>NW_027362761.1:1208472478-1209035622 GCF_046119375.1 Phyllobates terribilis | reverse complement strand
AGTACAGTGAGGACAGGAGACCTCTGTATATATAGGAGATATACAATGTATCAGTACAGGCACAGAGTACAGTGAGGACAGGAGGCCTCTGTATATATAGGAGATATACAATGTATCAGTACAGTACAGAGTACAGTGAGGGCAGGAGACCTCTGTATATATAGGAGATATACAATGTATCAGTACAGCACAGAGTACAGTGAGGACAGGAGACCTCTGTATATATAGGGAGATATACAATGTATCAGTACAGCGCAGAGTACAGTGAGGACAGGAGACCTCTGTATATATATAGGAGATATACAATGTATCAGTACAGCACAGAGTACAGTGAGGACAGGAGGCCTCTGTATATATAGAGGAGATATACAATGTATCAGTACAGCACAGAGTACAGTGAGGACAGGAGACCTCTGTATATATAGGAGATATACAATGTATCAGTACAGCACAGAGTACAGTGAGGACAGGAGGCCTCTGTATATATAGGAGATATACAATGTATCAGTACAGCACAGAGTACAGTGAGGACAGGAGACCTCTGTATATATAGGAGATATACAATGTATCAGTACATCACAGAGTACTGTGAGGACAGGAGGCCTCTGTATATATAGGAGATATACAATGTATCAGTACAGCACAGTACAGTGAGGACAGGAGGCCTCTGTATATATATGAGATATTTCAATGTATCAGTACAGCACAGAGTACAGTGAGGACAGGAGACCTCTGTATATAGATGAGATATACAATGTATCAGTACAGTACAGAGTACAGTGAGGACAGGAGACCTCTGTATATATAGGTGATATACAATGTATCAGGACAGCACAGAGTACAGTGAGGACAGGAGGCCTCTGTATATATAGAGGAGATATACAATGTATCAGTACAGCACAGAGTACAGTGAGGACAGGAGGCCTCTGTATATATAGAGGAGATATACAATGTATCAGTACAGCACAGAGTACAGTGAGGGCAGTAGACCTCTGTATACATAGAGATATACAATGTATCAGTACAGCACAGAGTACAGTGAGGACAGGAGACCTCTGTATATATAGGAGATATACAATGTATCAGTACAGCACAGAGTACAGTGAGGACAGGAGACCTCTGTATATATAGGAGATATACAATGTATCAGGACAGTACAGAGTACAGTGAGGACAGGAGACCTCTGTATATATAGGAGATATACAATGTATCAGTACAGCACAGAGTACAGTGAGGACAGGAGACCTCTGTATATATAGGAGATATACAATGTATCAGTACAGCGCAGAGTACAGTGAGGACAGGAGACCTCTGTATATATAAGGAGATATACAATGTATCAGGACAGCACAGAGTACAGTGAGGACAGGAGGCCTCTGTATATATAGAGGAGATATACAATGTATCAGTACAGTACAGAGTACAGTGAGGACAGGAGACCTCTGTATACATAGTAGATATACAATGTATCAGTACAGCACAGAGTACAGTGAGGACAGGAGACCTCTGTATATATAGGAGATATACAATGTATCAGTACAGCACAGAGTACAGTGAGGACAGGAGGCCTCTGTATATATAGGAGATATACAATGTATCAGTACAGCACAGAGTACAGTGAGGACAGGAGGCCTCTGTATATATAGGAGATATATAATGTATCAGTACAGCGCAGAGTACAGTGAGGACAGGAGACCTCTGTATATATAGGAGATATACAATGTATCAGTACAGTGCAGAGTACAGTGAGGACAGGAGACCTCTGTATATATAGGAGATATACAATTTATCAGTACAGTACAGAGTACAGTGAGGACAGGAGACCTCTGTATATATAGGAGATATACATTGTATCAGTACAGCACAGAGTACAGTGAGACAGGAGGCCTCTGTATATATAGGAGATATACAATGTATCAGTGCAGCGCAGAGTACAGGAGACCTCTGTATATATAGGAGATATACAATGTATCAGTACAGCACAGAGTACAGTGAGGACAGGAGACCTCTGTATATATAGGAGATATACAATGTATCAGTACAGCACAGAGTACAGTGAGGGCAGGAGACCTCTGTATATATAGGAGATATACAATGTATCAGTGCAGCGCAGAGTACAGTGAGGACAGGAGACCTCTGTATATATAGGAGATATACAATGTATCAGTACAGCACAGAGTACAGTGAGGACAGGAGGCCTCTGTATATATAGGAGATATACAATGTATCAGTACAGTACAGAGTACAGTGAGGGCAGGAGACCTCTGTATATATAGGAGATATACAATGTATCAGTACAGCACAGAGTACAGTGAAGGCAGGAGACCTCTGTATATATAGGAGATATACAATGTATCAGTACAGCACAGAGTACAGTGAGGACAGGAGGCCTCTGTATATATAGGAGATATACAATGTATCAGTACAGTACAGAGTACAGTGAGGACAGGAGACCTCTGTATATATAGGAGATATACAATGTATCAGTACAGCGCAGAGTACAGTGAGGACAGGAGACCTCTGTATATATATAGGAGATATACAATGTATCAGTACAGCACAGAGTACAGTGAGGACAGGAGCCTCTGTATATATAGAGGAGATATACAATGTATCAGTACAGCACAGAGTACAGTGAGGACAGGAGACCTCTGTATATATAGGAGATATACAATGTATCAGTACAGCACAGAGTACAGTGAGGACAGGAGGCCTCTGTATATATAGAGGAGATATACAATGTATCAGTACAGCACAGAGTACAGTGAGGACAGGAGACCTCTGTATATATAGGAGATATACAATGTATCAGGACAGCACAGAGTACAGTGAGGACAGGAGGCCTCTGTATATATAGAGGAGATATACCAATGTATCAGTACAGCACAGAGTACAGTGAGGACAGGAGACCTCTGTATACATAGTAGATATACAATGTATCAGTACAGCACAGAGTACAGTGAGGACAGGAGACCTCTGTATATATAGGAGATATACAATGTATCAGTACAGCACAGAGTACAGTGAGGACAGGAGACCTCTGTATATATAGGAGATATACAATGTATCAGTACAGCACAGAGTACAGTGAGGACAGGAGGCCTCTGTATATATAGGAGATATACAATGTATCAGTACAGCACAGAGTACAGTGAGGACAGGAGGCCTCTGTATATATAGGAGATATATAATGTATCAGTACAGCGCAGAGTACAGTGAGGACAGGAGACCTCTGTATATATAGGAGATATACAATGTATCAGTACAGTGCAGAGTACAGTGAGGACAGGAGACCTCTGTATATATAGGAGATATACAATGTATCAGTACAGTACAGAGTACAGTGAGGACAGGAGACCTCTGTATATATAGGAGATATACATTGTATCAGTACAGCACAGAGTACAGTGAGGACAGGAGGCCTCTGTATATATAGGAGATATACAATGTATCAGTGCAGCGCAGAGTACAGGAGACCTCTGTATATATAGGAGATATACAATGTATCAGTACAGCACAGAGTACAGTGAGGACAGGAGACCTCTGTATATATAGGAGATATACAATGTATCAGTACAGCACAGAGTACAGTGAGGGCAGGAGACGTCTGTATATATAGGAGATATACAATGTATCAGTGCAGCGCAGAGTACAGTGAGGACAGGAGACCTCTGTATATATAGGAGATATACAATGTATCAGTACAGCACAGAGTACAGTGAGGAGAGGAGACCTCTGTATATATAGGAGATATACAATGTATCAGTACAGCACAGAGTACAGTGAGGACAGGAGGCCTCTGTATATATAGGAGATATACAATGTATCAGTACAGTACAGAGTACAGTGAGGGCAGGAAACCTCTGTATATATAGGAGATATACAATGTATCAGTACAGCACAGAGTACAGTGAGGGCAGGAGACCTCTGTATATATAGGAGATATACAATGTATCAGTGCAGCACAGAGTACAGTGGGGACAGGAGACCTCTGTATATATAGGAGATATACAATGTATCAGTACAGCACAGAGTACAGTGAGTACAGGAGGCCTCTGTATATATAGGAGATATACAATGTATCAGTACAGCGCAGAGTACAGTGAGGACAGGAGACCTCTGTATATATATAGGAGATATACAATGTATCAGTACAGCGCAGAGTACAGTGAGGACAGGAGACCTCTGTATATATAGGAGATATACAATGTATCAGTGCAGCGCAGAGTACAGTGAGGACAGGAGGCCTCTGTATATATAGGAGATATACAATGTATCAGTACAGCACAGAGTACAGTGAGGACAGGAGGCCTCTGCATATATAGGAGATATACAATGTATCAGTACAGCACAGAGTACAGTGAGTACAGGAGACCTCTGTATATATAGGAGATATACAATGTATCAGTACAGCACAGAGTACAGTGAGGACAGGAGGCCTCTGTATATATAGGAGATATACAATGTATCAGTACAGCACAGAGTACAGCGAGGACAGGAGACCTCTGTATATATAGGAGATATACAATGTATCAGTACAGCACAGAGTACAGTGAGGACAGGTGGCCTCTGTATATAGGAGATATAAAATGTATCAGTACAGCGCAGAGTACAGTGAGGACAGGAGACCTATGTATATATAGGAGATATACAATGTATCAGTACAGCACAGAGTACAGTGAGGACAGGAGACCTCTGTATATATAGGAGATATACAATGTATCAGTACAGCACAGAGTACAGTGAGGACAGGAGACCTCTGTATATATAGGAGATATACAATGTATCAGTACAGCGCAGAGTACAGTGAGGACAGGAGACCTCTGTATATATAGGAGATATACAATGTATCAGTACAGCGCAGAGTACAGTGAGGACAGGAGGCCTCTGTACATATAGGAGATATACAATGTATCAGTGCAGTACAGAGTACAGTGAGGACAGGAGACCTATGTATATATAGGAGATATACAATGTATCAGTACAGCACAGAGTACAGTGAGGACAGGAAACCTCTGTATATATATAGGAGATATACAATGTATCAGTACAGCACAGAGTACAGTGAGGACAGGAGACCTCTGTATATATAGGAGATATACAATGTATCAGTACAGCACAGAGTGCAGTGAGGACAGGAGACCTCTGTATATATAGGAGATATACAATGTATCAGTACAGCGCAGAGTACAGTGAGGACAGGAGACCTCTGTATATATAGGAGATATACAATGTATCAGTACAGCGCAGAGTACAGTGAGGACAGGAGGCCTCTGTACATATAGGAGATATACAATGTATCAGTGCAGTACAGAGTACAGTGAGGACAGGAGACCTATGTATATATAGGAGATATACAATGTATCAGTACAGCGCAGAGTACAGTGAGGAAAGGAGGCCTCTGTATATATAGGAGATATACAATGTATCAGTACAGCACAGAGTACAGTGAGGACAGGAGACCTCTGTATATATAGGAGATATACAATGTATCAGTACAGCGCAGAGTACAGTGAGGACAGGAGGCCTCTGTACATATAGGAGATATACAATGTATCAGTACAGCACAGAGTGCAGTGAGGACAGGAGACCTCTGTATATATAGGAGATATACAATGTATCAGTACAGCGCAGAGTACAGTGAGGACAGGAGGCCTCTGTATATATAGGAGATATACAATGTATCAGTACAGCGCAGAGTACAGTGAGGACAGGAGGCCTCTGTATATATAGGAGATATACAATGTATCAGTTCAGTACAGAGTACAGTGAGGACAGGAGACCTCTGTATATATAGGAGATATACAATGTATAAGTACAGCGCAGAGTACAGTGAGGAAAGGAGGCCTCTGTATATATAGGAGATATACAATGTATCAGTACAGCACAGAGTACAGTGAGGACAGGAGGCCTCTGTATATATAGGAGATATACAATGTATCAGTACAGCACAGAGTACAGTGAGGACAGGAGGCCTCTGCATATATAGGAGATATACAATGTATCAGTACAGTGCAGAGTACAGTGAGGACGGGAGACCTCTGTATATATAGGAGATATACAATGTATAAGTACAGCACAGAATACAGTGAGGACAGGAGGCCTCTGTATATATAGGAGATATACAATGTATAAGTACAGCACACAGTACAGTGAGGACAGGAGACCTCTGTATATATAGGAGATATACAATGTATCAGTACAGCACAGAGTACAGTGAGGACAGGAGGCCTCTGTATATATAGGAGATATACAATGTATCAGTACAACACAGAGTACAGTGAGGACAGGAGGCCTCTGTATATATAGGAGATATACAATGTATCAGTACAGCACAGAGTACAGTGAGGACAGGAGACCTCTGTATATATAGGAGATATACAATGTATCAGTACAACACAGTGTACAGTGAGGACAGGAGACCTCTGTATATATAGGAGATATACAATGTATCAGTACAACACAGAGCACAGTGAGGACAGGAGACCTCTGTATATATAGGAGATATACAATGTATCAGTACAGTACAGAGTACAGTGAGGACAGGAGGCCTCTGTATATATAGGAGATATACAATGTATCAGTACAACACAGAGTACAGTGAGGACAGGAGGCCTCTGTATATATAGGAGATATACAATGTATCAGTACAACACAGAGTACAGTGAGGACAGGAGGCCTCTGTATATATAGGAGATATACAATGTATCAGTACAACACAGTGTACAGTGAGGACAGGAGGCCTCTGCATATATAGGAGATATACAATGTATCAGTACAGCACAGAGTACAGTGAGGACAGGAGGCCTCTGTATATATAGGAGATATACAATGTATCAGTGCAGCGCAGAGTACAGTGAGGACAGGATACCTCTGTATATATAGGAGATATACAATGTATCAGTGCAGCGCAGAGTACAGTGAGGACAGGAGACCTCTGTATATATAGGAGATATACAATGTATCAGTACAGCACAGAGTACAGTGAAGACAGGAGACCTCTGTATATATAGGAGATATACAATGTATCAGTGCAGCACAGAGTACAGTGAGGACAGGAGACCTCTGTATATATAGGAGATATACACTGTATCAGTACAGTACAGAGTACAGTGAGGACAGGAGGCCTCTGTATATATAGGAGATATACAATGTATCAGTACAGCATAGAGTACAGTGAGGACAGGAGGCCTCTGCATATATAGGAGATATACAATGTATCAGTACAGCGCAGAGTACAGTGAGGAAAGGAGGCCTCTGTATATATAGGAGATATACAATGTATCAGTACAGCACAGAGTACAGTGAGGACAGGAGACCTCTGTATATATAGGAGATATACAATGTATCAGTACAGCACAGAGTGCAGTGAGGACAGGAGACCTCTGTATATATAGGAGATATACAATGTATCAGTACAGCGCAGAGTACAGTGAGGACAGGAGGACTCTGTATATATAGGAGATATACAATGTATCAGTACAGCACAGAGTACAGTGAGGACAGGAGACCTCTGTATATATAGGAGATATACAATGTATCAGTACAGCGCAGAGTACAGTGAGGACAGGAGGCCTCTGTATATATAGGAGATATACAATGTATCAGTGCAGTACAGAGTACAGTGAGGACAGGAGGCCTCTGTATATATAGGAGATATACAATGTATCAGTACAGCGCAGAGTACAGTGAGGACAGGAGGCCTCTGTATATATAGGAGATATACAATGTATCAGTACAGCACAGAGTACAGTGAGGACAGGAGGCCTCTGTATATATAGGAGATATACAATGTATCAGTACAGCGCAGAGTACAGTGAGGACAGGAGGACTCTGTATATATAGGAGATATACAATGTATCAGTACAGCACAGAGTACAGTGAGGACAGGAGACCTCTGTATATATAGGAGATATACAATGTATCAGTACAGCGCAGAGTACAGTGAGGACAGGAGACCTCTGTATATATAGGAGATATACAATGTATCAGTACAGCGCAGAGTACAGTGAGGACAGGAGGCCTCTGTATATATAGGAGATATACAATGTATCAGTACAGCGCAGAGTACAGTGAGGACAGGAGGCCTCTGTATATATAGGAGATATACAATGTATCAGTGCAGTACAGAGTACAGTGAGGACAGGAGACCTCTGTATATATAGGAGATATACAATGTATCAGTACAGCGCAGAGTACAGTGAGGAAAGGAGGCCTCTGTATATATAGGAGATATACAATGTATCAGTACAGCACAGAGTACAGTGAGGACAGGAGGCCTCTGTATATATAGGAGATATACAATGTATCAGTACAGCACAGAGTACAGTGAGGACAGGAGGCCTCTGCATATATAGGAGATATACAATGTATCAGTGCAGCACAGAGTACAGTGAGGACAGGAGACCTCTGTATATATAGGAGATATACAATGTATAAGTACAGCACAGAGTACAGTGAGGACAGGAGGCCTCTGTATATATAGGAGATATACAATGTATCAGTACAGCACAGAGTACAGTGAGGACAGGAGACCTCTGTATATATAGGAGATATACAATGTATCAGTACAGCACAGAGTACAGTGAGGACAGGAGACCTCTGTATATATAGGAGATATACAATGTATCAGTACAGCACAGAGTACAGTGAGGACAGGAGACCTCTGTATATATAGGAGATATACAATGTATCAGTACAGCGCAGAGTACAGTGAGGACAGGAGACCTCTGTATATATAGGAGATATACAATGTATCAGTACAGCGCAGAGTACAGTGAGGACAGGAGGCCTCTGTATATATAGGAGATATACAATGTATCAGTACAGCGCAGAGTACAGTGAGGACAGGAGACCTCTGTATATATAGGAGATATACAATGTATCAGTACAGTACAGAGTACAGTGAGGACAGGAGACCTCTGTATATATAGGAGATATACAATGTATCAGTACAGCGCAGAGTACAGTGAGGACAGGAGGCCTCTGTATATATAGGAGATATACAATGTATCAGTACAGCGCAGAGTACAGTGAGGACAGGAGACCTCTGTATATATAGGAGATATACAATGTATCAGTACAGTACAGAGTACAGTGAGGACAGGAGACCTCTGTATATATAGGAGATATACAATGTATCAGTACAGTACAGAGTACAGTGAGGACAGGAGACCTCTGTATATATAGGAGATATACAATGTATAAGTACAGCACAGAGTACAGTGAGGACAGGAGACCTCTGTATATATAGGAGATATGCAATGTATCAGTACAGCGCAGAGTACAGTGAGGACAGGAGACCTCTGTATATATAGGAGATATACAATGTATCAGTACAGTACAGAGTACAGTGAGGACAGGAGACCTCTGTATATATAGGAGATATACAATGTATCAGTACAGTACAGAGTACAGTGAGGACAGGAGACCTCTGTATATATAGGAGATATACAATGTATAAGTACAGCACAGAGTACAGTGAGGACAGGAGACCTCTGTATATATAGGAGATATACAATGTATCAGTACAACACAGAGCACGGTGAGGACAGGAGACCTCTGTATATATAGGAGATATACAATGTATCAGTACAACACAGAGTACAGTGAGGACAGGAGGCCTCTGTATATATAGGAGATATACAATGTATCAGTACAACACAGAGTACAGTGAGGACAGGAGGCCTCTGTATATATAGGAGATATACAATGTATCAGTACAGCACAGAGTACAGTGAGGACAGGAGGCCTCTGTATATATAGGAGATATACAATGTATCAGTACAACACAGTGTACAGTGAGGACAGGAGGCCTCTGTATATATAGGAGATATACAATGTATCAGTACAGCACAGAGTACAGTGAGGACAGGAGGCCTCTGCATATATAGGAGATATACAATGTATCAGTGCAGTACAGAGTACAGTGAGGACAGGAGACCTCTGTATATATAGGAGATATACAATGTATAAGTACAGCACAGAGTACAGTGAGGACAGGAGGCCTCTGTATATATAGGAGATATACAATGTATCAGTACAGCACAGAGTACAGTGAGGACAGGAGACCTCTGTATATATAGGAGATATACAATGTATCAGTACAGCACAGAGTACAGTGAGGACAGGAGACCTCTGTATATATAGGAGATATACAATGTATCAGTACAGCACAGAGTACAGTGAGGACAGGAGACCTCTGTATATATAGGAGATATACAATGTATCAGTACAGCGCAGAGTACAGTGAGGACAGGAGACCTCTGTATATATAGGAGATATACAATGTATCAGTACAGCGCAGAGTACAGTGAGGACAGGAGGCCTCTGTATATATAGGAGATATACAATGTATCAGTACAGCGCAGAGTACAGTGAGGACAGGAGACCTCTGTATATATAGGAGATATACAATGTATCAGTACAGTACAGAGTACAGTGAGGACAGGAGACCTCTGTATATATAGGAGATATACAATGTATCAGTACAGCGCAGAGTACAGTGAGGACAGGAGGCCTCTGTATATATAGGAGATATACAATGTATCAGTACAGCGCAGAGTACAGTGAGGACAGGAGACCTCTGTATATATAGGAGATAAACAATGTATCAGTACAGTACAGAGTACAGTGAGGACAGGAGACCTCTGTATATATAGGAGATATACAATGTATCAGTACAGTACAGAGTACAGTGAGGACAGGAGACCTCTGTATATATAGGAGATATACAATGTATAAGTACAGCACAGAGTACAGTGAGGACAGGAGACCTCTGTATATATAGGAGATATGCAATGTATCAGTACAGCGCAGAGTACAGTGAGGACAGGAGACCTCTGTATATATAGGAGATATACAATGTATCAGTACAGTACAGAGTACAGTGAGGACAGGAGACCTCTGTATATATAGGAGATATACAATGTATCAGTACAGTACAGAGTACAGTGAGGACAGGAGACCTCTGTATATATAGGAGATATACAATGTATAAGTACAGCACAGAGTACAGTGAGGACAGGAGACCTCTGTATATATAGGAGATATACAATGTATCAGTACAACACAGAGCACAGTGAGGACAGGAGACCTCTGTATATATAGGAGATATACAATGTATCAGTACAACACAGAGTACAGTGAGGACAGGAGACCTCTGTATATATAGGAGATATACAATGTATCAGTACAACACAGTGTACAGTGAGGACAGGAGGCCTCTGTATATATAGGAGATATACAATGTATCAGTACAACACAGAGTACAGTGAGGACAGGAGGCCTCTGTATATATAGGAGATATACAATGTATCAGTACAACACAGAGTACAGTGAGGACAGGAGGCCTCTGTATATATAGGAGATATACAATGTATCAGTACAGCACAGAGTACAGTGAGGACAGGAGGCCTCTGTATATATAGGAGATATACAATGTATCAGTACAACACAGTGTACAGTGAGGACAGGAGGCCTCTGCATATATAGGAGATATACAATGTATCAGTACAGCACAGAGTACAGTGAGGACAGGAGGCCTCTGTATATATAGGAGATATACAATGTATCAGTGCAGCGCAGAGTACAGTGAGGACAGGATACCTCTGTATATATAGGAGATATACAATGTATCAGTACAGCACAGAGTACAGTGAGGACAGGAGACCTCTGTATATATAGGAGATATACAATGTATCAGTACAGCACAGAGTACAGTGAAGACAGGAGACCTCTGTATATATAGGAGATATACAATGTATCAGTGCAGCACAGAGTACAGTGAGGACAGGAGACCTCTGTATATATAGGAGATATACACTGTATCAGTACAGTACAGAGTACAGTGAGGACAGGAGGCCTCTGTATATATAGGAGATATACAATGTATCAGTACAGCACAGAGTACAGTGAGGACAGGAGGCCTCTGTATATATAGGAGATATACAATGTATCAGTACAGCACAGAGTACAGTGAAGACAGGAGACCTTTCTATATATAGGAGATATACAATGTATCAGTACAGCACAGAGTACAGTGAGGACAGGAGGCCTCTGCATATATAGGAGATATACAATGTATCAGTGCAGTACAGAGTACAGAGAGGACAGGAAACCTCTGTATATATAGGAGATATACAATGTATCAGTACAGCATAGAGTACAGTGAGGACAGGAGGCCTCTGCATATATAGGAGATATACAATGTATCAGTACAGCACAGAGTACAGTGAGTACAGGAGACCTCTGTATATATAGGAGATATACAATGTATCAGTACAGCACAGAGTACAGTGAGGACAGGTGGCCTCTGTATATATAGGAGATATACAATGTATCAGGACAGCACAGAGTACAGTGAGGACAGGAGGCCTCTGTATATATTGGAGATATACAATGTATCAGTACAGCGCAGAGTACAGTGAGGACAGGAGACCTATGTATATATAGGAGATATACAATGTATCAGTACAGCGCAGAGTACAGTGAGGACAGGAGGACTCTGTATATATAGGAGATATACAATGTATCAGTACAGCACAGAGTACAGTGAGGACAGGAGACCTCTGTATATATAGGAGATATACAATGTATCAGTACAGCGCAGAGTACAGTGAGGACAGGAGACCTCTGTATATATAGGAGATATACAATGTATCAGTACAGCGCAGAGTACAGTGAGGACAGGAGGCCTCTGTATATATAGGAGATATACAATGTATCAGTACAGCGCAGAGTACAGTGAGGACAGGAGGCCTCTGTATATATAGGAGATATACAATGTATCAGTGCAGTACAGAGTACAGTGAGGACAGGAGACCTCTGTATATATAGGAGATATACAATGTATCAGTACAGCGCAGAGTACAGTGAGGAAAGGAGGCCTCTGTATATATAGGAGATATACAATGTATCAGTACAGCACAGAGTACAGTGAGGACAGGAGGCCTCTGTATATATAGGAGATATACAATGTATCAGTACAGCACAGAGTACAGTGAGGACAGGAGGCCTCTGCATATATAGGAGATATACAATGTATCAGTGCAGCACAGAGTACAGTGAGGACAGGAGACCTCTGTATATATAGGAGATATACAATGTATAAGTACAGCACAGAGTACAGTGAGGACAGGAGGCCTCTGTATATATAGGAGATATACAATGTATCAGTACAGCACAGAGTACAGTGAGGACAGGAGACCTCTGTATATATAGGAGATATACAATGTATCAGTACAGCACAGAGTACAGTGAGGACAGGAGACCTCTGTATATATAGGAGATATACAATGTATCAGTACAGCACAGAGTACAGTGAGGACAGGAGACCTCTGTATATATAGGAGATATACAATGTATCAGTACAGCGCAGAGTACAGTGAGGACAGGAGACCTCTGTATATATAGGAGATATACAATGTATCAGTACAGCGCAGAGTACAGTGAGGACAGGAGGCCTCTGTATATATAGGAGATATACAATGTATCAGTACAGCGCAGAGTACAGTGAGGACAGGAGACCTCTGTATATATAGGAGATATACAATGTATCAGTACAGTACAGAGTACAGTGAGGACAGGAGACCTCTGTATATATAGGAGATATACAATGTATCAGTACAGCGCAGAGTACAGTGAGGACAGGAGGCCTCTGTATATATAGGAGATATACAATGTATCAGTACAGCACAGAGTACAGTGAGGACAGGAGACCTCTGTATATATAGGAGATATACAATGTATCAGTACAGCACAGAGTACAGTGAGGACAGGAGACCTCTGTATATATAGGAGATATACAATGTATCAGTACAGCACAGAGTACAGTGAGGACAGGAGACCTCTGTATATATAGGAGATATACAATGTATCAGTACAGCGCAGAGTACAGTGAGGACAGGAGACCTCTGTATATATAGGAGATATACAATGTATCAGTACAGCGCAGAGTACAGTGAGGACAGGAGGCCTCTGTATATATAGGAGATATACAATGTATCAGTACAGCGCAGAGTACAGTGAGGACAGGAGACCTCTGTATATATAGGAGATATACAATGTATCAGTACAGTACAGAGTACAGTGAGGACAGGAGACCTCTGTATATATAGGAGATATACAATGTATCAGTACAGCGCAGAGTACAGTGAGGACAGGAGGCCTCTGTATATATAGGAGATATACAATGTATCAGTACAGCGCAGAGTACAGTGAGGACAGGAGACCTCTGTATATATAGGAGATATACAATGTATCAGTACAGTACAGAGTACAGTGAGGACAGGAGACCTCTGTATATATAGGAGATATACAATGTATCAGTACAGTACAGAGTACAGTGAGGACAGGAGACCTCTGTATATATAGGAGATATACAATGTATAAGTACAGCACAGAGTACAGTGAGGACAGGAGACCTCTGTATATATAGGAGATATGCAATGTATCAGTACAGCGCAGAGTACAGTGAGGACAGGAGACCTCTGTATATATAGGAGATATACAATGTATCAGTACAGTACAGAGTACAGTGAGGACAGGAGACCTCTGTATATATAGGAGATATACAATGTATCAGTACAGTACAGAGTACAGTGAGGACAGGAGACCTCTGTATATATAGGAGATATACAATGTATAAGTACAGCACAGAGTACAGTGAGGACAGGAGACCTCTGTATATATAGGAGATATACAATGTATCAGTACAACACAGAGCACAGTGAGGACAGGAGACCTCTGTATATATAGGAGATATACAATGTATCAGTACAACACAGAGTACAGTGAGGACAGGAGGCCTCTGTATATATAGGAGATATACAATGTATCAGTACAACACAGAGTACAGTGAGGACAGGAGGCCTCTGTATATATAGGAGATATACAATGTATCAGTACAACACAGAGTACAGTGAGGACAGGAGGCCTCTGTATATATAGGAGATATACAATGTATCAGTACAGCACAGAGTACAGTGAGGACAGGAGGCCTCTGTATATATAGGAGATATACAATGTATCAGTACAACACAGTGTACAGTGAGGACAGGAGGCCTCTGTATATATAGGAGATATACAATGTATCAGTACAGCACAGAGTACAGTGAGGACAGGAGGCCTCTGCATATATAGGAGATATACAATGTATCAGTGCAGTACAGAGTACAGTGAGGACAGGAGACCTCTGTATATATAGGAGATATACAATGTATAAGTACAGCACAGAGTACAGTGAGGACAGGAGGCCTCTGTATATATAGGAGATATACAATGTATCAGTACAGCACAGAGTACAGTGAGGACAGGAGACCTCTGTATATATAGGAGATATACAATGTATCAGTACAGCACAGAGTACAGTGAGGACAGGAGACCTCTGTATATATAGGAGATATACAATGTATCAGTACAGCACAGAGTACAGTGAGGACAGGAGACCTCTGTATATATAGGAGATATACAATGTATCAGTACAGCGCAGAGTACAGTGAGGACAGGAGACCTCTGTATATATAGGAGATATACAATGTATCAGTACAGCGCAGAGTACAGTGAGGACAGGAGGCCTCTGTATATATAGGAGATATACAATGTATCAGTACAGCGCAGAGTACAGTGAGGACAGGAGACCTCTGTATATATAGGAGATATACAATGTATCAGTACAGTACAGAGTACAGTGAGGACAGGAGACCTCTGTATATATAGGAGATATACAATGTATCAGTACAGCGCAGAGTACAGTGAGGACAGGAGGCCTCTGTATATATAGGAGATATACAATGTATCAGTACAGCGCAGAGTACAGTGAGGACAGGAGACCTCTGTATATATAGGAGATATACAATGTATCAGTACAACACAGTGTACAGTGAGGACAGGAGGCCTCTGTATATATAGGAGATATACAATGTATCAGTACAACACAGAGTACAGTGAGGACAGGAGGCCTCTGTATATATAGGAGATATACAATGTATCAGTACAACACAGAGTACAGTGAGGACAGGAGGCCTCTGTATATATAGGAGATATACAATGTATCAGTACAGCACAGAGTACAGTGAGGACAGGAGGCCTCTGTATATATAGGAGATATACAATGTATCAGTACAACACAGTGTACAGTGAGGACAGGAGGCCTCTGCATATATAGGAGATATACAATGTATCAGTACAGCACAGAGTACAGTGAGGACAGGAGGCCTCTGTATATATAGGAGATATACAATGTATCAGTGCAGCGCAGAGTACAGTGAGGACAGGATACCTCTGTATATATAGGAGATATACAATGTATCAGTACAGCACAGAGTACAGTGAGGACAGGAGACCTCTGTATATATAGGAGATATACAATGTATCAGTACAGCACAGAGTACAGTGAAGACAGGAGACCTCTGTATATATAGGAGATATACAATGTATCAGTGCAGCACAGAGTACAGTGAGGACAGGAGACCTCTGTATATATAGGAGATATACACTGTATCAGTACAGTACAGAGTACAGTGAGGACAGGAGGCCTCTGTATATATAGGAGATATACAATGTATCAGTACAGCACAGAGTACAGTGAGGACAGGAGGCCTCTGTATATATAGGAGATATACAATGTATCAGTACAGCACAGAGTACAGTGAAGACAGGAGACCTTTCTATATATAGGAGATATACAATGTATCAGTACAGCACAGAGTACAGTGAGGACAGGAGGCCTCTGCATATATAGGAGATATACAATGTATCAGTGCAGTACAGAGTACAGAGAGGACAGGATACC
This sequence comes from Phyllobates terribilis, assembly GCF_046119375.1. NCBI lineage: Eukaryota > Metazoa > Chordata > Amphibia > Anura > Dendrobatidae > Phyllobates > Phyllobates terribilis. The sequence continues at coordinate 1,209,018,830 of NW_027362761.1, read as the reverse complement.
TCTGTATATATAGGAGATATACAATGTATCAGTACAGCATAGAGTACAGTGAGGACAGGAGGCCTCTGCATATATAGGAGATATACAATGTATCAGTACAGCACAGAGTACAGTGAGTACAGGAGACCTCTGTATATATAGGAGATATACAATGTATCAGTACAGCACAGAGTACAGTGAGGACAGGTGGCCTCTGTATATATAGGAGATATACAATGTATCAGGACAGCACAGAGTACAGTGAGGACAGGAGGCCTCTGTATATATTGGAGATATACAATGTATCAGTACAGCGCAGAGTACAGTGAGGACAGGAGACCTATGTATATATAGGAGATATACAATGTATCAGTACAGCGCAGAGTACAGTGAGGACAGGAGGACTCTGTATATATAGGAGATATACAATGTATCAGTACAGCACAGAGTACAGTGAGGACAGGAGACCTCTGTATATATAGGAGATATACAATGTATCAGTACAGCGCAGAGTACAGTGAGGACAGGAGACCTCTGTATATATAGGAGATATACAATGTATCAGTACAGCGCAGAGTACAGTGAGGACAGGAGGCCTCTGTATATATAGGAGATATACAATGTATCAGTACAGCGCAGAGTACAGTGAGGACAGGAGGCCTCTGTATATATAGGAGATATACAATGTATCAGTGCAGTACAGAGTACAGTGAGGACAGGAGACCTCTGTATATATAGGAGATATACAATGTATCAGTACAGCGCAGAGTACAGTGAGGAAAGGAGGCCTCTGTATATATAGGAGATATACAATGTATCAGTACAGCACAGAGTACAGTGAGGACAGGAGGCCTCTGTATATATAGGAGATATACAATGTATCAGTACAGCACAGAGTACAGTGAGGACAGGAGTCCTCTGCATATATAGGAGATATACAATGTATCAGTGCAGCACAGAGTACAGTGAGGACAGGAGACCTCTGTATATATAGGAGATATACAATGTATAAGTACAGCACAGAGTACAGTGAGGACAGGAGGCCTCTGTATATATAGGAGATATACAATGTATCAGTACAGCACAGAGTACAGTGAGGACAGGAGACCTCTGTATATATAGGAGATATACAATGTATCAGTACAGCACAGAGTACAGTGAGGACAGGAGACCTCTGTATATATAGGAGATATACAATGTATCAGTACAGCACAGAGTACAGTGAGGACAGGAGACCTCTGTATATATAGGAGATATACAATGTATCAGTACAGCGCAGAGTACAGTGAGGACAGGAGACCTCTGTATATATAGGAGATATACAATGTATCAGTACAGCGCAGAGTACAGTGAGGACAGGAGGCCTCTGTATATATAGGAGATATACAATGTATCAGTACAGCGCAGAGTACAGTGAGGACAGGAGACCTCTGTATATATAGGAGATATACAATGTATCAGTACAGTACAGAGTACAGTGAGGACAGGAGACCTCTGTATATATAGGAGATATACAATGTATCAGTACAGCGCAGAGTACAGTGAGGACAGGAGGCCTCTGTATATATAGGAGATATACAATGTATCAGTACAGCACAGAGTACAGTGAGGACAGGAGACCTCTGTATATATAGGAGATATACAATGTATCAGTACAGCACAGAGTACAGTGAGGACAGGAGACCTCTGTATATATAGGAGATATACAATGTATCAGTACAGCACAGAGTACAGTGAGGACAGGAGACCTCTGTATATATAGGAGATATACAATGTATCAGTACAGCGCAGAGTACAGTGAGGACAGGAGACCTCTGTATATATAGGAGATATACAATGTATCAGTACAGCGCAGAGTACAGTGAGGACAGGAGGCCTCTGTATATATAGGAGATATACAATGTATCAGTACAGCGCAGAGTACAGTGAGGACAGGAGACCTCTGTATATATAGGAGATATACAATGTATCAGTACAGTACAGAGTACAGTGAGGACAGGAGACCTCTGTATATATAGGAGATATACAATGTATCAGTACAGCGCAGAGTACAGTGAGGACAGGAGGCCTCTGTATATATAGGAGATATACAATGTATCAGTACAGCGCAGAGTACAGTGAGGACAGGAGACCTCTGTATATATAGGAGATATACAATGTATCAGTACAGTACAGAGTACAGTGAGGACAGGAGACCTCTGTATATATAGGAGATATACAATGTATCAGTACAGTACAGAGTACAGTGAGGACAGGAGACCTCTGTATATATAGGAGATATACAATGTATAAGTACAGCACAGAGTACAGTGAGGACAGGAGACCTCTGTATATATAGGAGATATGCAATGTATCAGTACAGCGCAGAGTACAGTGAGGACAGGAGACCTCTGTATATATAGGAGATATACAATGTATCAGTACAGTACAGAGTACAGTGAGGACAGGAGACCTCTGTATATATAGGAGATATACAATGTATCAGTACAGTACAGAGTACAGTGAGGACAGGAGACCTCTGTATATATAGGAGATATACAATGTATAAGTACAGCACAGAGTACAGTGAGGACAGGAGACCTCTGTATATATAGGAGATATACAATGTATCAGTACAACACAGAGCACAGTGAGGACAGGAGACCTCTGTATATATAGGAGATATACAATGTATCAGTACAACACAGAGTACAGTGAGGACAGGAGGCCTCTGTATATATAGGAGATATACAATGTATCAGTGCAGCACAGAGTACAGTGAGGACAGGAGGCCTCTGTATATATAGGAGATATACAATGTATCAGTACAACACAGAGTACAGTGAGGACAGGAGGCCTCTGTATATATAGGAGATATACAATGTATCAGTACAGCACAGAGTACAGTGAGGACAGGAGGCCTCTGTATATATAGGAGATATACAATGTATCAGTACAACACAGTGTACAGTGAGGACAGGAGGCCTCTGTATATATAGGAGATATACAATGTATCAGTACAGCACAGAGTACAGTGAGGACAGGAGGCCTATGCATATATAGGAGATATACAATGTATCAGTGCAGTACAGAGTACAGTGAGGACAGGAGACCTCTGTATATATAGGAGATATACAATGTATAAGTACAGCACAGAGTACAGTGAGGACAGGAGGCCTCTGTATATATAGGAGATATACAATGTATCAGTACAGCACAGAGTACAGTGAGGACAGGAGACCTCTGTATATATAGGAGATATACAATGTATCAGTACAGCACAGAGTACAGTGAGGACAGGAGACCTCTGTATATATAGGAGATATACAATGTATCAGTACAGCACAGAGTACAGTGAGGACAGGAGACCTCTGTATATATAGGAGATATACAATGTATCAGTACAGCGCAGAGTACAGTGAGGACAGGAGACCTCTGTATATATAGGAGATATACAATGTATCAGTACAGCGCAGAGTACAGTGAGGACAGGAGGCCTCTGTATATATAGGAGATATACAATGTATCAGTACAGCGCAGAGTACAGTGAGGACAGGAGACCTCTGTATATATAGGAGATATACAATGTATCAGTACAGTACAGAGTACAGTGAGGACAGGAGACCTCTGTATATATAGGAGATATACAATGTATCAGTACAGCGCAGAGTACAGTGAGGACAGGAGGCCTCTGTATATATAGGAGATATACAATGTATCAGTACAGCGCAGAGTACAGTGAGGACAGGAGACCTCTGTATATATAGGAGATAAACAATGTATCAGTACAGTACAGAGTACAGTGAGGACAGGAGACCTCTGTATATATAGGAGATATACAATGTATCAGTACAGTACAGAGTACAGTGAGGACAGGAGACCTCTGTATATATAGGAGATATACAATGTATAAGTACAGCACAGAGTACAGTGAGGACAGGAGACCTCTGTATATATAGGAGATATGCAATGTATCAGTACAGCGCAGAGTACAGTGAGGACAGGAGACCTCTGTATATATAGGAGATATACAATGTATCAGTACAGTACAGAGTACAGTGAGGACAGGAGACCTCTGTATATATAGGAGATATACAATGTATCAGTACAGTACAGAGTACAGTGAGGACAGGAGACCTCTGTATATATAGGAGATATACAATGTATAAGTACAGCACAGAGTACAGTGAGGACAGGAGACCTCTGTATATATAGGAGATATACAATGTATCAGTACAACACAGAGCACAGTGAGGACAGGAGACCTCTGTATATATAGGAGATATACAATGTATCAGTACAACACAGAGTACAGTGAGGACAGGAGACCTCTGTATATATAGGAGATATACAATGTATCAGTACAACACAGTGTACAGTGAGGACAGGAGGCCTCTGTATATATAGGAGATATACAATGTATCAGTACAACACAGAGTACAGTGAGGACAGGAGGCCTCTGTATATATAGGAGATATACAATGTATCAGTACAACACAGAGTACAGTGAGGACAGGAGGCCTCTGTATATATAGGAGATATACAATGTATCAGTACAGCACAGAGTACAGTGAGGACAGGAGGCCTCTGTATATATAGGAGATATACAATGTATCAGTACAACACAGTGTACAGTGAGGACAGGAGGCCTCTGCATATATAGGAGATATACAATGTATCAGTACAGCACAGAGTACAGTGAGGACAGGAGGCCTCTGTATATATAGGAGATATACAATGTATCAGTGCAGCGCAGAGTACAGTGAGGACAGGATACCTCTGTATATATAGGAGATATACAATGTATCAGTACAGCACAGAGTACAGTGAGGACAGGAGACCTCTGTATATATAGGAGATATACAATGTATCAGTACAGCACAGAGTACAGTGAAGACAGGAGACCTCTGTATATATAGGAGATATACAATGTATCAGTGCAGCACAGAGTACAGTGAGGACAGGAGACCTCTGTATATATAGGAGATATACACTGTATCAGTACAGTACAGAGTACAGTGAGGACAGGAGGCCTCTGTATATATAGGAGATATACAATGTATCAGTACAGCACAGAGTACAGTGAGGACAGGAGGCCTCTGTATATATAGGAGATATACAATGTATCAGTACAGCACAGAGTACAGTGAAGACAGGAGACCTTTCTATATATAGGAGATATACAATGTATCAGTACAGCACAGAGTACAGTGAGGACAGGAGGCCTCTGCATATATAGGAGATATACAATGTATCAGTGCAGTACAGAGTACAGAGAGGACAGGATACCTCTGTATATATAGGAGATATACAATGTATCAGTACAGCATAGAGTACAGTGAGGACAGGAGGCCTCTGCATATATAGGAGATATACAATGTATCAGTACAGCACAGAGTACAGTGAGTACAGGAGACCTCTGTATATATAGGAGATATACAATGTATCAGTACAGCACAGAGTACAGTGAGGACAGGTGGCCTCTGTATATATAGGAGATATACAATGTATCAGGACAGCACAGAGTACAGTGAGGACAGGAGGCCTCTGTATATATTGGAGATATACAATGTATCAGTACAGCGCAGAGTACAGTGAGGACAGGAGACCTATGTATATATAGGAGATATACAATGTATCAGTACAGCGCAGAGTACAGTGAGGAAAGGAGGCCTCTGTATATATAGGAGATATACAATGTATCAGTACAGCACAGAGTACAGTGAGGACAGGAGACCTCTGTATATATAGGAGATATACAATGTATCAGTACAGCACAGAGTGCAGTGAGGACATGAGACCTCTGTATATATAGGAGATATACAATGTATCAGTACAGCGCAGAGTACAGTGAGGACAGGAGACCTCTGTATATATAGGAGATATACAATGTATCAGTACAGCACAGAGTACAGTGAGGACAGGAGGCCTCTGTATATATTGGAGATATACAATGTATCAGTACAGCGCAGAGTACAGTGAGGACAGGAGACCTATGTATATATAGGAGATATACAATGTATCAGTACAGCGCAGAGTACAGTGAGGAAAGGAGGCCTCTGTATATATAGGAGATATACAATGTATCAGTACAGCACAGAGTACAGTGAGGACAGGAGACCTCTGTATATATAGGAGATATACAATGTATCAGTACAGCACAGAGTGCAGTGAGGACATGAGACCTCTGTATATATAGGAGATATACAATGTATCAGTACAGCGCAGAGTATAGTGAGGACAGGAGGCCTCTGTACATATAGGAGATATACAATGTATCAGTGCAGTACAGAGTACAGTGGGGACAGGAGACCTCTATATATATATAGGAGATATACAATGTATCAGTACAGTACAGAGTACAGTGAGAACAGGAGGACTCTGTATATATAGGAGATATACAATGTATCAGTACAGCACAGAGTACAGTGAGGACAGGAGACCTCTGTATATATAGGAGATATACAATGTATTAGTACAGCACAGAGTGCAGTGAGGACAGGAGACCTCTGTATATATAGGAGATATACAATGTATCAGTACAGCGCAGAGTACAGTGAGGACAGGAGGCCTCTGTATATATAGGAGATATACAATGTATCAGTACAGCGCAGAGTACAGTGAGGACAGGAGGCCTCTGTATATATAGGAGATATACAATGTATCAGTGCAGTACAGAGTACAGTGAGGACAGGAGACCTCTGTATATATAGGAGATATACAATGTATCAGTACAGCGCAGAGTACAGTGAGGAAAGGAGGCCTCTGCATATATAGGAGATATACAATGTATCAGTACAGCACAGAGTACAGTGAGGACAGGAGATCTCTGTATATATAGGAGATATACAATGTATCAGTACAGCACAGAGTACAGTGAGGACAGGAGGCCTCTGCATATATAGGAGATATACAATGTATCAGAACAGTGCAGAGTACAGTGAGGACGGGAGACCTCTGTATATATAGGAGATATACAATGTATAAGTACAGCACAGAGTACAGTGAGGACAGGAGGCCTCTGTATATATAGGAGATATACAATGTATAAGTACAGCACAGAGTACAGTGAGGACAGGAGACCTCTGTATATATAGGAGATATACAATGTATCAGTACAACACAGAGTACAGTGAGGACAGGAGGCCTCTGTATATATAGGAGATATACAATGTATAAGTACAGCACAGAGTACAGTGAGGGCAGGAGACCTCTGTATATATAGGAGATATACAATGTATCAGTACAACATAGAGTACAGTGAGGACAGGAGACCTCTGTATATATAGGAGATATACAATGTATCAGTACAACATAGAGTACAGTGAGGACAGGAGACCTCTGTATATATAGGAGATATACAATGTATCAGTACAACCCAGAGTACAGTGAGGACAGGAGGCCTCTGAATATATAGGAGATATACAATGTATCAGTACAGCACAGAGTACAGTGAGGACAGGAGGCCTCTGTATATATAGGAGATATACAATGTATAAGTACAGCACAGAGTACAGTGAGGACAGGAGACCTCTGTATATATAGGAGATATACAATGTATCAGTACAACATAGAGTACAGTGAGGACAGGAGACCTCTGTATATATAGGAGATATACAATGTATCAGTACAACCCAGAGTACAGTGAGGACAGGAGGCCTCTGTATATATAGGAGATATACAATGTATAAGTACAGCACAGAGTACAGTGAGGACAGGAGACCTCTGTATATATAGGAGATATACAATGTATAAGTACAGCACAGAGTACAGTGAGGACAGGAGGCCTCTGTATATATAGGAGATATACAATGTATAAGTACAGCACAGAGTACAGTGAGGACAGGAGGCCTCTGTATATATAGGAGATATACAATGTATAAGTACAGCACAGAGTACAGTGAGGACAGGAGAACTCTGTATATATAGGAGATATACAATGTATCAGTACAGCACAGAGTACAGTGAGGACAGGAGGCCTCTGTATATATAGGAGATATACAATGTATCAGTACAACACAGAGTACAGTGAGGACAGGAGGCCTCTGTATATATAGGAGATATACAATGTATCAGTACAGCACAGAGTACAGTGAGGACAGGAGGCCTCTGTATATATAGGAGATATACAATGTATCAGTACAACACAGAGTACAGTGAGGACAGGAGGCCTCTGTATATATAGGAGATATACAATGTATCAGTACAGCACAGAGTACAGTGAGGACAGGAGGCCTCTGTATATATAGGAGATATACAATGTATCAGTACAACACAGAGTACAGTGAGGACAGGAGGCCTCTGCATATATAGGAGATATACAATGTATCAGTAGAGCACAGAGTACAGTGAGGACAGGAGACCTCTGCATATATAGGAGATATACAATGTATCAGTACAGCGCAGAGTACAGTGAGGACAGGAGACCTCTGCATATATAGGAGATATACAATGTATCAGTACAGCGCAGAGTACAGTGAGGACAGGAGGCCTCTGTATATATAGGAGATATACAATGTATCAGTGCAGCACAGAGTACAGTGAGGACAGGAGACCTCTGTATATATAGGAGATATACAATGTATCAGTACAACACAGAGTACAGTGAGGACAGGAGACCTCTGTATATATAGGAGATATACAATGTATCAGTACGGCACAGAGTACAGTGAGGACAGGAGGCCTCTGCATATATAGGAGATATACAATGTATCAGTACAGTGCAGAGTACAGTGAGGACGGGAGACCTCTGTATATATAGGAGATATACAATGTATCAGTGCAGCACAGAGTACAGTGAGGACAGGAGACCTCTGTATATATAGGAGATATACAATGTATCAGTACAGCGCAGAGTACAGTGAGGACAGGAGACCTCTGTATATATAGGAGATATACAATGTATCAGTGCAGCACAGAGTACAGTGAGGACAGGAGACCTCTGTATATATAGGAGATATACAATGTATCAGTGCAGCACAGAGTACAGTGAGGACAGGAGGCCTCTGTATATATAGGAGATATACAATGTATCAGTACAGCGCAGAGTACAGTGAGGACAGGAGACCTCTGTATATATAGGAGATATACAATGTATCAGTACAGGGCAGAGTACAGTGAGGACAGGAGGCCTCTGTATATATAGGAGATATACAATGTATCAGTACAGCGCAGAGTACAGTGAGGACAGGAGACCTCTGTATATATAGGAGATATACAATGTATCAGTGCAGCACAGAGTACAGTGAGGACAGGAGGCCTCTGTATATATAGGAGATATACAATGTATCAGTGCAGCACAGAGTACAGTGAGGACAGGAGACCTCTGTATATATAGGAGATGTACAATGTATCAGTACAGCGCAGAGTACATTGAGGACAGGAGGCCTCTGTATATATAGGAGATATACAATGTATCAGTACAGCGCAGAGTACAGTGAGGACAGGAGACCTCTGTATATATAGGAGATATACAATGTATCAGTAGAGTACAGAGTACAGTGAGGACAGGAGGCCTCTGTATATATAAGAGATATACAATGTATCAGTACAGCACAGAGTACAGTAAGGACAGGAGACCTCTGTATATATAGGAGATATACAATGTATCAGTGCAGCAAAGAGTACAGTGAGGACAGGAGACCTCTGTATATATAGGAGATATACAATGTATCAGTACAGCGCAGAGTACAGTGAGGACAGGAAACCTCTGTATATATAGGAGATATACAATGTATCAGTACAGTACAGAGTACAGTGAGGACAGGAGGCCTCTGTATATATAGGAGATATACAATGTATCAGTAGAGTACAGAGTACAGTGAGGACAGGAGGCCTCTGTATATATAAGAGATATACAATGTATCAGTACAGCACAGAGTACAGTAAGGACAGGAGACCTCTGTATATATAGGAGATATACAATGTATCAGTGCAGCAAAGAGTACAGTGAGGACAGGAGACCTCTGTATATATAGGAGATATACAATGTATCAGTACAGCGCAGAGTACAGTGAGGACAGGAAACCTCTGTATATATAGGAGATATACAATGTATCAGTACAGCACAGAGTACAGTGAGGACAGGAGACCTCTGTATATATAGGAGATATACAATGTATCAGTACAGCGCAGAGTACAGTGAGGACAGGAAACCTCTGTATATATAGGAGATATACAATGTATCAGTACAGCACAGAGTACAGTGAGGACAGGAAACCTCTGTATATATAGGAGATATACAATGTATCAGTACAGCACAGAGTACAGTGAGGACAGGAGGCCTCTGTATATATAGGAGATATACAATGTATCAGTACAGCGCAGAGTACAGTGAGGACAGGAGACCTCTGTATATATAGGAGATATACAATGTATCAGTACAGCGCAGAGTACAGTGAGGACAGGAAACCTCTGTATATATAGGAGATATACAATGTATCAGTACAGCGCAGAGTACAGTGAGGACAGGAGACCTCTGTATATATAGGAGATATACAATGTATCAGTAGAGTACAGAGTACAGTGAGGACAGGAGGCCTCTGTATATATAAGAGATATACAATGTATCAGTACAGCACAGAGTACAGTAAGGACAGGAGACCTCTGTATATATAGGAGATATACAATGTATCAGTGCAGCAAAGAGTACAGTGAGGACAGGAGACCTCTGTATATATAGGAGATATACAATGTATCAGTACAGCGCAGAGTACAGTGAGGACAGGAAACCTCTGTATATATAGGAGATATACAATGTATCAGTACAGCACAGAGTACAGTGAGGACAGGAGGCCTCTGTATATATAGGAGATATGCAATGTATCAGTGCAGCACAGAGTACAGTGAGGACAGGAGACCTCTGTATATATAGGAGATATACAATGTATCAGTACAGGGCAGAGTACAGTGAGGACAGGAGGCCTCTGTATATATAGGAGATATACAATGTATCAGTACAGCGCAGAGTACAGTGAGGACAGGAGGCCTCTGTATATATAGGAGATATACACTGTATCAGTGCATCGCAGAGTACAGTGAGGACAGGAGACCTCTGTATATATAGGAGATATACAATGTATCAGTGCAGCACAGAGTACAGTGAGGACAGGAGGCCTCTGTATATATAGGAGATATACAATGTATCAGTACAGCGCAGAGTACAGTGAGGACAGGAGGCCTCTGTATATATAGGAGATATACAATGTATCAGTACAGCGCAGAGTACAGTGAGGACAGGAGGCCTCTGTATATATAGGAGATATACAATGTATCAGTACAGCGCAGAGTACAGTGAGGACAGGAGGCCTCTGTATATATAGGAGATATACAATGTATCAGTACAGCGCAGAGTACAGTGAGGACAGGAGACCTCTGTATATATAGGAGATATACAATGTATCAGTGCAGCACAGAGTACAGTGAGGACAGGAGGCCTCTGTATATATAGGAGATATACAATGTATCAGTGCAGCACAGAGTACAGTGAGGACAGGAGACCTCTGTATATATAGGAGATGTACAATGTATCAGTACAGCGCAGAGTACAGTGAGGACAGGAGGCCTCTGTATATATAGGAGATATACAATGTATCAGTACAGCACAGAGTACAGTGAGGACAGGAGGCCTCCGTATATATAGGAGATATACACTGTATCAGTGCATCGCAGAGTACAGTGAGGATAGGAGACCTCTGTATATATTGGAGATATACAATGTATCAGTACAGCGCAGAGTACAGTGAGGACAGGAGACCTCTGTATATATAGGAGATATACAATGTATCAGTACAGCGCAGAGTACAGTGAGGACAGGAGACCTCTGTATATATAGGAGATATACAATGTATCAGTACAGCGCAGAGTACAGTGAGGACAGGAGGCCTCTGTATATATAGGAGATATACACTGTATCAGTGCATCGCAGAGTACAGTGAGGACAGGAGACCTCTGTATATATAGGAGATATACAATGTATCAGTGCAGCACAGAGTACAGTGAGGACAGGAGGCCTCTGTATATATAGGAGATATACAATGTATCAGTACAGCGCAGAGTACAGTGAGGACAGGAGGCCTCTGTATATATAGGAGATATACAATGTATCAGTACAGCGCAGAGTACAGTGAGGACAGGAGGCCTCTGTATATATAGGAGATATACAATGTATCAGTACAGCGCAGAGTACAGTGAGGACAGGAGGCCTCTGTATATATAGGAGATATACAATGTATCAGTACAGCGCAGAGTACAGTGAGGACAGGAGACCTCTGTATATATAGGAGATATACAATGTATCAGTGCAGCACAGAGTACAGTGAGGACAGGAGGCCTCTGTATATATAGGAGATATACAATGTATCAGTGCAGCACAGAGTACAGTGAGGACAGGAGACCTCTGTATATATAGGAGATGTACAATGTATCAGTACAGCGCAGAGTACAGTGAGGACAGGAGGCCTCTGTATATATAGGAGATATACAATGTATCAGTACAGCACAGAGTACAGTGAGGACAGGAGGCCTCTGTATATATAGGAGATATACACTGTATCAGTGCATCGCAGAGTACAGTGAGGACAGGAGACCTCTGTATATATTGGAGATATACAATGTATCAGTACAGCGCAGAGTACAGTGAGGACAGGAGACCTCTGTATATATAGGAGATATACAATGTATCAGTACAGCGCAGAGTACAGTGAGGACAGGAGACCTCTGTATATATAGGAGATATACAATGTATCAGTAGAGTACAGAGTACAGTGAGGACAGGAGGCCTCTGTATATATAAGAGATATACAATGTATCAGTACAGCACAGAGTACAGTAAGGACAGGAGACCTCTGTATATATAGGAGATATACAATGTATCAGTGCAGCAAAGAGTACAGTGAGGACAGGAGACCTCTGTATATATAGGAGATATACAATGTATCAGTACAGCGCAGAGTACAGTGAGGACAGGAAACCTCTGTATATATAGGAGATATACAATGTATCAGTACAGTACAGAGTACAGTGAGGACAGGAGGCCTCTGTATATATAGGAGATATGCAATGTATCAGTGCAGCACAGAGTACAGTGAGGACAGGAGACCTCTGTATATATAGGCGATATACAATGTATCAGTACAGCGCAGAGTACAGTGAGGACAGGAGACCTCTGTATATATAGGAGATATACAATGTATCAGTACAGCACAGAGTACAGTGAGGACAGGAGGCCTCTGTATATATAGGAGATATGCAATGTATCAGTGCAGCACAGAGTACAGTGAGGACAGGAGACCTCTGTATATATAGGAGATATACAATGTATCAGTACAGGGCAGAGTACAGTGAGGACAGGAGGCCTCTGTATATATAGGAGATATACAATGTATCAGTACAGCGCAGAGTACAGTGAGGACAGGAGACCTCTGTATATATAGGAGATATACAATGTATCAGTGCAGCACAGAGTACAGTGAGGACAGGAGGCCTCTGTATATATAGGAGATATACAATGTATCAGTGCAGCACAGAGTACAGTGAGGACAGGAGACCTCTGTATATATAGGAGATGTACAATGTATCAGTACAGCGCAGAGTACATTGAGGACAGGAGGCCTCTGTATATATAGGAGATATACAATGTATCAGTACAGCGCAGAGTACAGTGAGGACAGGAGACCTCTGTATATATAGGAGATATACAATGTATCAGTAGAGTACAGAGTACAGGGAGGACAGGAGGCCTCTGTATATATAAGAGATATACAATGTATCAGTACAGCACAGAGTACAGTAAGGACAGGAGACCTCTGTATATATAGGAGATATACAATGTATCAGTGCAGCAAAGAGTACAGTGAGGACAGGAGACCTCTGTATATATAGGAGATATACAATGTATCAGTACAGCGCAGAGTACAGTGAGGACAGGAAACCTCTGTATATATAGGAGATATACAATGTATCAGTACAGCGCAGAGTACAGTGAGGACAGGAGACCTCTGTATATATAGGAGATATACAATGTATCAGTACAGCACAGAGTACAGTGAGGACAGGAGGCCTCTGTACATATAGGAGATATACAATGTATCAGTACAGTACAGAGTACAGTGAGGACAGGAGACCTCTGTATATATAGGCGATATACAATGTATCAGTACAGCGCAGAGTACAGTGAGGACAGGAGACCTCTGTATATATAGGAGATATACAATGTATCAGTACAGCGCAGAGTACAGTGAGGACAGGAGACCTCTGTATATATAGGAGATATACAATGTATCAGTACAGCACAGAGTACAGTGAGGACAGGAGGCCTCTGTATATATAGGAGATATGCAATGTATCAGTGCAGCACAGAGTACAGTGAGGACAGGAGACCTCTGTATATATCGGTGATATACAATGTATCAGTACAGCACAGAGTACAGTGAGGACAGGAGGCCTTTGTATATATAGGAGATATGCAATGTATCAGTGCAGCACAGAGTACAGTGAGGACAGGAGACCTCTGTATATATAGGAGATATACAATGTATCAGTACAGCACAGAGTACAGTGAGGGCAGTAGACCTCTGTATACATAGTAGATATACAATGTATCAGTACAGCACAGAGTACAGTGAGGACAGGAGGCCTCTGTATATATAGGAGATATACAATGTATCAGTACAGTACAGAGTACAGTGAGGACAGGAGACCTCTGTATATATAAATGATATACAATGTATCAGGACAGCACAGAGTACAGTGAGGACAGGAGGCCTCTGTATATATAGAGGAGATATACAATGTATCAGTACAGCACAGAGTACAGTGAGGGCAGTAGACCTCTGTATACATAGTAGATATACAATGTATCAGTACAGCACAGAGTACAGTGAGGACAGGAGACCTCTGTATATATAGGAGATATACAATGTATCAGTACAGCACAGAGTACAGTGAGGACAGGAGACCTCTGTATATATAGGAGATATACAATGTATCAGGACAGTACAGAGTACAGTGAGGACAGGAGACCTCTGTATATATAGGAGATATACAATGTATCAGTACAGCACAGAGTACAGTGAGGACAGGAGGCCTCTGTATATATAGGAGATATACAATGTATCAGTGCAGCACAGAGTACAGTGAGGACAGGAGACCTCTGTATATATAGGAGATATACAATGTATCAGGACAGCACAGAGTACAGTGAGGACAGGAGGCCTCTGTATATATAGAGGAGATATACAATGTATCAGTACAGTACAGAGTACAGTGAGGACAGGAGACCTCTGTATACATAGTAGATATACAATGTATCAGTACAGCACAGAGTACAGTGAGGACAGGAGACCTCTGTATATATAGGAGATATACAATGTATCAGTACAGCACAGAGTACAGTGAGGACAGGAGGCCTCTGTATATATAGGAGATATACAATGTATCAGTACAGCACAGAGTACAGTGAGGACAGGAGGCCTCTGTATATATAGGAGATATATAATGTATCAGTACAGCGCAGAGTACAGTGAGGACAGGAGACCTCTGTATATATAGGAGATATACAATGTATCAGTACAGTGCAGAGTACAGTGAGGACAGGAGACCTCTGTATATATAGGAGATATACAATGCATCAGTACAGCACAGAGTACAGTGAGGGCAGGAGACCTCTGTATATATAGGAGATATACAATGTATCAGTACAGCACAGAGTACAGTGAGGACAGGAGGACTCTGTATATATAGGAGATATACAATTTATCAGTACAGTACAGAGTACAGTGAGGACAGGAGACCTCTGTATATATAGGAGATATACATTGTATCAGTACAGCACAGAGTACAGTGAGGACAGGAGGCCTCTGTATATATAGGAGATATACAATGTATCAGTGCAGCGCAGAGTACAGGAGACCTCTGTATATATAGGAGATATACAATGTATCAGTACAGCACAGAGTACAGTGAGGACAGGAGACCTCTGTATATATAGGAGATATACAATGTATCAGTACAGCACAGAGTACAGTGAGGGCAGGAGACCTCTGTATATATAGGAGATATACAATGTATCAGTGCAGCGCAGAGTACAGTGAGGACAGGAGACCTCTGTATATATAGGAGATATACAATGTATCAGTACAGCACAGAGTACAGTGAGGACAGGAGGCCTCTGTATATATAGGAGATATACAATGTATCAGTACAGTACAGAGTACAGTGAGGGCAGGAGACCTCTGTATATATAGGAGATATACAATGTATCAGTACAGCACAGAGTACAGTGAGGGCAGGAGACCTCTGTATATATAGGAGATATACAATGTATCAGTGCAGCACAGAGTACAGTGGGGACAGGAGACCTCTGTATATATAGGAGATATACAATGTATCAGTACAGCGCAGAGTACAGTGAGGACAGGAGACCTCTGTATATATATAGGAGATATACAATGTATCAGTACAGCACAGAGTACAGTGAGGACAGGAGGCCTCTGTATATATAGAGGAGATATACAATGTATCAGTACAGCACAGAGTACAGTGAGGACAGGAGACCTCTGTATATATAGGAGATATACAATGTATCAGTACAGCACAGAGTACAGTGAGGACAGGAGGCCTCTGTATATATAGAGGAGATATACAATGTATCAGTACAGCACAGAGTACAGTGAGGACAGGAGACCTCTGTATATATAGGAGATATACAATGTATCAGGACAGCACAGAGTACAGTGAGGACAGGAGGCCTCTGTATATATAGGAGATATACAATGTATCAGTACAGCACAGAGTACAGTGAGGACAGGAGGCCTCTGTATATATAGGAGATATACAATGTATCAGTACAGCACAGAGTACAGTGAGGACAGGAGACCTCTGTATATATAGGAGATATACAATGTATCAGTACAGTACAGAGTACAGTGAGGACAGGAGACCTCTGTATATATAGGTGATATACAATGTATCAGGACAGCACAGAGTACAGTGAGGACAGGAGGCCTCTGTATATATAGAGGAGATATACAATGTATCAGTACAGCACAGAGTACAGTGAGGACAGGAGGCCTCTGTATATATAGAGGAGATATACAATGTATCAGTACAGCACAGAGTACAGTGAGGGCAGTAGACCTCTGTATACATAGTAGATATACAATGTATCAGTACAGCACAGAGTACAGTGAGGACAGGAGACCTCTGTATATATAGGAGATATACAATGTATCAGTACAGCACAGAGTACAGTGAGGACAGGAGACCTCTGTATATATAGGAGATATACAATGTATCAGGACAGTACAGAGTACAGTGAGGACAGGAGACCTCTGTATATATAGGAGATATACAATGTATCAGTACAGCACAGAGTACAGTGAGGACAGGAGACCTCTGTATATATAGGAGATATACAATGTATCAGTACAGCGCAGAGTACAGTGAGGACAGGAGACCTCTGTATATATATAGGAGATATACAATGTATCAGGACAGCACAGAGTACAGTGAGGACAGGAGGCCTCTGTATATATAGAGGAGATATACAATGTATCAGTACAGTACAGAGTACAGTGAGGACAGGAGACCTCTGTATACATAGTAGATATACAATGTATCAGTACAGCACAGAGTACAGTGAGGACAGGAGACCTCTGTATATATAGGAGATATACAATGTATCAGTACAGCACAGAGTACAGTGAGGACAGGAGGCCTCTGTATATATAGGAGATATACAATGTATCAGTACAGCACAGAGTACAGTGAGGACAGGAGGCCTCTGTATATATAGGAGATATATAATGTATCAGTACAGCGCAGAGTACAGTGAGGACAGGAGACCTCTGTATATATAGGAGATATACAATGTATCAGTACAGTGCAGAGTACAGTGAGGACAGGAGACCTCTGTATATATAGGAGATATACAATTTATCAGTACAGTACAGAGTACAGTGAGGACAGGAGACCTCTGTATATATAGGAGATATACATTGTATCAGTACAGCACAGAGTACAGTGAGGACAGGAGACCTCTGTATATATAGGAGATGTACAATGTATCAGTGCAGCGCAGAGTACAGGAGACCTCTGTATATATAGGAGATATACAATGTATCAGTACAGCACAGAGTACAGTGAGGACAGGAGACCTCTGTATATATAGGAGATATACAATGTATCAGTACAGCACAGAGTACAGTGAGGGCAGGAGACCTCTGTATATATAGGAGATATACAATGTATCAGTGCAGCGCAGAGTACAGTGAGGACAGGAGACCTCTGTATATATAGGAGATATACAATGTATCAGTACAGCACAGAGTACAGTGAGGACAGGAGGCCTCTGTATATATAGGAGATATACAATGTATCAGTACAGTACAGAGTACAGTGAGGGCAGGAGACCTCTGTATATATAGGAGATATACAATGTATCAGTACAGCACAGAGTACAGTGAGGGCAGGAGACCTCTGTATATATAGGAGATATACAATGTATCAGTGCAGCACAGAGTACAGTGGGGACAGGAGACCTCTGTATATATAGGAGATATACAATGTATCAGTACAGCACAGAGTACAGTGAGGACAGGAGGCCTCTGTATATATAGGAGATATACAATGTATCAGTACAGTACAGAGTACAGTGAGGACAGGAGACCTCTGTATATATAGGAGATATACAATGTATCAGTACAGCGCAGAGTACAGTGAGGACAGGAGACCTCTGTATATATATAGGAGATATACAATGTATCAGTACAGCACAGAGTACAGTGAGGACAGGAGGCCTCTGTATATATAGAGGAGATATACAATGTATCAGTACAGCACAGAGTACAGTGAGGACAGGAGACCTCTGTATATATAGGAGATATACAATGTATCAGTACAGCACAGAGTACAGTGAGGACAGGAGGCCTCTGTATATATAGAGGAGATATACAATGTATCAGTACAGCACAGAGTACAGTGAGGACAGGAGACCTCTGTATATATAGGAGATATACAATGTATCAGGACAGCACAGAGTACAGTGAGGACAGGAGGCCTCTGTATATATAGAGGAGATATACAATGTATCAGTACAGCACAGAGTACAGTGAGGACAGGAGACCTCTGTATACATAGTAGATATACAATGTATCAGTACAGCACAGAGTACAGTGAGGACAGGAGACCTGTATATATAGGAGATATACAATGTATCAGTACAGCACAGAGTACAGTGAGGACAGGAGACCTCTGTATATATAGGAGATATACAATGTATCAGTACAGCACAGAGTACAGTGAGGACAGGAGGCCTCTGTATATATATGAGATATACAATGTATCAGTACAGCACAGAGTACAGTGAGGACAGGAGGCCTCTGTATATATAGGAGATATATAATGTATCAGTACAGCGCAGAGTACAGTGAGGACAGGAGACCTCTGTATATATAGGAGATATACAATGTATCAGTACAGTGCAGAGTACAGTGAGGACAGGAGACCTCTGTATATATAGGAGATATACAATGTATCAGTACAGTACAGAGTACAGTGAGGACAGGAGACCTCTGTATATATAGGAGATATACATTGTATCAGTACAGCACAGAGTACAGTGAGGACAGGAGGCCTCTGTATATATAGGAGATATACAATGTATCAGTGCAGCGCAGAGTACAGGAGACCTCTGTATATATAGGAGATATACAATGTATCAGTACAGCACAGAGTACAGTGAGGACAGGAGACCTCTGTATATATAGGAGACATACAATGTATCAGTACAGCACAGAGTACAGTGAGGGCAGGAGACCTCTGTATATATAGGAGATATACAATGTATCAGTGCAGCGCAGAGTACAGTGAGGACAGGAGACCTCTGTATATATAGGAGATATACAATGTATCAGTACAGCACAGAGTACAGTGAGGACAGGAGGCCTCTGTATATATAGGAGATATACAATGTATCAGTACAGTACAGAGTACAGTGAGGACAGGAGACCTCTGTATATATATAGGAGATATACAATGTATCAGTGCAGCACAGAGTACAGTGAGGACAGGAGACCTCTGTATATATAGGAGATATACAATGTATCAGTACAGTACAGAGTACAGTGAGGACAGGAGACCTCTGTATATATATAGGAGATATACAATGTATCAGTACAGCACAGAGTACAGTGAGGACAGGAGGCCTCTGTATATATAGAGGAGATATACAATGTATCAGTACAGCACAGAGTACAGTGAGGACAGGAGACCTCTGTATATATAGGAGATATACAATGTATCAGTACAGCACAGAGTACAGTGAGGACAGGAGGCCTCTGTATATATAGAGGAGATATACAATGTATCAGTACAGCACAGAGTACAGTGAGGACAGGAGACCTCTGTATATATAGGAGATATACAATGTATCAGGACAGCACAGAGTACAGTGAGGACAGGAGGCCTCTGTATATATAGGAGATATACAATGTATCAGTACAGCACAGAGTACAGTGAGGACAGGAGGCCTCTGTATATATAGGAGATATACAATGTATCAGTACAGCACAGAGTACAGTGAGGACAGGAGACCTCTGTATATATAGGAGATATACAATGTATCAGTACAGTACAGAGTACAGTGAGGACAGGAGACCTCTGTATATATAGGTGATATACAATGTATCAGGACAGCACAGAGTACAGTGAGGACAGGAGGCCTCTGTATATATAGAGGAGATATACAATGTATCAGTACAGCACAGAGTACAGTGAGGACAGGAGGCCTCTGTATATATAGAGGAGATATACAATGTATCAGTACAGCACAGAGTACAGTGAGGGCAGTAGACCTCTGTATACATAGTAGATATACAATGTATCAGTACAGCACAGAGTACAGTGAGGACAGGAGACCTCTGTATATATAGGAGATATACAATGTATCAGTACAGCACAGAGTACAGTGAGGACAGGAGACCTCTGTATATATAGGAGATATACAATGTATCAGGACAGTACAGAGTACAGTGAGGACAGGAGACCTCTGTATATATAGGAGATATACAATGTATCAGTACAGCACAGAGTACAGTGAGGACAGGAGACCTCTGTATATATAGGAGATATACAATGTATCAGTACAGCGCAGAGTACAGTGAGGACAGGAGACCTCTGTATATATATAGGAGATATACAATGTATCAGGACAGCACAGAGTACAGTGAGGACAGGAGGCCTCTGTATATATAGAGGAGATATACAATGTATCAGTACAGTACAGAGTACAGTGAGGACAGGAGACCTCTGTATACATAGTAGATATACAATGTATCAGTACAGCACAGAGTACAGTGAGGACAGGAGACCTCTGTATATATAGGAGATATACAATGTATCAGTACAGCACAGAGTACAGTGAGGACAGGAGGCCTCTGTATATATAGGAGATATACAATGTATCAGTACAGCACAGAGTACAGTGAGGACAGGAGGCCTCTGTATATATAGGAGATATATAATGTATCAGTACAGCGCAGAGTACAGTGAGGACAGGAGACCTCTGTATATATAGGAGATATACAATGTATCAGTACAGTGCAGAGTACAGTGAGGACAGGAGACCTCTGTATATATAGGAGATATACAATTTATCAGTACAGTACAGAGTACAGTGAGGACAGGAGACCTCTGTATATATAGGAGATATACATTGTATCAGTACAGCACAGAGTACAGTGAGGACAGGAGGCCTCTGTATATATAGGAGATATACAATGTATCAGTGCAGCGCAGAGTACAGGAGACCTCTGTATATATAGGAGATATACAATGTATCAGTACAGCACAGAGTACAGTGAGGACAGGAGACCTCTGTATATATAGGAGATATACAATGTATCAGTACAGCACAGAGTACAGTGAGGGCAGGAGACCTCTGTATATATAGGAGATATACAATGTATCAGTGCAGCGCAGAGTACAGTGAGGACAGGAGACCTCTGTATATATAGGAGATATACAATGTATCAGTACAGCACAGAGTACAGTGAGGACAGGAGGCCTCTGTATATATAGGAGATATACAATGTATCAGTACAGTACAGAGTACAGTGAGGGCAGGAGACCTCTGTATATATAGGAGATATACAATGTATCAGTACAGCACAGAGTACAGTGAGGGCAGGAGACCTCTGTATATATAGGAGATATACAATGTATCAGTGCAGCACAGAGTACAGTGGGGACAGGAGACCTCTGTATATATAGGAGATATACAATGTATCAGTACAGCACAGAGTACAGTGAGGACAGGAGGCCTCTGTATATATAGGAGATATACAATGTATCAGTACAGTACAGAGTACAGTGAGGACAGGAGACCTCTGTATATATAGGAGATATACAATGTATCAGTACAGCGCAGAGTACAGTGAGGACAGGAGACCTCTGTATATATATAGGAGATATACAATGTATCAGTACAGCACAGAGTACAGTGAGGACAGGAGGCCTCTGTATATATAGAGGAGATATACAATGTATCAGTACAGCACAGAGTACAGTGAGGACAGGAGACCTCTGTATATATAGGAGATATACAATGTATCAGTACAGCACAGAGTACAGTGAGGACAGGAGGCCTCTGTATATATAGAGGAGATATACAATGTATCAGTACAGCACAGAGTACAGTGAGGACAGGAGACCTCTGTATATATAGGAGATATACAATGTATCAGGACAGCACAGAGTACAGTGAGGACAGGAGGCCTCTGTATATATAGAGGAGATATACAATGTATCAGTACAGCACAGAGTACAGTGAGGACAGGAGACCTCTGTATACATAGTAGATATACAATGTATCAGTACAGCACAGAGTACAGTGAGGACAGGAGACCTCTGTATATATAGGAGATATACAATGTATCAGTACAGCACAGAGTACAGTGAGGACAGGAGACCTCTGTATATATAGGAGATATACAATGTATCAGTACAGCACAGAGTACAGTGAGGACAGGAGGCCTCTGTATATATAGGAGATATACAATGTATCAGTACAGCACAGAGTACAGTGAGGACAGGAGGCCTCTGTATATATAGGAGATATATAATGTATCAGTACAGCGCAGAGTACAGTGAGGACAGGAGACCTCTGTATATATAGGAGATATACAATGTATCAGTACAGTGCAGAGTACAGTGAGGACAGGAGACCTCTGTATATATAGGAGATATACAATGTATCAGTACAGTACAGAGTACAGTGAGGACAGGAGACCTCTGTATATATAGGAGATATACATTGTATCAGTACAGCACAGAGTACAGTGAGGACAGGAGGCCTCTGTATATATAGGAGATATACAATGTATCAGTGCAGCGCAGAGTACAGGAGACCTCTGTATATATAGGAGATATACAATGTATCAGTACAGCACAGAGTACAGTGAGGACAGGAGACCTCTGTATATATAGGAGATATACAATGTATCAGTACAGCACAGAGTACAGTGAGGGCAGGAGACGTCTGTATATATAGGAGATATACAATGTATCAGTGCAGCGCAGAGTACAGTGAGGACAGGAGACCTCTGTATATATAGGAGATATACAATGTATCAGTACAGCACAGAGTACAGTGAGGAGAGGAGACCTCTGTATATATAGGAGATATACAATGTATCAGTACAGCACAGAGTACAGTGAGGACAGGAGGCCTCTGTATATATAGGAGATATACAATGTATCAGTACAGTACAGAGTACAGTGAGGGCAGGAAACCTCTGTATATATAGGAGATATACAATGTATCAGTACAGCACAGAGTACAGTGAGGGCAGGAGACCTCTGTATATATAGGAGATATACAATGTATCAGTGCAGCACAGAGTACAGTGGGGACAGGAGACCTCTGTATATATAGGAGATATACAATGTATCAGTGCAGCACAGAGTACAGTGAGGACAGGAGACCTCTGTATATATAGGAGATATACAATGTATCAGTGCAGCACAGAGTACAGTGGGGACAGGAGACCTCTGTATATATAGGAGATATACAATGTATCAGTACAGCACAGAGTACAGTGAGTACAGGAGGCCTCTGTATATATAGGAGATATACAATGTATCAGTACAGCGCAGAGTACAGTGAGGACAGGAGACCTCTGTATATATATAGGAGATATACAATGTATCAGTACAGCGCAGAGTACAGTGAGGACAGGAGACCTCTGTATATATAGGAGATATACAATGTATCAGTGCAGCGCAGAGTACAGTGAGGACAGGAGGCCTCTGTATATATAGGAGATATACAATGTATCAGTACAGCACAGAGTACAGTGAGGACAGGAGGCCTCTGCATATATAGGAGATATACAATGTATCAGTACAGCACAGAGTACAGTGAGTACAGGAGACCTCTGTATATATAGGAGATATACAATGTATCAGTACAGCACAGAGTACAGTGAGGACAGGAGGCCTCTGTATATATAGGAGATATACAATGTATCAGTACAGCACAGAGTACAGCGAGGACAGGAGACCTCTGTATATATAGGAGATATACAATGTATCAGTACAGCACAGAGTACAGTGAGGACAGGTGGCCTCTGTATATAGGAGATATAAAATGTATCAGTACAGCGCAGAGTACAGTGAGGACAGGAGACCTATGTATATATAGGAGATATACAAAGTATCAGTACAGCACAGAGTACAGTGAGGACAGGAGACCTCTGTATATATAGGAGATATACAATGTATCAGTACAGCACAGAGTACAGTGAGGACAGGAGACCTCTGTATATATAGGAGATATACAATGTATCAGTACAGCGCAGAGTACAGTGAGGACAGGAGACCTCTGTATATATAGGAGATATACAATGTATCAGTACAGCGCAGAGTACAGTGAGGACAGGAGGCCTCTGTACATATAGGAGATATACAATGTATCAGTGCAGTACAGAGTACAGTGAGGACAGGAGACCTATGTATATATAGGAGATATACAATGTATCAGTACAGCACAGAGTACAGTGAGGACAGGAAACCTCTGTATATATATAGGAGATATACAATGTATCAGTACAGCACAGAGTACAGTGAGGACAGGAGACCTCTGTATATATAGGAGATATACAATGTATCAGTACAACGCAGAGTACAGTGAGGACAGGAGACCTCTGTATATATAGGAGATATACAATGTATCAGTACAGCGCAGAGTACAGTGAGGACAGGAGGCCTCTGTACATATAGGAGATATACAATGTATCAGTGCAGTACAGAGTACAGTGAGGACAGGAGACCTATGTATATATAGGAGATATACAATGTATCAGTACAGCGCAGAGTACATTGAGGAAAGGAGGCCTCTGTATATATAGGAGATATACAATGTATCAGTACAGCACAGAGTACAGTGAGGACAGGAGACCTCTGTATATATAGGAGATATACAATGTATCAGTACAGCGCAGAGTACAGTGAGGACAGGAGGCCTCTGTACATATAGGAGATATACAATGTATCAGTACAGCACAGAGTGCAGTGAGGACAGGAGACCTCTGTATATATAGGAGATATACAATGTATCAGTACAGCGCAGAGTACAGTGAGGACAGGAGGCCTCTGTATATATAGGAGATATACAATGTATCAGTACAGCGCAGAGTACAGTGAGGACAGGAGGCCTCTGTATATATAGGAGATATACAATGTATCAGTGCAGTACAGAGTACAGTGAGGACAGGAGACCTCTGTATATATAGGAGATATACAATGTATCAGTACAGCGCAGAGTACAGTGAGGAAAGGAGGCCTCTGTATATATAGGAGATATACAATGTATCAGTACAGCACAGAGTACAGTGAGGACAGGAGGCCTCTGTATATATAGGAGATATACAATGTATCAGTACAGCACAGAGTACAGTGAGGACAGGAGGCCTCTGCATATATAGGAGATATACAATGTATCAGTACAGTGCAGAGTACAGTGAGGACGGGAGACCTCTGTATATATAGGAGATATACAATGTATAAGTACAGCACAGAATACAGTGAGGACAGGAGGCCTCTGTATATATAGGAGATATACAATGTATAAGTACAGCACACAGTACAGTGAGGACAGGAGACCTCTGTATATATAGGAGATATACAATGTATCAGTACAGCACAGAGTACAGTGAGGACAGGAGGCCTCTGTATATATAGGAGATATACAATGTATCAGTACAACACAGAGTACAGTGAGGACAGGAGGCCTCTGTATATATAGGAGATATACAATGTATCAGTACAGCACAGAGTACAGTGAGGACAGGAGGCCTCTGTATATATAGGAGATATACAATGTATCAGTACAACACAGTGTACAGTGAGGACAGGAGGCCTCTGCATATATAGGAGATATACAATGTATCAGTACAGCACAGAGTACAGTGAGGACAGGAGGCCTCTGTATATATAGGAGATATACAATGTATCAGTACAGCGCAGAGTACAGTGAGGAAAGGAGGCCTCTGTATATATAGGAGATATACAATGTATCAGTACAGCACAGAGTACAGTGAGGACAGGAGGCCTCTGTATATATAGGAGATATACAATGTATCAGTACAGCACAGAGTACAGTGAGGACAGGAGGCCTCTGCATATATAGGAGATATACAATGTATCAGTACAGTGCAGAGTACAGTGAGGACGGGAGACCTCTGTATATATAGGAGATATACAATGTATAAGTACAGCACAGAGTACAGTGAGGACAGGAGGCCTCTGTATATATAGGAGATATACAATGTATAAGTACAGCACAGAGTACAGTGAGGACAGGAGACCTCTGTATATATAGGAGATATACAATGTATCAGTACAACACAGAGCACAGTGAGGACAGGAGACCTCTGTATATATAGGAGATATACAATGTATCAGTACAGTACAGAGTACAGTGAGGACAGGAGGCCTCTGTATATATAGGAGATATACAATGTATCAGTACAACACAGAGTACAGTGAGGACAGGAGGCCTCTGTATATATAGGAGATATACAATGTATCAGTACAACACAGAGTACAGTGAGGACAGGAGGCCTCTGTATATATAGGAGATATACAATGTATCAGTACAGCACAGAGTACAGTGAGGACAGGAGGCCTCTGTATATATAGGAGATATACAATGTATCAGTACAACACAGTGTACAGTGAGGACAGGAGGCCTCTGCATATATAGGAGATATACAATGTATCAGTACAGTGCAGAGTACAGTGAGGACGGGAGACCTCTGTATATATAGGAGATATACAATGTATAAGTACAGCACAGAGTACAGTGAGGACAGGAGGCCTCTGTATATATAGGAGATATACAATGTATAAGTACAGCACAGAGTACAGTGAGGACAGGAGACCTCTGTATATATAGGAGATATACAATGTATCAGTACAACACAGAGCACAGTGAGGACAGGAGACCTCTGTATATATAGGAGATATACAATGTATCAGTACAGTACAGAGTACAGTGAGGACAGGAGGCCTCTGTATATATAGGAGATATACAATGTATCAGTACAACACAGAGTACAGTGAGGACAGGAGGCCTCTGTATATATAGGAGATATACAATGTATCAGTACAACACAGAGTACAGTGAGGACAGGAGGCCTCTGTATATATAGGAGATATACAATGTATCAGTACAGCACAGAGTACAGTGAGGACAGGAGGCCTCTGTATATATAGGAGATATACAATGTATCAGTGCAGCGCAGAGTACAGTGAGGACAGGATACCTCTGTATATATAGGAGATATACAATGTATCAGTGCAGCGCAGAGTACAGTGAGGACAGGAGACCTCTGTATATATAGGAGATATACAATGTATCAGTACAGCACAGAGTACAGTGAAGACAGGAGACCTCTGTATATATAGGAGATATACAATGTATCAGTACAGCACAGAGTACAGTGAGGACAGGAGACCTCTGTATATATAGGAGATATACAATGTATCAGTGCAGCACAGAGTACAGTGAGGACAGGAGACCTCTGTATATATAGGAGATATACACTGTATCAGTACAGTACAGAGTACAGTGAGGACAGGAGGCCTCTGTATATATAGGAGATATACAATGTATCAGTACAGCACAGAGTACAGTGAGGACAGGAGGCCTCTGCATATATAGGAGATATACAATGTATCAGTGCAGTACAGAGTACAGAGAGGACAGGATACCTCTGTATATATAGGAGATATACAATGTATCAGTACAGCATAGAGTACAGTGAGGACAGGAGGCCTCTGCATATATAGGAGATATACAATGTATCAGTACAGCGCAGAGTACAGTGAGGACAGGAGACCTCTGTATATATAGGAGATATACAATGTATCAGTACAGCGCAGAGTACAGTGAGGACAGGAGGCCTCTGTACATATAGGAGATATACAATGTATCAGTGCAGTACAGAGTACAGTGAGGACAGGAGACCTATGTATATATAGGAGATATACAATGTATCAGTACAGCACAGAGTACAGTGAGGACAGGAAACCTCTGTATATATATAGGAGATATACAATGTATCAGTACAGCACAGAGTACAGTGAGGACAGGAGACCTCTGTATATATAGGAGATATACAATGTATCAGTACAACGCAGAGTACAGTGAGGACAGGAGACCTCTGTATATATAGGAGATATACAATGTATCAGTACAGCGCAGAGTACAGTGAGGACAGGAGGCCTCTGTACATATAGGAGATATACAATGTATCAGTGCAGTACAGAGTACAGTGAGGACAGGAGACCTATGTATATATAGGAGATATACAATGTATCAGTACAGCACAGAGTACAGTGAGGACAGGAGACCTCTGTATATATAGGAGATATACAATGTATCAGTACAGCGCAGAGTACAGTGAGGACAGGAGGCCTCTGTACATATAGGAGATATACAATGTATCAGTACAGCACAGAGTGCAGTGAGGACAGGAGACCTCTGTATATATAGGAGATATACAATGTATCAGTACAGCGCAGAGTACAGTGAGGACAGGAGGCCTCTGTACATATAGGAGATATACAATGTATCAGTACAGCACAGAGTGCAGTGAGGACAGGAGACCTCTGTATATATAGGAGATATACAATGTATCAGTACAGCGCAGAGTACAGTGAGGACAGGAGGCCTCTGTACATATAGGAGATATACAATGTATCAGTACAGCACAGAGTGCAGTGAGGACAGGAGACCTCTGTATATATAGGAGATATACAATGTATCAGTACAGCGCAGAGTACAGTGAGGACAGGAGGCCTCTGTATATATAGGAGATATACAATGTATCAGTACAGCGCAGAGTACAGTGAGGACAGGAGGCCTCTGTATATATAGGAGATATACAATGTATCAGTGCAGTACAGAGTACAGTGAGGACAGGAGACCTCTGTATATATAGGAGATATACAATGTATCAGTACAGCGCAGAGTACAGTGAGGAAAGGAGGCCTCTGTATATATAGGAGATATACAATGTATCAGTACAGCACAGAGTACAGTGAGGACAGGAGGCCTCTGTATATATAGGAGATATACAATGTATCAGTACAGCACAGAGTACAGTGAGGACAGGAGGCCTCTGCATATATAGGAGATATACAATGTATCAGTACAGTGCAGAGTACAGTGAGGACGGGAGACCTCTGTATATATAGGAGATATACAATGTATAAGTACAGCACAGAATACAGTGAGGACAGGAGGCCTCTGTATATATAGGAGATATACAATGTATAAGTACAGCACACAGTACAGTGAGGACAGGAGACCTCTGTATATATAGGAGATATACAATGTATCAGTACAGCACAGAGTACAGTGAGGACAGGAGGCCTCTGTATATATAGGAGATATACAATGTATCAGTACAACACAGAGTACAGTGAGGACAGGAGGCCTCTGTATATATAGGAGATATACAATGTATCAGTACAGCACAGAGTACAGTGAGGACAGGAGGCCTCTGTATATATAGGAGATATACAATGTATCAGTACAACACAGTGTACAGTGAGGACAGGAGGCCTCTGCATATATAGGAGATATACAATGTATCAGTACAGCACAGAGTACAGTGAGGACAGGAGGCCTCTGTATATATAGGAGATATACAATGTATCAGTACAGCGCAGAGTACAGTGAGGAAAGGAGGCCTCTGTATATATAGGAGATATACAATGTATCAGTACAGCACAGAGTACAGTGAGGACAGGAGGCCTCTGTATATATAGGAGATATACAATGTATCAGTACAGCACAGAGTACAGTGAGGACAGGAGGCCTCTGCATATATAGGAGATATACAATGTATCAGTACAGTGCAGAGTACAGTGAGGACGGGAGACCTCTGTATATATAGGAGATATACAATGTATAAGTACAGCAC
This sequence comes from Phyllobates terribilis, assembly GCF_046119375.1. Taxonomy (NCBI): domain Eukaryota; kingdom Metazoa; phylum Chordata; class Amphibia; order Anura; family Dendrobatidae; genus Phyllobates; species Phyllobates terribilis. Next base: position 1,208,988,381 of record NW_027362761.1, on the reverse strand, counting down.
AGAGTACAGTGAGGACAGGAGGCCTCTGTATATATAGGAGATATACAATGTATAAGTACAGCACAGAGTACAGTGAGGACAGGAGACCTCTGTATATATAGGAGATATACAATGTATCAGTACAACACAGAGCACAGTGAGGACAGGAGACCTCTGTATATATAGGAGATATACAATGTATCAGTACAGTACAGAGTACAGTGAGGACAGGAGGCCTCTGTATATATAGGAGATATACAATGTATCAGTACAACACAGAGTACAGTGAGGACAGGAGGCCTCTGTATATATAGGAGATATACAATGTATCAGTACAACACAGAGTACAGTGAGGACAGGAGGCCTCTGTATATATAGGAGATATACAATGTATCAGTACAGCACAGAGTACAGTGAGGACAGGAGGCCTCTGTATATATAGGAGATATACAATGTATCAGTACAACACAGTGTACAGTGAGGACAGGAGGCCTCTGCATATATAGGAGATATACAATGTATCAGTGCAGCGCAGAGTACAGTGAGGACAGGATACCTCTGTATATATAGGAGATATACAATGTATCAGTGCAGCGCAGAGTACAGTGAGGACAGGAGACCTCTGTATATATAGGAGATATACAATGTATCAGTACAGCACAGAGTACAGTGAAGACAGGAGACCTCTGTATATATAGGAGATATACAATGTATCAGTACAGCACAGAGTACAGTGAGGACAGGAGACCTCTGTATATATAGGAGATATACAATGTATCAGTGCAGCACAGAGTACAGTGAGGACAGGAGACCTCTGTATATATAGGAGATATACACTGTATCAGTACAGTACAGAGTACAGTGAGGACAGGAGGCCTCTGTATATATAGGAGATATACAATGTATCAGTACAGCACAGAGTACAGTGAGGACAGGAGGCCTCTGCATATATAGGAGATATACAATGTATCAGTGCAGTACAGAGTACAGAGAGGACAGGATACCTCTGTATATATAGGAGATATACAATGTATCAGTACAGCATAGAGTACAGTGAGGACAGGAGGCCTCTGCATATATAGGAGATATACAATGTATCAGTACAGCGCAGAGTACAGTGAGGAAAGGAGGCCTCTGTATATATAGGAGATATACAATGTATCAGTACAGCACAGAGTACAGTGAGGACAGGAGACCTCTGTATATATAGGAGATATACAATGTATCAGTACAGCACAGAGTGCAGTGAGGACAGGAGACCTCTGTATATATAGGAGATATACAATGTATCAGTACAGCGCAGAGTACAGTGAGGACAGGAGGACTCTGTATATATAGGAGATATACAATGTATCAGTACAGCACAGAGTACAGTGAGGACAGGAGACCTCTGTATATATAGGAGATATACAATGTATCAGTACAGCGCAGAGTACAGTGAGGACAGGAGGCCTCTGTATATATAGGAGATATACAATGTATCAGTACAGCGCAGAGTACAGTGAGGACAGGAGGCCTCTGTATATATAGGAGATATACAATGTATCAGTGCAGTACAGAGTACAGTGAGGACAGGAGGCCTCTGTATATATAGGAGATATACAATGTATCAGTACAGCGCAGAGTACAGTGAGGACAGGAGGCCTCTGTATATATAGGAGATATACAATGTATCAGTACAGCACAGAGTACAGTGAGGACAGGAGGCCTCTGTATATATAGGAGATATACAATGTATCAGTACAGCACAGAGTACAGTGAGGACAGGAGACCTCTGTATATATAGGAGATATACAATGTATCAGTACAGCGCAGAGTACAGTGAGGACAGGAGACCTCTGTATATATAGGAGATATACAATGTATCAGTACAGCGCAGAGTACAGTGAGGACAGGAGACCTCTGTATATATAGGAGATATACAATGTATCAGTACAGCGCAGAGTACAGTGAGGACAGGAGGCCTCTGTATATATAGGAGATATACAATGTATCAGTGCAGTACAGAGTACAGTGAGGACAGGAGACCTCTGTATATATAGGAGATATACAATGTATCAGTACAGCGCAGAGTACAGTGAGGAAAGGAGGCCTCTGTATATATAGGAGATATACAATGTATCAGTACAGCACAGAGTACAGTGAGGACAGGAGGCCTCTGTATATATAGGAGATATACAATGTATCAGTACAGCACAGAGTACAGTGAGGACAGGAGGCCTCTGCATATATAGGAGATATACAATGTATCAGTGCAGCACAGAGTACAGTGAGGACAGGAGACCTCTGTATATATAGGAGATATACAATGTATAAGTACAGCACAGAGTACAGTGAGGACAGGAGGCCTCTGTATATATAGGAGATATACAATGTATCAGTACAGCACAGAGTACAGTGAGGACAGGAGACCTCTGTATATATAGGAGATATACAATGTATCAGTACAGCACAGAGTACAGTGAGGACAGGAGACCTCTGTATATATAGGAGATATACAATGTATCAGTACAGCACAGAGTACAGTGAGGACAGGAGACCTCTGTATATATAGGAGATATACAATGTATCAGTACAGCGCAGAGTACAGTGAGGACAGGAGACCTCTGTATATATAGGAGATATACAATGTATCAGTACAGCGCAGAGTACAGTGAGGACAGGAGGCCTCTGTATATATAGGAGATATACAATGTATCAGTACAGCGCAGAGTACAGTGAGGACAGGAGACCTCTGTATATATAGGAGATATACAATGTATCAGTACAGTACAGAGTACAGTGAGGACAGGAGACCTCTGTATATATAGGAGATATACAATGTATCAGTACAGCGCAGAGTACAGTGAGGACAGGAGGCCTCTGTATATATAGGAGATATACAATGTATCAGTACAGCGCAGAGTACAGTGAGGACAGGAGACCTCTGTATATATAGGAGATATACAATGTATCAGTACAGTACAGAGTACAGTGAGGACAGGAGACCTCTGTATATATAGGAGATATACAATGTATCAGTACAGTACAGAGTACAGTGAGGACAGGAGACCTCTGTATATATAGGAGATATACAATGTATAAGTACAGCACAGAGTACAGTGAGGACAGGAGACCTCTGTATATATAGGAGATATGCAATGTATCAGTACAGCGCAGAGTACAGTGAGGACAGGAGACCTCTGTATATATAGGAGATATACAATGTATCAGTACAGTACAGAGTACAGTGAGGACAGGAGACCTCTGTATATATAGGAGATATACAATGTATCAGTACAGTACAGAGTACAGTGAGGACAGGAGACCTCTGTATATATAGGAGATATACAATGTATAAGTACAGCACAGAGTACAGTGAGGACAGGAGACCTCTGTATATATAGGAGATATACAATGTATCAGTACAACACAGAGTACAGTGAGGACAGGAGACCTCTGTATATATAGGAGATATACAATGTATCAGTACAACACAGTGTACAGTGAGGACAGGAGGCCTCTGTATATATAGGAGATATACAATGTATCAGTACAACACAGAGTACAGTGAGGACAGGAGGCCTCTGTATATATAGGAGATATACAATGTATCAGTACAACACAGAGTACAGTGAGGACAGGAGGCCTCTGTATATATAGGAGATATACAATGTATCAGTACAGCACAGAGTACAGTGAGGACAGGAGGCCTCTGTATATATAGGAGATATACAATGTATCAGTACAACACAGTGTACAGTGAGGACAGGAGGCCTCTGTATATATAGGAGATATACAATGTATCAGTACAGCACAGAGTACAGTGAGGACAGGAGGCCTCTGCATATATAGGAGATATACAATGTATCAGTGCAGTACAGAGTACAGTGAGGACAGGAGACCTCTGTATATATAGGAGATATACAATGTATAAGTACAGCACAGAGTACAGTGAGGACAGGAGGCCTCTGTATATATAGGAGATATACAATGTATCAGTACAGCACAGAGTACAGTGAGGACAGGAGACCTCTGTATATATAGGAGATATACAATGTATCAGTACAGCACAGAGTACAGTGAGGACAGGAGACCTCTGTATATATAGGAGATATACAATGTATCAGTACAGCACAGAGTACAGTGAGGACAGGAGACCTCTGTATATATAGGAGATATACAATGTATCAGTACAGCGCAGAGTACAGTGAGGACAGGAGACCTCTGTATATATAGGAGATATACAATGTATCAGTACAGCGCAGAGTACAGTGAGGACAGGAGGCCTCTGTATATATAGGAGATATACAATGTATCAGTACAGCGCAGAGTACAGTGAGGACAGGAGACCTCTGTATATATAGGAGATATACAATGTATCAGTACAGTACAGAGTACAGTGAGGACAGGAGACCTCTGTATATATAGGAGATATACAATGTATCAGTACAGCGCAGAGTACAGTGAGGACAGGAGACCTCTGTATATATAGGAGATATACAATGTATCAGTACAGCGCAGAGTACAGTGAGGACAGGAGACCTCTGTATATATAGGAGATAAACAATGTATCAGTACAGTACAGAGTACAGTGAGGACAGGAGACCTCTGTATATATAGGAGATACACAATGTATCAGTACAGTACAGAGTACAGTGAGGACAGGAGACCTCTGTATATATAGGAGATATACAATGTATAAGTACAGCACAGAGTACAGTGAGGACAGGAGACCTCTGTATATATAGGAGATATGCAATGTATCAGTACAGCGCAGAGTACAGTGAGGACAGGAGACCTCTGTATATATAGGAGATATACAATGTATCAGTACAGTACAGAGTACAGTGAGGACAGGAGACCTCTGTATATATAGGAGATATACAATGTATCAGTACAGTACAGAGTACAGTGAGGACAGGAGACCTCTGTATATATAGGAGATATACAATGTATAAGTACAGCACAGAGTACAGTGAGGACAGGAGACCTCTGTATATATAGGAGATATACAATGTATCAGTACAACACAGAGCACAGTGAGGACAGGAGACCTCTGTATATATAGGAGATATACAATGTATCAGTACAACACAGAGTACAGTGAGGACAGGAGACCTCTGTATATATAGGAGATATACAATGTATCAGTACAACACAGTGTACAGTGAGGACAGGAGGCCTCTGTATATATAGGAGATATACAATGTATCAGTACAACACAGAGTACAGTGAGGACAGGAGGCCTCTGTATATATAGGAGATATACAATGTATCAGTACAACACAGAGTACAGTGAGGACAGGAGGCCTCTGTATATATAGGAGATATACAATGTATCAGTACAGCACAGAGTACAGTGAGGACAGGAGGCCTCTGTATATATAGGAGATATACAATGTATCAGTACAACACAGTGTACAGTGAGGACAGGAGGCCTCTGCATATATAGGAGATATACAATGTATCAGTACAGCACAGAGTACAGTGAGGACAGGAGGCCTCTGTATATATAGGAGATATACAATGTATGAGTGCAGCGCAGAGTACAGTGAGGACAGGATACCTCTGTATATATAGGAGATATACAATGTATCAGTACAGCACAGAGTACAGTGAGGACAGGAGACCTCTGTATATATAGGAGATATACAATGTATCAGTACAGCACAGAGTACAGTGAAGACAGGAGACCTCTGTATATATAGGAGATATACAATGTATCAGTGCAGCACAGAGTACAGTGAGGACAGGAGACCTCTGTATATATAGGAGATATACACTGTATCAGTACAGTACAGAGTACAGTGAGGACAGGAGGCCTCTGTATATATAGGAGATATACAATGTATCAGTACAGCACAGAGTACAGTGAGGACAGGAGGCCTCTGTATATATAGGAGATATACAATGTATCAGTACAGCACAGAGTACAGTGAAGACAGGAGACCTTTCTATATATAGGAGATATACAATGTATCAGTACAGCACAGAGTACAGTGAGGACAGGAGGAATCTGCATATATAGGAGATATACAATGTATCAGTGCAGTACAGAGTACAGAGAGGACAGGATACCTCTGTATATATAGGAGATATACAATGTATCAGTACAGCATAGAGTACAGTGAGGACAGGAGGCCTCTGCATATATAGGAGATATACAATGTATCAGTACAGCACAGAGTACAGTGAGTACAGGAGACCTCTGTATATATAGGAGATATACAATGTATCAGTACAGCACAGAGTACAGTGAGGACAGGTGGCCTCTGTATATATAGGAGATATACAATGTATCAGGACAGCACAGAGTACAGTGAGGACAGGAGGCCTCTGTATATATTGGAGATATACAATGTATCAGTACAGCGCAGAGTACAGTGAGGACAGGAGACCTATGTATATATAGGAGATATACAATGTATCAGTACAGCGCAGAGTACAGTGAGGAAAGGAGGCCTCTGTATATATAGGAGATATACAATGTATCAGTACAGCACAGAGTACAGTGAGGACAGGAGACCTCTGTATATATAGGAGATATACAATGTATCAGTACAGCACAGAGTGCAGTGAGGACATGAGACCTCTGTATATATAGGAGATATACAATGTATCAGTACAGCGCAGAGTACAGTGAGGACAGGAGACCTCTGTATATATAGGAGATATACAATGTATCAGTACAGCACAGAGTACAGTGAGGACAGGAGGCCTCTGTATATATTGGAGATATACAATGTATCAGTACAGCGCAGAGTACAGTGAGGACAGGAGACCTATGTATATATAGGAGATATACAATGTATCAGTACAGCGCAGAGTACAGTGAGGAAAGGAGGCCTCTGTATATATAGGAGATATACAATGTATCAGTACAGCACAGAGTACAGTGAGGACAGGAGACCTCTGTATATATAGGAGATATACAATGTATCAGTACAGCACAGAGTGCAGTGAGGACATGAGACCTCTGTATATATAGGAGATATACAATGTATCAGTACAGCGCAGAGTACAGTGAGGACAGGAGGCCTCTGTACATATAGGAGATATACAATGTATCAGTGCAGTACAGAGTACAGTGGGGACAGGAGACCTCTATATATATATAGGAGATATACAATGTATCAGTACAGTACAGAGTACAGTGAGAACAGGAGGACTCTGTATATATAGGAGATATACAATGTATCAGTACAGCACAGAGTACAGTGAGGACAGGAGACCTCTGTATATATAGGAGATATACAATGTATTAGTACAGCACAGAGTGCAGTGAGGACAGGAGACCTCTGTATATATAGGAGATATACAATGTATCAGTACAGCGCAGAGTACAGTGAGGACAGGAGGCCTCTGTATATATAGGAGATGTACAATGTATCAGTACAGCGCAGAGTACAGTGAGGACAGGAGGCCTCTGTATATATAGGAGATATACAATGTATCAGTGCAGTACAGAGTACAGTGAGGACAGGAGACCTCTGTATATATAGGAGATATACAATGTATCAGTACAGCGCAGAGTACAGTGAGGAAAGGAGGCCTCTGCATATATAGGAGATATACAATGTATCAGTACAGCACAGAGTACAGTGAGGACAGGAGGCCTCTGCATATATAGGAGATATACAATGTATCAGAACAGTGCAGAGTACAGTGAGGACGGGAGACCTCTGTATATATAGGAGATATACAATGTATAAGTACAGCACAGAGTACAGTGAGGACAGGAGGCCTCTGTATATATAGGAGATATACAATGTATAAGTACAGCACAGAGTACAGTGAGGACAGGAGGCCTCTGTATATATAGGAGATATACAATGTATAAGTACAGCACAGAGTACAGTGAGGACAGGAGACCTCTGTATATATAGGAGATATACAATGTATCAGTACAACACAGAGTACAGTGAGGACAGGAGGCCTCTGTATATATAGGAGATATACAATGTATAAGTACAGCACAGAGTACAGTGAGGACAGGAGACCTCTGTATATATAGGAGATATACAATGTATCAGTACAACCCAGAGTACAGTGAGGACAGGAGGCCTCTGTATATATAGGAGATATACAATGTATCAGTACAGCACAGAGTACAGTGAGGACAGGAGGCCTCTGTATATATAGGAGATATACAATGTATAAGTACAGCACAGAGTACAGTGAGGACAGGAGACCTCTGTATATATAGGAGATATACAATGTATCAGTACAACATAGAGTACAGTGAGGACAGGAGACCTCTGTATATATAGGAGATATACAATGTATCAGTACAACCCAGAGTACAGTGAGGACAGGAGGCCTCTGTATATATAGGAGATATACAATGTATAAGTACAGCACAGAGTACAGTGAGGACAGGAGAACTCTGTATATATAGGAGATATACAATGTATCAGTACAGCACAGAGTACAGTGAGGACAGGAGGCCTCTGTATATATAGGAGATATACAATGTATCAGTACAACACAGAGTACAGTGAGGACAGGAGGCCTCTGTATATATAGGAGATATACAATGTATCAGTACAGCACAGAGTACAGTGAGGACAGGAGGCCTCTGTATATATAGGAGATATACAATGTATCAGTACAACACAGAGTACAGTGAGGACAGGAGGCCTCTGCATATATAGGAGATATACAATGTATCAGTAGAGCATAGAGTACAGTGAGGACAGGAGACCTCTGCATATATAGGAGATATACAATGTATCAGTACAGCGCAGAGTACAGTGAGGACAGGAGACCTCTGCATATATAGGAGATATACAATGTATCAGTACAGCGCAGAGTACAGTGAGGACAGGAGGCCTCTGTATATATAGGAGATATACAATGTATCAGTGCAGCACAGAGTACAGTGAGGACAGGAGACCTCTGTATATATAGGAGATATACAATGTATCAGTACAACACAGAGTACAGTGAGGACAGGAGACCTCTGTATATATAGGAGATATACAATGTATCAGTACAGCACAGAGTACAGTGAGGACAGGAGGCCTCTGCATATATAGGAGATATACAATGTATCAGTACAGTGCAGAGTACAGTGAGGACGGGAGACCTCTGTATATATAGGAGATATACAATGTATCAGTGCAGCACAGAGTACAGTGAGGACAGGAGACCTCTGTATATATAGGAGATATACAATGTATCAGTACAGCACGGAGTACAGTGAGGACAGGAGGCCTCTGTATATATAGGAGATATACAATGTATCAGTACAGCACAGAGTACAGTGAGGACAGGAGACCTCTGTATATATAGGAGATATACAATGTATCAGCACAGCACAGAGTACAGTGAGGACAGGAGGCCTCTGTATATATAGGAGATATACAATGTATCAGTGCAGCACAGAGTACAGTGAGGACAGGAGACCTCTGTATATATAGGAGATATACAATGTATCAGTGCAGCACAGAGTACAGTGAGGACAGGAGACCTCTGTATATATAGGAGATATACAATGTATCAGTACAGCACAGAGTACAGTGAGGACAGGAGACCTCTGTATATATAGGAGATATACAATGTATCAGTACAGCACAGAGTACAGTAAGGACAGGAGACCTCTGTATATATAGGAGATATACAATGTATCAGTACAGCACAGAGTACAGTGAGGACAGGAGACCTCTGTATATATAGGAGATATACAATGTATCAGTGCAGCACAGAGTACAGTGAGGACTGGAGACCTCTGTATATATAGGAGATATACAATGTATCAGTACACTACAGAGTACAGTGAGGACAGGAGGCCTCTGTATATATTGGAGATATACAATGTAACAGTACAGTACAGAGTACAGTGAGGACAGGAGACCTCTGTATATATAGGAGATATACAATGTATCAGTACAGCACAGAGTACAGTGAGGACAGGAGGCCTCTGTATATATAGGAGATATACAATGTATCAGTACAGCACAGAGTACAGTGAGGACAGGAGACCTCTGTATATATAGGAGATATACAATGTATCAGTACAGCGCAGAGTACAGTGAGGACAGGAGGCCTCTGTATATATAGGAGATATACAATGTATCAGTACAACACAGAGTACAGTGAGGACAGGAGGCCTCTGCATATATAGGAGATATACAATGTATCAGTACAGCACAGAGTACAGTGAGGACAGGAGGCCTCTGTATATATAGGAGATATACAATGTATAAGTACAGCACAGAGTACAGTTAGGACAGGAGTCCTCTGTATATATAGGAGATATACAATGTATAAGTACAGCACAGAGTACAGTGAGGACAGGAGGCCTCTGTATATATAGGAGATATACAATGTATAAGTACAGCACAGAGTACAGTGAGGACAGGAGAACTCTGTATATATAGGAGATATACAATGTATCAGTACAGCACAGAGTACAGTGAGGACAGGAGGCCTCTGTATATATAGGAGATATACAATGTATCAGTACAGCACAGAGTACAGTGAGGACAGGAGGCCTCTGTATATATAGGAGATATACAATGTATCAGTACAGCACAGAGTACAGTGAGGACAGGAGGCCTCTGTATATATAGGAGATATACAATGTATCAGTACAACACAGAGTACAGTGAGGACAGGAGGCCTCTGCATATATAGGAGATATACAATGTATCAGTACAGCACAGACTACAGTGAGGACAGGAGACCTCTGCATATATAGGAGATATACAATGTATCAGTACAGCGCAGAGTACAGTGAGGACAGGAGACCTCTGTATATATAGGAGATATACAATGTATCAGTACAGCGCAGAGTACAGTGAGGACAGGAGGCCTCTGTATATATAGGAGATATACAATGTATCAGTGCAGCACAGAGTACAGTGAGGACAGGAGACCTCTGTATATATAGGAGATATACAATGTATCAGTGCAGCACAGAGTACAGTGAGGACAGGAGACCTCTGTATATATAGGAGATATACAATGTATCAGTACAACACAGAGTACAGTGAGGACAGGAGACCTCTGTATATATAGGAGATATACAATGTATCAGTACAGCACAGAGTACAGTGAGGACAGGAGGCCTCTGCATATATAGGAGATATACAATGTATCAGCACAGTGCAGAGTACAGTGAGGACGGGAGACCTCTGTATATATAGGAGATATACAATGTATCAGTGCAGCACAGAGTACAGTGAGGACAGGAGACCTCTGTATATATAGGAGATATACAATGTATCAGTACAGCACGGAGTACAGTGAGGACAGGAGGCCTCTGTATATATAGGAGATATACAATGTATCAGTACAGCACAGAGTACAGTGAGGACAGGAGACCTCTGTATATATAGGACATATACAATGTATCAGTGCAGCACAGAGTACAGTGAGGACTGGAGACCTCTGTATATATAGGAGATATACAATGTATCAGTACACTACAGAGTACAGTGAGGACAGGAGGCCTCTGTATATATTGGAGATATACAATGTAACAGTACAGTACAGAGTACAGCGAGGACAGGAGGCCTCTGTATATATATAGGAGATATACAATGTATCAGTACAGCGCAGAGTACAGTGAGGACAGGAGACCTCTGTATATATAGGAGATATACAATGTATCAGTACAGCGCAGAGTACAGTGAGGACAGGAGGCCTCTGTATATATAGGAGATATACAATGTATCAGTACAACACAGAGTACAGTGAGGACAGGAGGCCTCTGCATATATAGGAGATATACAATGTATCAGTACAGCACAGAGTACAGTGAGGACAGGAGGCCTCTGTATATATAGGAGATATACAATGTATAAGTACAGCACAGAGTACAGTGAGGACAGGAGTCCTCTGTATATATAGGAGATATACAATGTATAAGTACAGCACAGAGTACAGTGAGGACAGGAGGCCTCTGTATATATAGGAGATATACAATGTATAAGTACAGCACAGAGTACAGTGAGGACAGGAGAACTCTGTATATATAGGAGATATACAATGTATCAGTACAGCACAGAGTACAGTGAGGACAGGAGGCCTCTGTATATATAGGAGATATACAATGTATCAGTACAGCACAGAGTACAGTGAGGACAGGAGGCCTCTGTATATATAGGAGATATACAATGTATCAGTACAGCACAGAGTACAGTGAGGACAGGAGGCCTCTGTATATATAGGAGATATACAATGTATCAGTACAACACAGAGTACAGTGAGGACAGGAGGCCTCTGCATATATAGGAGATATACAATGTATCAGTACAGCACAGAGTACAGTGAGGACAGGAGACCTCTGCATATATAGGAGATATACAATGTATCAGTACAGCGCAGAGTACAGTGAGGACAGGAGACCTCTGCATATATAGGAGATATACAATGTATCAGTACAGCGCAGAGTACAGTGAGGACAGGAGGCCTCTGTATATATAGGAGATATACAATGTATCAGTGCAGCACAGAGTACAGTGAGGACAGGAGACCTCTGTATATATAGGAGATATACAATGTATCAGTACAACACAGAGTACAGTGAGGACAGGAGACCTCTGTATATATAGGAGATATACAATGTATCAGTACAGCACAGAGTACAGTGAGGACAGGAGGCCTCTGCATATATAGGAGATATACAATGTATCAGTACAGTGCAGAGTACAGTGAGGACGGGAGACCTCTGTATATATAGGAGATATACAATGTATCAGTACAGCACGGAGTACAGTGAGGACAGGAGGCCTCTGTATATATAGGAGATATACAATGTATCAGTACAGCACAGAGTACAGTGAGGACAGGAGACCTCTGTATATATAGGAGATATACAATGTATCAGTACAACACAGAGTACAGTGAGGACAGGAGACCTCTGTATATATAGGAGATATACAATGTATCAGTACAGCACAGAGTACAGTGAGGACAGGAGGCCTCTGTATATATAGGAGATATACAATGTATCAGTACAACACAGAGTACAGTGAGGACAGGAGGCCTCTGCATATATAGGAGATATACAATGTATCAGTACAGCACAGAGTACAGTGAGGACAGGAGGCCTCTGTATATATAGGAGATATACAATGTATCAGTGCAGCGCAGAGTACAGTGAGGACAGGAGACCTCTGTATATATAGGAGATATACAATGTATCAGCACAGCACAGAGTACAGTGAGGACAGGAGGCCTCTGTATATATAGGAGATATACAATGTATCAGTGCACCACAGAGTACAGTGAGGACAGGAGACCTCTGTATATATAGGAGATATACAATGTATCAGTGCAGCACAGAGTACAGTGAGGACAGGAGGCCTCTGCATATATAGGAGATATACAATGTATCAGTGCAGCACAGAGTACAGTGAGGACAGGAGACCTCTGTATATATAGGAGATATACAATGTATCAGTACAGCACAGAGTACAGTAAGGACAGGAGACCTCTGTATATATAGGAGATATACAATGTATCAGTGCAGCACAGAGTACAGTGAGGACAGGAGACCTCTGTATATATAGGAGATATACAATGTATCAGTACAGCACAGAGTACAGTAAGGACAGGAGACCTCTGTATATATAGGAGATATACAATGTATCAGTACAGCACAGAGTACAGTGAGGACAGGAGACCTCTGTATATATAGGAGATATACAATGTATCAGTGCAGCACAGAGTACAGTGAGGACTGGAGACCTCTGTATATATAGGAGATATACAATGTATCAGTACAGCACAGAGTACAGTGAGGACAGGAGGCCTCTGTATATATTGGAGATATACAATGTAACAGTACAGTACAGAGTACAGCGAGGACAGGAGGCCTCTGTATATATATAGGAGATATACAATGTATCAGTACAGCGCAGAGTACAGTGAGGACAGGAGACCTCTGTATATATAGGAGATATACAATGTATCAGTACAGCGCAGAGTACAGTGAGGACAGGAGGCCTCTGTATATATAGGAGATATACAATGTATCAGTACAACACAGAGTACAGTGAGGACAGGAGACCTCTGTATATATAGGAGATATACAATGTATCAGTACAGCACAGAGTACAGTGAGGACAGGAGGCCTTTGTATATATAGGAGATATACAATGTATCAGTGCAGCGCAGAGTACAGTGAGGACAGGAGACCTCTGTATATATAGGAGATATACAATGTATCAGTGCAGCGCAGAGTACAGTGAGGATAGGAGACCTCTGTATATATAGGAGATATACAATGTATCAGTGCAGCACAGAGTACAGTGAGGACAGGAGACCTCTGCATATATAGGAGATATACAATGTATCAGTACAGCACAGAGTACAGTGAGGACAGGAGGCCTTTCTATATATAGGAGATATACAATGTATCAGTACAACACAGAGTACAGTGAGGACAGGAGACCTCTGCATATATAGGAGATATACAATGTATCAGTACAGCACAGAGTACAGTGAGGACAGGAGGCCTTTGTATATATAGGAGATATACAATGTATCAGTGCAGCGCAGAGTACAGTGAGGACAGGAGACCTCTGTATATATAGGAGATATACAATGTATCAGTGCAGCGCAGAGTACAGTGAGGACAGGAGACCTCTGTATATATAGGAGATATACAATGTATCAGTGCAGCACAGAGTACAGTGAGGACAGGAGACCTCTGTATATATAGGAGATATACAATGTATCAGTACAGCACAGAGTACAGTAAGGACGGGACACCTCTGTATATATAGGAGATATACAATGTATCAGTGCAGCACAGAGTACAGTGAGGACAGGAGACCTCTGTATATATAGGAGATATACAATGTATCAGTGCAGCACAGAGTACAGTGAGGACTGGAGACCTCTGTATATATAGGAGATATACAATGTATCAGTACAGCACAGAGTACAGTGAGGACAGGAGGCCTCTGTATATATAGGAGATATACAATGTACCAGTACAGTACAGAGTACAGCGAGGACAGGAGGCCTCTGTATATATAGGAGATATACAATGTATCAGTGCAGCACAGAGTACAGTGAGGACAGGAGGCCTCTGTATATATATAGGAGATATACAATGTATCAGTGCAGCACAGAGTACAGTGAGGACAGGAGACCTCTGTATATATAGGAGATATACAATGTATCAGTACAGCACAAAGTACAGTGAGGACAGGAGACCTCTATATATATAGGAGATATACAATGTATCAGTACAGCACAGAGTACAGTGAGGACAGGAGACCTCTGTATATATAGGAGATATACAATGTATCAGTACAGCGCAGAGTACAGTGAGGACAGGAGACCTCTGTATATATAGGAGATATACAATGTACCAGTGCAGCACAGAGTACAGTGAGGACAGGAGACCTCTGTATATATAGGAGATATACAATGTATCAGAACAGCTCAGAGTACAGTGAGGACAGGATACCTCTGTATATATAGGAGATATACAATGTATCAGTACAGCGCAGAGTACAGTGAGGACAGGAGGCCTCTGTATATATAGGAGATATACAATGTATCAGTACAGCGCAGAGTACAGTGAGGACAGGAGACCTCTGTATATATAGGAGATATACAATGTATCAGTACAGCGCAGAGTACAGTGAGGACAGGAGGCCTCTGTATATATAGGAGATATACAATGTATCAGTACAGCACAGAGTACAGTGAGGACAGGAGGCCTCTGTATATATAGGAGATATACAATGTATCAGTACAGCACAGAGTACAGTGAGGACAGGAGGCCTCTGTATATATAGGAGATATACAATGTATCAGTACAGTACAGAGTACAGTGAGGACAGGAGGCCTCTGTATATATAGGAGATATACAATGTATCAGTGCAGTACAGAGCACAGTGAGGACAGGATACCTTTGTATATATAGGAGATATACAATGTATCAGTACAGCGCAGAGTACAGTGAGGACAGGAGACCTCTGTATATATAGGAGATATACAATGTACCAGTGCAGCACAGAGTACAGTGAGGACAGGAGACCTCTGTATATATAGGAGATATACAATGTATCAGAACAGCTCAGAGTACAGTGAGGACAGGAGACCTCTGTATATATAGGAGATATACAATGTATCAGTACAGCGCAGAGTACAGTGAGGACAGGAGGCCTCTGTATATATAGGAGATATACAATGTATCAGTACAGCGCAGAGTACAGTGAGGACAGGAGACCTCTGTATATATAGGAGATATACAATGTATCAGTACAGCGCAGAGTACAGTGAGGACAGGAGGCCTCTGTATATATAGGAGATATACAATGTATCAGTACAGCACAGAGTACAGTGAGGACAGGAGGCCTCTGTATATATAGGAGATATACAATGTATCAGTACAGCACAGAGTACAGTGAGGACAGGAGGCCTCTGTATATATAGGAGATATACAATGTATCAGTACAGTACAGAGTACAGTGATGACAGGAGACCTCTGTATATATAGGAGATATACAATGTATCAGCACAGCACAGAGTACAGTGAGGACAGGAGGCCTCTGTATATATAGGAGATATACAATGTATCAGTGCAGTACAGAGCACAGTGAGGACAGGATACCTTTGTATATATAGGAGATATACAATGTATCAGTACAGCGCAGAGTACAGTGAGGACAGGAGACCTCTGTATATATAGGAGATATACAATGTATCAGTACAGCGCAGAGTACAGTGAGGACAGGAGACCTCTGTATATATAGGAGATATACAATGTATCAGTACAGCGCAGAGTACAGTGAGGACAGGAGACCTCTGTATATATAGGAGATATACAATGTATCAGTACAGCGCAGAGTACAGTGAGGACAGGAGACCTCTGTATATATAGGAGATATACAATGTATTAGCACAGCACAGAGTACAGTGAGAACAGGAGACCTCTGTATATATAGGAGATATACAATGTATCAGTACAGCACAGAGTACAGTGAGGACAGGAGACCTCTGTATATATAGGAGATATACAATGTATCAGTACAGCACAGAGTACAGTGAGGACAGGAGGCCTCTGTATATATAGGAGATATACAATGTATCAGTACAGCGCAGAGTACAGTGAGGACAGGAGACCTCTGTATATATAGGAGATATACAATGTATCAGTGCAGCACAGAGTACAGTGAGGACAGGAGGCCTTTGTATATATACCAGATATACAATGTATCAGTACAGCGCAGAGTACAGTGAGGACAGGAGACCTCTGTATATATAGGAGATATACAATGTATCAGTACAGCACAGAGTAAAGTGAGGACAGGAGACCTCTGTATATATAGGAGATATACAATGTATCAGTACAGCACAGAGTACAGTGAGGACAGGAGACCTCTGTATATATAGGAGATATACAATGTATCAGTACAGCACAGAGTACAGTGAGGACAGGAGACCTCTGTATATATAGGAGATATACAATGTATCAGTACAGCACAGAGTACAGTGAGGACAGGAGA
The DNA here is from genome assembly GCF_046119375.1 of Phyllobates terribilis. NCBI lineage: Eukaryota > Metazoa > Chordata > Amphibia > Anura > Dendrobatidae > Phyllobates > Phyllobates terribilis. The sequence continues at coordinate 1,208,970,943 of NW_027362761.1, read as the reverse complement.
CCTCTGTATATATAGGAGATATACAATGTATCAGTGCAGCACAGAGTACAGTGAGGACAGGAGACCTGTGTATATATAGGAGATATACAATGTATCAGTGCAGCACAGAGTACAGTGAGGACAGGAGACCTCTGTATATATAGGAGATATACAATGTATCAGTACAGCGCAGAGTACAGTGAGGACTGGAGACCTCTGTATATATAGGAGATATACAATGTATCAGTACAGCACAGAGTACAGTGAGGACAGGAGGCCTCTGTATATATAGGAGATATACAATGTATCAGTGCAGCACAGAGTACAGTGAGGACAGGAGACCTGTGTATATATAGGAGATATACAATGTATCAGTGCAGCACAGAGTACAGTGAGGACAGGAGACCTGTGTATATATAGGAGATATACAATGTATCAGTACAGCGCAGAGTACAGTGAGGACAGGAGACCTCTGTATATATAGGAGATATACAATGTATCAGTGCAGCACAGAGTACAGTGAGGACTGGAGACCTCTGTATATATAGGAGATATACAATGTATCAGTACAGCACAGAGTACAGTGAGGACAGGAGGCCTCTGTATATATAGGAGATATACAATGTACCAGTACAGTACAGAGTACAGCGAGGACAGGAGGCCTCTGTATATATATAGGAGATATACAATGTATCAGTAAAGCGCAGAGTACAGTGAGGACAGGAGACCTCTGTATATATAGGAGATATACAATGTATCAGTGCATCACAGAGTACAGTGAGGACAGGAGACCTCTATATATATAGGAGATATACAATGTATCAGCGCAGCGCAGAGTACAGTGAGAACAGGAGACCTCTGTATATATAGGAGATATACAATGTACCAGTACAGCACAGAGTACAGTGAGGACAGGAGACCTCTGTATATATAGGAGATATACAATGTATCAGAACAGCTCAGAGTACAGTGAGGACAGGAGACCTCTGTATATATAGGAGATATACAATGTATCAGTACAGCGCAGAGTACAGTGAGGACAGGAGGCCTCTGTATATATAGGAGATATACAATGTATCAGTACAGCGCAGAGTACAGTGAGGACAGGAGACCTCTGTATATATAGGAGATATACAATGTATCAGTACAGCGCAGAGTACAGTGAGGACAGGAGGCCTCTGTATATATAGGAGATATACAATGTATCAGTACAGCACAGAGTACAGTGAGGACAGGAGGCCTCTGTATATATAGGAGATATACAATGTATCAGTACAGCACAGAGTACAGTGAGGACAGGAGGCCTCTGTATATATAGGAGATATACAATGTATCAGTACAGTACAGAGTACAGTGAGGACAGGAGACCTCTGTATATATAGGAGATATACAATGTATCAGTACAGCGCAGAGTACAGTGAGGACAGGAGACCTCTGTATATATAGGAGATATACAATGTATCAGTACAGCGCAGAGTACAGTGAGGACAGGAGACCTCTGTATATATAGGAGATATACAATGTATCAGTACAGCGCAGAGTACAGTGAGGACAGGAGACCTCTGTATATATAGGAGATATACAATGTATCAGTACAGCGCAGAGTACAGTGAGGACAGGAGACCTCTGTATATATAGGAGATATACAATGTATCAGTACAGCGCAGAGTACAGTGAGGACAGGAGACCTCTGTATATATAGGAGATATACAATGTATTAGCACAGCACAGAGTACAGTGAGAACAGGAGACCTCTGTGTATATAGGAGATATACAATGTATCAGTACAGCACAGAGTACAGTGAGGACAGGAGACCTCTGTATATATAGGAGATATACAATGTATCAGTACAGCACAGAGTACAGTGAGGACAGGAGGCCTCTGTATATATAGGAGATAAACAATGTATCAGTACAGCACAGAGTACAGTGAGGACAGGAGACCTCTGTATATATAGGAGATATACAATGTATCAGTACAGCGCAGAGTACAGTGAGGACAGGAGACCTCTGTATATATAGGAGATATACAATGTATCAGTGCAGCACAGAGTACAGTGAGGACAGGAGACCTCTGTATATATAGGAGATATACAATGTATCAGTACAGCACAGAGTACAGTAAGGACAGGAGACCTCTGTATATATAGGAGATATACAATGTATCAGTACAGCACAGAGTACAGTGAGGACAGGAGACCTCTGTATATATAGGAGATATACAATGTATCAGTGCAGCACAGAGTACAGTGAGGACTGGAGACCTCTGTATATATAGGAGATATACAATGTATCAGTACAGCACAGAGTACAGTGAGGACAGGAGGCCTCTGTATATATTGGAGATATACAATGTAACAGTACAGTACAGAGTACAGCGAGGACAGGAGGCCTCTGTATATATTGGAGATATACAATGTAACAGTACAGTACAGAGTACAGCGAGGACAGGAGGCCTCTGTATATATATAGGAGATATACAATGTATCAGTACAGCGCAGAGTACAGTGAGGACAGGAGACCTCTGTATATATAGGAGATATACAATGTATCAGTACAGCGCAGAGTACAGTGAGGACAGGAGGCCTCTGTATATATAGGAGATATACAATGTATCAGTACAACACAGAGTACAGTGAGGACAGGAGACCTCTGTATATATAGGAGATATACAATGTATCAGTACAGCACAGAGTACAGTGAGGACAGGAGGCCTTTGTATATATAGGAGATATACAATGTATCAGTGCAGCGCAGAGTACAGTGAGGACAGGAGACCTCTGTATATATAGGAGATATACAATGTATCAGTGCAGCTCAGAGTACAGTGAGGATAGGAGACCTCTGTATATATAGGAGATATACAATGTATCAGTGCAGCACAGAGTACAGTGAGGACAGGAGACCTTTGTATATATAGGAGATATACAATGTATCAGTACAACACAGAGTACAGTGAGGACAGGAGGCCTTTGTATATATAGGAGATATACAATGTATCAGTACAACACAGAGTACAGTGAGGACAGGAGACCTCTGCATATATAGGAGATATACAATGTATCAGTACAGCACAGAGTACAGTGAGGACAGGAGGCCTTTGTATATATAGGAGATATACAATGTATCAGTGCAGCGCAGAGTACAGTGAGGACAGGAGACCTCTGTATATATAGGAGATATACAATGTATCAGTGCAGCGCAGAGTACAGTGAGGACAGGAGACCTCTGTATATATAGGAGATATACAATGTATCAGTGCAGCACAGAGTACAGTGAGGACAGGAGACCTCTGTATATATAGGAGATATACAATGTATCAGTACAGCACAGAGTACAGTGAGGACAGGAGACCTCTGTATATATAGGAGATATACAATGTATCAGTACAGCGCAGAGTACAGTGAGGACAGGAGACCTCTGTATATATAGGAGATATACAATGTATCAGTACAGCGCAGAGTACAGTGAGGACAGCATACCTCTGTATATATAGGAGATATACAATGTATCAGTACAGCGCAGAGTACAGTGAGGACAGGAGACCTCTGTATATATAGGAGATATACAATGTATTAGCACAGCACAGAGTACAGTGAGAACAGGAGACCTCTGTATATATAGGAGATATACAATGTATCAGTACAGCACAGAGTACAGTGAGGACAGGAGACCTCTGTATATATAGGAGATATACAATGTATCAGTACAGCACAGAGTACAGTGAGGACAGGAGGCCTCTGTATATATAGGAGATATACAATGTATCAGTACAGCGCAGAGTACAGTGAGGACAGGAGACCTCTGTATATATAGGAGATATACAATGTATCAGTGCAGCACAGAGTACAGTGAGGACAGGAGGCCTTTGTATATATACCAGATATACAATGTATCAGTACAACGCAGAGTACAGTGAGGACAGGAGACCTCTGTATATATAGGAGATATACAATGTATCAGTACAGCACAGAGTACAGTGAGGACAGGAGACCTCTGTATATATAGGAGATATACAATGTATCAGTACAGCACAGAGTACAGTGAGGACAGGAGACCTCTGTATATATAGGAGATATACAATGTATCAGTACAGCACAGAGTACAGTGAGGACAGGAGACCTCTGTATATATAGGAGATATACAATGTATCAGTACAGCACAGAGTACAGTGAGGACAGGAGACCTCTGTATATATAGGAGATATACAATGTATCAGTGCAGCACAGAGTACAGTGAGGACAGGAGACCTGTGTATATATAGGAGATATACAATGTATCAGTGCAGCACAGAGTACAGTGAGGACAGGAGACCTCTGTATATATAGGAGATATACAATGTATCAGTACAGCGCAGAGTACAGTGAGGACTGGAGACCTCTGTATATATAGGAGATATACAATGTATCAGTACAGCACAGAGTACAGTGAGGACAGGAGGCCTCTGTATATATAGGAGATATACAATGTATCAGTGCAGCACAGAGTACAGTGAGGACAGGAGACCTGTGTATATATAGGAGATATACAATGTATCAGTGCAGCACAGAGTACAGTGAGGACAGGAGACCTGTGTATATATAGGAGATATACAATGTATCAGTACAGCGCAGAGTACAGTGAGGACAGGAGACCTCTGTATATATAGGAGATATACAATGTATCAGTGCAGCACAGAGTACAGTGAGGACTGGAGACCTCTGTATATATAGGAGATATACAATGTATCAGTACAGCACAGAGTACAGTGAGGACAGGAGGCCTCTGTATATATAGGAGATATACAATGTACCAGTACAGTACAGAGTACAGCGAGGACAGGAGGCCTCTGTATATATATAGGAGATATACAATGTATCAGTAAAGCGCAGAGTACAGTGAGGACAGGAGACCTCTGTATATATAGGAGATATACAATGTATCAGTGCATCACAGAGTACAGTGAGGACAGGAGACCTCTATATATATAGGAGATATACAATGTATCAGCGCAGCGCAGAGTACAGTGAGAACAGGAGACCTCTGTATATATAGGAGATATACAATGTACCAGTACAGCACAGAGTACAGTGAGGACAGGAGACCTCTGTATATATAGGAGATATACAATGTATCAGAACAGCTCAGAGTACAGTGAGGACAGGAGACCTCTGTATATATAGGAGATATACAATGTATCAGTACAGCGCAGAGTACAGTGAGGACAGGAGGCCTCTGTATATATAGGAGATATACAATGTATCAGTACAGCGCAGAGTACAGTGAGGACAGGAGACCTCTGTATATATAGGAGATATACAATGTATCAGTACAGCGCAGAGTACAGTGAGGACAGGAGGCCTCTGTATATATAGGAGATATACAATGTATCAGTACAGCACAGAGTACAGTGAGGACAGGAGGCCTCTGTATATATAGGAGATATACAATGTATCAGTACAGCACAGAGTACAGTGAGGACAGGAGGCCTCTGTATATATAGGAGATATACAATGTATCAGTACAGTACAGAGTACAGTGAGGACAGGAGACCTCTGTATATATAGGAGATATACAATGTATCAGTACAGCGCAGAGTACAGTGAGGACAGGAGGCCTCTGTATATATAGGAGATATACAATGTATCAGTGCAGCACAGAGTACAGTGAGGACAGGAGACCTGTGTATATATAGGAGATATACAATGTATCAGTGCAGCACAGAGTACAGTGAGGACAGGAGACCTGTGTATATATAGGAGATATACAATGTATCAGTACAGCGCAGAGTACAGTGAGGACAGGAGACCTCTGTATATATAGGAGATATACAATGTATCAGTGCAGCACAGAGTACAGTGAGGACTGGAGACCTCTGTATATATAGGAGATATACAATGTATCAGTACAGCACAGAGTACAGTGAGGACAGGAGGCCTCTGTATATATAGGAGATATACAATGTACCAGTACAGTACAGAGTACAGCGAGGACAGGAGGCCTCTGTATATATATAGGAGATATACAATGTATCAGTAAAGCGCAGAGTACAGTGAGGACAGGAGACCTCTGTATATATAGGAGATATACAATGTATCAGTGCATCACAGAGTACAGTGAGGACAGGAGACCTCTATATTTATAGGAGATATACAATGTATCAGCGCAGCGCAGAGTACAGTGAGAACAGGAGACCTCTGTATATATAGGAGATATACAATGTACCAGTACAGCACAGAGTACAGTGAGGACAGGAGACCTCTGTATATATAGGAGATATACAATGTATCAGAACAGCTCAGAGTACAGTGAGGACAGGAGACCTCTGTATATATAGGAGATATACAATGTATCAGTACAGCGCAGAGTACAGTGAGGACAGGAGGCCTCTGTATATATAGGAGATATACAATGTATCAGTACAGCGCAGAGTACAGTGAGGACAGGAGACCTCTGTATATATAGGAGATATACAATGTATCAGTACAGCGCAGAGTACAGTGAGGACAGGAGGCCTCTGTATATATAGGAGATATACAATGTATCAGTACAGCACAGAGTACAGTGAGGACAGGAGGCCTCTGTATATATAGGAGATATACAATGTATCAGTACAGCACAGAGTACAGTGAGGACAGGAGGCCTCTGTATATATAGGAGATATACAATGTATCAGTACAGTACAGAGTACAGTGAGGACAGGAGACCTCTGTATATATAGGAGATATACAATGTATCAGTACAGCGCAGAGTACAGTGAGGACAGGAGACCTCTGTATATATAGGAGATATACAATGTATCAGTACAGCGCAGAGTACAGTGAGGACAGGAGACCTCTGTATATATAGGAGATATACAATGTATCAGTACAGCGCAGAGTACAGTGAGGACAGGAGACCTCTGTATATATAGGAGATATACAATGTATCAGTACAGCGCAGAGTACAGTGAGGACAGGAGACCTCTGTATATATAGGAGATATACAATGTATCAGTACAGCGCAGAGTACAGTGAGGACAGGAGACCTCTGTATATATAGGAGATATACAATGTATTAGCACAGCACAGAGTACAGTGAGAACAGGAGACCTCTGTGTATATAGGAGATATACAATGTATCAGTACAGCACAGAGTACAGTGAGGACAGGAGACCTCTGTATATATAGGAGATATACAATGTATCAGTACAGCACAGAGTACAGTGAGGACAGGAGGCCTCTGTATATATAGGAGATAAACAATGTATCAGTACAGCACAGAGTACAGTGAGGACAGGAGACCTCTGTATATATAGGAGATATACAATGTATCAGTACAGCGCAGAGTACAGTGAGGACAGGAGACCTCTGTATATATAGGAGATATACAATGTATCAGTGCAGCACAGAGTACAGTAAGAACAGGAGACCTCTGTATATATAGGAGATATACAATGTATCAGTACAGCACAGAGTACAGTAAGGACAGGAGACCTCTGTATATATAGGAGATATACAATGTATCAGTACAGCACAGAGTACAGTGAGGACAGGAGACCTCTGTATATATAGGAGATATACAATGTATCAGTGCAGCACAGAGTACAGTGAGGACTGGAGACCTCTGTATATATAGGAGATATACAATGTATCAGTACAGCACAGAGTACAGTGAGGACAGGAGGCCTCTGTATATATTGGAGATATACAATGTAACAGTACAGTACAGAGTACAGCGAGGACAGGAGGCCTCTGTATATATATAGGAGATATACAATGTATCAGTACAGCGCAGAGTACAGTGAGGACAGGAGACCTCTGTATATATAGGAGATATACAATGTATCAGTACAGCGCAGAGTACAGTGAGGACAGGAGGCCTCTGTATATATAGGAGATATACAATGTATCAGTACAACACAGAGTACAGTGAGGACAGGAGACCTCTGTATATATAGGAGATATACAATGTATCAGTACAGCACAGAGTACAGTGAGGACAGGAGGCCTTGTATATATAGGAGATATACAATGTATCAGTGCAGCGCAGAGTACAGTGAGGACAGGAGACCTCTGTATATATAGGAGATATACAATGTATCAGTGCAGCTCAGAGTACAGTGAGGATAGGAGACCTCTGTATATATAGGAGATATACAATGTATCAGTGCAGCACAGAGTACAGTGAGGACAGGAGACCTTTGTATATATAGGAGATATACAATGTATCAGTACAACACAGAGTACAGTGAGGACAGGAGGCCTTTGTATATATAGGAGATATACAATGTATCAGTACAACACAGAGTACAGTGAGGACAGGAGACCTCTGCATATATAGGAGATATACAATGTATCAGTACAGCACAGAGTACAGTGAGGACAGGAGGCCTTTGTATATATAGGAGATATACAATGTATCAGTGCAGCGCAGAGTACAGTGAGGACAGGAGACCTCTGTATATATAGGAGATATACAATGTATCAGTGCAGCGCAGAGTACAGTGAGGACAGGAGACCTCTGTATATATAGGAGATATACAATGTATCAGTGCAGCACAGAGTACAGTGAGGACAGGAGACCTCTGTATATATAGGAGATATACAATGTATCAGTACAGCACAGAGTACAGTAAGGACGGGACACCTCTGTATATATAGGAGATATACAATGTATCAGTGCAGCACAGAGTACAGTGAGGACAGGAGACCTCTGTATATATAGGAGATATACAATGTATCAGTGCAGCACAGAGTACAGTGAGGACTGGAGACCTCTGTATATATAGGAGATATACAATGTATCAGTACAGCACAGAGTACAGTGAGGACAGGAGGCCTCTGTATATATAGGAGATATACAATGTACCAGTACAGTACAGAGTACAGCGAGGACAGGAGGCCTCTGTATATATAGGAGATATACAATGTATCAGTGCAGCACAGAGTACAGTGAGGACAGGAGGCCTCTGTATATATATAGGAGATATACAATGTATCAGTGCAGCACAGAGTACAGTGAGGACAGGAGACCTCTGTATATATAGGAGATATACAATGTATCAGTACAGCACAAAGTACAGTGAGGACAGGAGACCTCTATATATATAGGAGATATACAATGTATCAGTACAGCACAGAGTACAGTGAGGACAGGAGACCTCTGTATATATAGGAGATATACAATGTATCAGTACAGCGCAGAGTACAGTGAGGACAGGAGACCTCTGTATATATAGGAGATATACAATGTACCAGTACAGCGCAGAGTACAGTGAGGACAGGAGGCCTCTGTATATATAGGAGATATACATTGTATCAGTACAGCACAGAGTACAGTGAGGACAGGAGACCTCTGTATATATAGGAGATATACAATGTATCAGAACAGCTCAGAGTACAGTGAGGACAGGAGACCTCTGTATATATAGGAGATATACAATGTATCAGTACAGCGCAGAGTACAGTGAGGACAGGAGGCCTCTGTATATATAGGAGATATACAATGTATCAGTACAGCGCAGAGTACAGTGAGGACAGGAGACCTCTGTATATATAGGAGATATACAATGTATCAGTACAGCGCAGAGTACAGTGAGGACAGGAGGCCTCTGTATATATAGGAGATATACAATGTATCAGTACAGCACAGAGTACAGTGAGGACAGGAGGCCTCTGTATATATAGGAGATATACAATGTATCAGTACAGCACAGAGTACAGTGAGGACAGGAGGCCTCTGTATATATAGGAGATATACAATGTATCAGTACAGTACAGAGTACAGTGAGGACAGGAGACCTCTGTATATATAGGAGATATACAATGTATCAGTACAGCACAGAGTACAGTGAGGACAGGAGGCCTCTGTATATATAGGAGATATACAATGTATCAGTGCAGTACAGAGCACAGTGAGGACAGGATACCTTTGTATATATAGGAGATATACAATGTATCAGTACAGCGCAGAGTACAGTGAGGACAGGAGACCTCTGTATATATAGGAGATATACAATGTATCAGTACAGCGCAGAGTACAGTGAGGACAGGAGACCTCTGTATATATAGGAGATATACAATGTATCAGTACAGCGCAGAGTACAGTGAGGACAGGAGACCTCTGTATATATAGGAGATATACAATGTATCAGTACAGCGCAGAGTACAGTGAGGACAGGAGACCTCTGTATATATAGGAGATATACAATGTATCAGTACAGCACAGAGTACAGTGAGGACAGGAGACCTCTGTATATATAGGAGATATACAATGTATCAGTACAGCACAGAGTACAGTGAGGACAGGAGGCCTCTGTATATATAGGAGATATACAATGTATCAGTACAGCGCAGAGTACAGTGAGGACAGGAGACCTCTGTATATATAGGAGATATACAATGTATCAGTGCAGCACAGAGTACAGTGAGGACAGGAGGCCTTTGTATATATACCAGATATACAATGTATCAGTACAGCGCAGAGTACAGTGAGGACAGGAGACCTCTGTATATATAGGAGATATACAATGTATCAGTGCAGCACAGAGTACAGTGAGGACAGGAGACCTCTGTATATATAGGAGATATACAATGTATCAGTACAGCACAGAGTACAGTGAGGACAGGAGGCCTCAGTATATATAGGAGATATACAATGTAACAGTACAGCACAGAGTACAGTGAGGACAGGAGACCTCTGTATATATAGGAGATATACAATGTATCAGTACAGCACAGAGTACAGTGAGGACAGGAGACCTCTGTATATATAGGAGATATACAATGTATCAGTACAGCACAGAGTACAGTGAGGACAGGAGACCTCTGTATATATAGGAGATATACAATGTATCAGTACAGCACAGAGTACAGTGAGGACAGGAGACCTCTGTATATATAGGAGATATACAATGTATCAGTACAGCACAGAGTACAGTGAGGACAGGAGACCTCTGTATATATAGGAGATATACAATGTATCAGTGCAGCACAGAGTACAGTGAGGACAGGAGACCTCTGTATATATAGGAGATATACAATGTATCAGTACAGCGCAGAGTACAGTGAGGACTGGAGACCTCTGTATATATAGGAGATATACAATGTATCAGTACAGCACAGAGTACAGTGAGGACAGGAGGCCTCTGTATATATATAGGAGATATACAATGTATCAGTGCATCACAGAGTACAGTGAGGACAGGAGACCTCTATATATATAGGAGATATACAATGTATCAGTACAGTGCAGAGTACAGTGAGGACAGGAGACCTCTGTATATATAGGAGATATACAATGTATCAGTGCATCACAGAGTACAGTGAGGACAGGAGACCTCTATATATATAGGAGATATACAATGTATCAGCGCAGCGCAGAGTACAGTGAGAACAGGAGACCTCTGTATATATAGGAGATATACAATGTACCAGTACAGCACAGAGTACAGTGAGGACAGGAGACCTCTGTATATATAGGAGATATACAATGTATCAGTACAGCGCAGAGTACAGTGAGGACAGGAGGCCTCTGTATATATAGGAGATATACAATGTATCAGTACAGCGCAGAGTACAGTGAGGACAGGAGACCTCTGTATATATAGGAGATATACAATGTATCAGTACAGCGCAGAGTACAGTGAGGACAGGAGGCCTCTGTATATATAGGAGATATACAATGTATCAGTACAGCACAGAGTACAGTGAGGACAGGAGGCCTCTGTATATATAGGAGATATACAATGTATCAGTACAGCACAGAGTACAGTGAGGACAGGAGGCCTCTGTATATATAGGAGATATACAATGTATCAGTACAGTACAGAGTACAGTGAGGACAGGAGACCTCTGTATATATAGGAGATATACAATGTATCAGTACAGCGCAGAGTACAGTGAGGACAGGAGACCTCTGTATATATAGGAGATATACAATGTATCAGTACAGCGCAGAGTACAGTGAGGACAGGAGACCTCTGTATATATAGGAGATATACAATGTATCAGTACAGCGCAGAGTACAGTGAGGACAGGAGACCTCTGTATATATAGGAGATATACAATGTATCAGTACAGCGCAGAGTACAGTGAGGACAGGAGACCTCTGTATATATAGGAGATATACAATGTATCAGTACAGCGCAGAGTACAGTGAGGACAGGAGACCTCTGTATATATAGGAGATATACAATGTATTAGCACAGCACAGAGTACAGTGAGAACAGGAGACCTCTGTGTATATAGGAGATATACAATGTATCAGTACAGCACAGAGTACAGTGAGGACAGGAGACCTCTGTATATATAGGAGATATACAATGTATCAGTACAGCACAGAGTACAGTGAGGACAGGAGGCCTCTGTATATATAGGAGATAAACAATGTATCAGTACAGCACAGAGTACAGTGAGGACAGGAGACCTCTGTATATATAGGAGATATACAATGTATCAGTACAGCGCAGAGTACAGTGAGGACAGGAGACCTCTGTATATATAGGAGATATACAATGTATCAGTACAGCACAGAGTACAGTGAGAACAGTAGACCTCTGTATATATAGGAGATATACAATGTATCAGTGCAGCACAGAGCACAGTGAGGACAGGAGACCTCTGTATATGTAGGAGATATACAATGTATCAGTACAGCACAGAGTACAGTGAGGACAGGAGACCTCTGTATATATAGGAGATATACAATGTATCAGTACAGCGCAGAGTACAGTGAGGACAGGAGACCTCTGTATATATAGGAGATATACAATGTATCAGTACAGCGCAGAGTACAGTGAGAACAGGAGTCCTCTGTATATATAGGAGATATACAATGTATCAGTACAGCGCAGAGTACAGTGAGCACAGGAGACCTCTGTATATATACGAGATATACAATGTATCAGTACAGCGCAGAATACAGCGAGGACAGGAGACCTCTGTATATATAGGAGATATACAATGTATCAGTACAGCGCAGAGTACAGTGAGGACAGGAGACCTCTGTATATATAGGAGATATACAATGTATCAGTACAGCACAGAGTACAGTGAGGACAGGAGGCCTCTGTATATATAGGAGATATACAATGTATCAGTGCAGCACAGAGTACAGTGAGGACAGGAGACCTCTGTATATATAGGAGATATACAATGTATCAGTACAGCACAGAGTACAGTGAGGACAGGAGACCTCTGTATATATAGGAGATATACAATGTATCAGTGAAGCACAGAGTACAGTGAGGACAGGAGACCTCTGTATATATAGGAGATATACAATGTATCAGTACAGCGCAGAGTACAGTGAGGACAGGAGGCCTCTGTATATATAGGAAATATACAATGTATCAGTGCAGCACAGAGTACAGTGAGGACAGGAGACCTCTGTATATATAGGAGATATACAATGTATCAGTGCAGCACAGAGTACAGTGAAGACAGGAGATCTCTGTATATATAGGAGATATACAATGTATCAGGACAGCACAGAGTACAGTGAGGACAGGAGACCTCTGTATATATAGGAGATATACAATGTATCAGTACAGCACAGAGTACAGTGAGGACAGGAGGCCTCTGTATATATAGGAGATATACAATGTATCAGTGCAGCACAGAGTACAGTGAGGACAGGAGACCTCTGTATATATAGGAGATAAACAATGTATCAGTACAGCACAGAGTACAGTGAGGACAGGAGACCTCTGTATATATAGGAGATATACAATGTATCAGTACAACACAGAGTACAGTGAGGACAGGAGGCCTCTGCATATATAGGAGATATACAATGTATCAGTACAGCACAGAGTACAGTGAGGACAGGAGGCCTCTGTATATATAGGAGATATACAATGTATCAGTGCAGCGCAGAGTACAGTGAGGACAGGAGACCTCTGTATATATAGGAGTTATACAATGTATCAGTACAGCACAGAGTACAGTGAGGACAGGAGACCTCTGTATATATAGGAGATATACAATGAATCAGTGCAGCACAGAGTACAGTGAGGACAGGAGACCTCTGTATATATAGGAGATATACAATGTATCAGTACAGCACAGAGTACAGTGAGGACAGGAGGCCTCTTTATATATAGGAGATATACAATGTATCAGTACAGCACAGAGTACAGTAAGGACAGGAGACCTCTGTATATATAGGAGATATACAATGTATCAGTGCAGCACAGAGTACAGTAAGGACAGGAGACCTCTGTATATATAGGAGTTATACAATGTATCAGTACAGCACAGAGTACAGTAAGGACAGGAGACCTCTGTATATATAGGAGATATACAATGTATCAGTGCAGCGCAGAGTACAGTGAGGACAGGAGACCTCTGTATATATAGGAGATATACAATGTATCAGTACAACACAGAGTACAGTGAGGACAGGAGGCCTCTGCATATATAGGAGATATACAATGAATCAGTGCAGCACAGAGTACAGTGAGGACAGGAGACCTCTGTATATATAGGAGATATACAATGTATCAGTACAGCACAGAGTACAGTGAGGACAGGAGACCTCTGTATATATAGGAGATATACAATGTATCAGTGCAGCGCAGAGTACAGTGAGGACAGGAGACCTCTGTATATATAGGAGTTATACAATGTATCAGTACAGCACAGAGTACAGTAAGGACAGGAGACCTCTGTATATATAGGAGATATACAATGTATCAGTGCAGCGCAGAGTACAGTGAGGACAGGAGACCTCTGTATATATAGGAGTTATACAATGTATCAGTACAGCACAGAGTACAGTAAGGACAGGAGACCTCTGTATATATAGGAGATATACAATGTATCAGTGCAGCACAGAGTACAGTGAGGACAGGAGGCCTCTGTATATATAGGAGATATACAATGTATCAGTACAGCGCAGAGTACAGTGAGGACAGGAGACCTCTGTATATATAGGAGATATACAATGTATCAGTACAGTGCAGAGTACAGTGAGGACAGGAGACCTCTCTATATAGAGGAGATATACAATGTATCAGTGAAGCACAGAGTACAGTGAGGACAGGAGGCCTCTGTATATATAGGAGATATACAATGTATCAGTGCAGCACAGAGTACAGTGAGAACAGGAGACCTCTGTATATATAGGAGATATACAATGTATCAGTGCAGCACAGAGTACAGTGAGGACAGGAGACCTCTGTATATATAGGAGATATACAATGTATCAGTGCAGCACAGAGTACAGTGAGGACAGGAGACCTCTGTATATATAGGAGATATACAATGTATCAGTGCAGCACAGAGTACATTGAGGACAGGAGACCTCTGTATATATAGGAGATATACAATGTATCAGTGCAGCACAGAGTACAGTGAGGACAGGAGGCCTCTGTATATATAGGAGATATACAATGTACCAGTACAGCACAGAGTACAGTGAGGACAGGAGACCTCTGTATATATAGGAGATATACAATGTATCAGTACAGCACAGAGTACAGTGAGGACAGGAGACCTCTGTATATATAGGAGATATACAATGTATCAGTACAGCACAGAGTACAGTGAGGACAGGAGGCCTCTGTATATATAGGAGATATACAATGTACCAGTACAGTACAGAGTACAGCGAGGACAGGAGGCCTCTGTATATATATAGGAGATATACAATGTATCAGTACAGCGCAGAGTACAGTGAGGACAGGAGACCTCTGTATATATAGGAGATATACAATGTATCAGTGCAGCACAGAGTACAGTGAGGACAGGAGACCTCTGTTTACATAGGAGATATACAATGTATCAGCGCAGCGCAGAGTACAGTGAGAACAGTAGACCTCTGTATATATAGGAGATATACAATGTACCAGTACAGCACAGAGTACAGTGAGGACAGGAGACCTCTGTATATATAGGAGATATACAATGTATCAGTACAGCGCAGAGTACAGTGAGGACAGGAGGCCTCTGTATATATAGGAGATATACAATGTATCAGTACAGCGCAGAGTACAGTGAGGACAGGAGACCTCTGTATATATAGGAGATATACAATGTATCAGTACAGCGCAGAGTACAGTGAGGACAGGAGGCCTCTGTATATATAGGAGATATACAATGTATCAGTGCAGCACAGAGTACAGTGAGGACAGGAGACCTCTGTATATATAGGAGATATACAATGTATCAGTACAACACAGAGTACAGTGAGGACAGGAGGCCTCTGTATATATAGGAGATATACAATGTATCAGTACAGCACAGAGTACAGTGAGGACAGGAGGCCTCTGTATATATAGGAGATATACAATGTTTCAGTACAGCACAGAGTACAGTGAGGACAGGAGGCCTCTGTATATATAGGAGATATACAATGTATCAGTACAGCACAGAGTACAGTGAGGACAGGAGACCTCTGTATATATAGGAGATATACAATGTATCAGTACAGCACAGAGTACAGTGAGGACAGGAGACCTCTGTATATATAGGAGATATACAATGTATCAGTACAGCACAGAGTACAGTGAGGACAGGAGGCCTCTGTATATATAGGAGATATACAATGTACCAGTACAGTACAGAGTACAGCGAGGACAGGAGGCCTCTGTATATATAGGAGATATACAATGTATCAGTGCAGCGCAAAGTACAGTGAGGACAGGAGACCTCTGTATATATAGGAGATATACAATGTATCAGTACAGTACAGAGTACAGTGAGGACAGGAGACCTCTGTATATATAGGAGATATACAATGTATCAGTACAGCACAGAGTATAGTGAGGACAGGAGGCCTCTGTATATATAGGAGATATACAATGTATCAGTACAGCACAGAGTACAGTGAGGACAGGAGGCCTCTGTATATATAGGAGATATACAATGTATCAGTACAGCACAGAGTATAGTGAGGACAGGAGGCCTCTGTATATATAGGAGATATACAATGTATCAGTACAGCACAGAGTACAGTGAGGACAGGAGACCTCTGTATATATAGGAGATATACAATGTATCAGTACAGCACAGAGTATAGTGAGGACAGGAGGCCTCTGTATATATAGGAGATATACAATGTATCAGTACAGCACAGAGTACAGTGAGGACAGGAGGCCTCTGTATATATAGGAGATATACAATGTATCAGTACAGCACAGAGTATAGTGAGGACAGGAGGCCTCTGTATATATAGGAGATATACAATGTATCAGTACAGCACAGAGTACAGTGAGGACAGGAGGCCTCTGTATATATAGGAGATATACAATGTATCAGTGCAGCACAGAGTACAGTCAGGACAGGAGACCTCTGTATATATAGGAGATATACAATGTATCAGTACAGCGCAGAGTACAGTGAGGACAGGAGGCCTCTGTATATATAGGAGATATACAATGTATCAGTACAGCGCAGAGTACAGTGAGGACAGGAGGTCTCTGTATATATAGGAGATATACAATGTATCAGTACAGCACAGAGTACAGTGAGGACAGGAGGCCTCTGTATATATAGGAGATATACAATGTATCAGTACAGCACAGAGTACAGTGAGGACAGGAGACCTCTGTATATATAGGAGATATACAATGTATCAGTACAGCACAGAGTACAGTGAGGACAGGAGGCCTCTGTATATATAGGAGATATACAATGTATCAGTACAGCGCAGAGTACAGTGAGGACAGGAGACCTCT
The DNA here is from genome assembly GCF_046119375.1 of Phyllobates terribilis. NCBI lineage: Eukaryota > Metazoa > Chordata > Amphibia > Anura > Dendrobatidae > Phyllobates > Phyllobates terribilis. The sequence goes on along the minus strand of NW_027362761.1, from coordinate 1,208,953,323 downwards.
GTATATATAGGAGATATACAATGTATCAGTGCAGCGCAGAGTACAGTGAGGACAGGAGGCCTTTGTATATATACCAGATATACAATGTATCAGTACAGCGCAGAGTACAGTGAGGACAGGAGACCTCTGTATATATAGGAGATATACAATGTATCAGTGCAGCACAGAGTACAGTGAGGACAGGAGACCTCTGTATATATAGGAGATATACAATGTATCAGTACAGCACAGAGTACAGTGAGGACAGGAGGCCTCTGTATATATAGGAGATATACAATGTATCAGTACAGCGCAGAGTACAGTGAGGACAGGAGACCTCTGTATATATAGGAGATATACAATGTATCAGTGCAGCACAGAGTACAGTGAGGACAGGAGACCTCTGTATATATAGGAGATATACAATGTATCAGTACAGCGCAGAGTACAGTGAGGACAGGAGGCCTTTGTATATATACCAGATATACAATGTATCAGTACAGCGCAGAGTACAGTGAGGACAGGAGACCTCTGTATATATAGGAGATATACAATGTATCAGTGCAGCACAGAGTACAGTGAGGACAGGAGACCTCTGTATATATAGGAGATATACAATGTATCAGTACAGCACAGAGTACAGTGAGGACAGGAGACCTCTGTATATATAGGAGATATACAATGTATCAGTACAGCGCAGAGTACAGTGAGGACAGGAGACCTCTGTAAATATAGGAGATATACAATGTATTAGTACAGCGCAGAGTACAGTGAGAACAGGAGACCTCTGTATATATAGGAGATATACAATGTATCAGTGCAGCACAGAGCACAGTGAGGACAGGAGACCTCTGTATATATAGGAGATATACAATGTATCAGTACAGCACAGAGTACAGTGAGGACAGGAGACCTCTGTATATATAGGAGATATACAATGTATCAGTACAGCACAGAGTACAGTGAGGACAGGAGACCTCTGTATATATAGGAGATATACAATGTATCAGTACAGCGCAGAGTACAGTGAGGACAGGAGACCTCTGTATATATAGGAGATATACAATGTATTAGTACAGCGCAGAGTACAGTGAGGACAGGAGACCTCTGTATATATACGAGATATACAATGTATCAGTACAGCGCAGATTACAGTGAGGACAGAAGACCTCTGTATATATAGGAGATATACAATGTATCAGTACAGTACAGAGTACAGTGAGAACAGGAGACCTCTGTATATATAGGAGATATACAATGTATCAGTACAGTACAGAGTACAGTGAGGACAGGAGACCTCTGTATATATAGGAGATATACAATGTATCAGTACAGCGCAGATTACAGTGAGGACAGGAGACCTCTGTATATATAGGAGATATACAATGTATCAGTACAGCGCAGAGTACAGTGAGGACAGGAGACCTCTGTATATATACGAGATATACAATGTATCAGTACAGCGCAGAATACAGCGAGGACAGGAGACCTCTGTATATATAGGAGATATACAATGTATCAGTGCAGCACAGAGTACAGTGAGGACGGGAGACCTCTGTATATATAGGAGATATACAATGTATCAGTCCAGCGCAGAATACAGTGAGGACCGGAGACCTCTGTATATATAGGAGATATACAATGTATCAGTACAGCACAGATTACAGTGAGGACAGGAGACCTCTGTATATATAGGAGATATACAATGTATCAGTACAGCACAGAGTACAGTGAGGACAGGAGACCTCTGTATATATAGGAGATATACAATGTATCAGTACAGCACAGAGTACAGTGAGGACAGGAGGCCTCTGTATATATAGAGGAGATATACAATGTATCAGTGCAGCACAGAGTACAGTGAGGACAGGAGACCTCTGTATATATAGGAGATATACAATGTATCAGTACAGCACAGAGTACAGTGAGGACAGGAGACCTCTGTATATATAGGAGATATACAATGTATCAGTACAGCACAGAGTACAGTGAGGACAGGAGGCCTCTGTATATATAGAGGAGATATACAATGTATCAGTGCAGCACAGAGTACAGTGAGGACAGGAGACCTCTGTATATATAGGAGATATACAATGTATCAGTACAGCACAGAGTACAGTGAGGACAGGAGACCTCTGTATATATAGGAGATATACAATGTATCAGTGCAGCACAGAGTACAGTGAGGACGGGAGACCTCTGTATATATAGGAGATATACAATGTATCAGTCCAGCGCAGAATACAGTGAGGACCGGAGACCTCTGTATATATAGGAGATATACAATGTATCAGTACAGCACAGATTACAGTGAGGACAGGAGACCTCTGTATATATAGGAGATATACAATGTATCAGTACAGCACAGAGTACAGTGAGGACAGGAGACCTCTGTATATATAGGAGATATACAATGTATCAGTACAGCACAGAGTACAGTGAGGACAGGAGACCTCTGTATATATATAGGAGATATACAATGTATCAGTGCAGCACAGAGTACAGTGAGGACAGGAGACCTCTGTATATATAGGAGATATACAATGTATCAGTACAGCACAGATTACAGTGAGGACAGGAGACCTCTGTATATATAGGAGATATACAATGTATCAGTACAGCACAGAGTACAGTGAGGACAGGAGACCTCTGTATATATAGGAGATATACAATGTATCAGTACAGCACAGAGTACAGTGAGGACAGGAGGCCTCTGTATATATAGAGGATATATACAATGTATCAGTACAGCACAGAGTACAGTGAGGACAGGAGACCTCTGTATATATAGGAGATATACAATGTATCAGTACAGCGCAGATTACAGTGAGGACAGGAGACCTCTGTATATATAGGAGATATACAATTTATCAGTACAGCACAGAGTACAGTGAGGACAGGAGACCTCTGTATATATAGGAGATATACAATGTATCAGTACAGCGCAGATTACAGTGAGGACAGGAGACCTCTGTATATATAGGAGATATACAATGTATCAGTACAGCACAGAGTACAGTGAGGACAGGAGACCTCTGTATATATAGGAGATATACAATGTATCAGTACAGCACAGAGTACAGTGAGGACAGGAGACCTCTGTATATATAGGAGATATACAATGTATCAGTACAGCGCAGATTACAGTGAGGACAGGAGACCTCTGTATATATACGAGATATACAATGTATCAGTACAGCGCAGAATACAGCGAGGACAGGAGACCTCTGTATATATAGGAGATATACAATGTATCAGTGCAGCACAGAGTACAGTGAGGACGGGAGACCTCTGTATATATAGGAGATATACAATGTATCAGTACAGCACAGAGTACAGTGAGGACAGGAGGCCTCTGTATATATAGGAGATATACAATGTATCAGTACAGTACAGAGTACAGTGAGGACAGGAGACCTCTGTATATATAGGAGATATACAATGTATCAGTACAGCGCAGAGTACAGTGAGGACAGGAGACCTCTGTATATATAGGAGATATACAATGTATCAGTACAGCGCAGAGTACAGTGAGGACAGGAGACCTCTGTATATATAGGAGATATACAATGTATCAGTACAGCGCAGAGTACAGTGAGGACAGGAGACCTCTGTATATATAGGAGATATACAATGTATCAGTACAGCGCAGAGTACAGTGAGGACAGGAGACCTCTGTATATATAGGAGATATACAATGTATCAGTACAGCGCAGAGTACAGTGAGGACAGGAGACCTCTGTATATATAGGAGATATACAATGTATTAGCACAGCACAGAGTACAGTGAGAACAGGAGACCTCTGTGTATATAGGAGATATACAATGTATCAGTACAGCACAGAGTACAGTGAGGACAGGAGACCTCTGTATATATAGGAGATATACAATGTATCAGTACAGCACAGAGTACAGTGAGGACAGGAGGCCTCTGTATATATAGGAGATAAACAATGTATCAGTACAGCGCAGAGTACAGTGAGGACAGGAGACCTCTGTATATATAGGAGATATACAATGTATCAGTACAGCGCAGAGTACAGTGAGGACAGGAGACCTCTGTATATATAGGAGATATACAATGTATCAGTACAGCACAGAGTACAGTGAGAACAGTAGACCTCTGTATATATAGGAGATATACAATGTATCAGTACAGCACAGAGTACAGTGAGGACAGGAGACCTCTGTATATATAGGAGATATACAATGTATCAGTACAGCACAGAGTACAGTGAGGACAGGAGACCTCTGTATATATAGGAGATATACAATGTATCAGTACAGCGCAGAGTACAGTGAGGACAGGAGACCTCTGTATATATAGGAGATATACAATGTATCAGTGCAGCACAGAGTACAGTGAGGACAGGAGGCCTTTGTATATATACCAGATATACAATGTATCAGTACAGCGCAGAGTACAGTGAGGACAGGAGACCTCTGTATATATAGGAGATATACAATGTAACAGTACAGCACAGAGTACAGTGAGGACAGGAGACCTCTGTATATATAGGAGATATACAATGTATCAGTGCAGCACAGAGCACAGTGAGGACAGGAGACCTCTGTATATGTAGGAGATATACAATGTATCAGTACAGCACAGAGTACAGTGAGGACAGGAGACCTCTGTATATATAGGAGATATACAATGTATCAGTACAGCGCAGAGTACAGTGAGGACAGGAGACCTCTGTATATATAGGAGATATACAATGTATTAGTACAGCGCAGAGTACAGTGAGAACAGGAGTCCTCTGTATATATAGGAGATATACAATGTATCAGTACAGCGCAGAGTACAGTGAGCACAGGAGACCTCTGTATATATACGAGATATACAATGTATCAGTACAGCGCAGAATACAGCGAGGACAGGAGACCTCTGTATATATAGGAGATATACAATGTATCAGTACAGCGCAGAGTACAGTGAGGACAGGAGACCTCTGTATATATAGGAGATATACAATGTATCAGTACAGCACAGAGTACAGTGAGGACAGGAGGCCTCTGTATATATAGGAGATATACAATGTATCAGTGCAGCACAGAGTACAGTGAGGACAGGAGACCTCTGTATATATAGGAGATATACAATGTATCAGTACAGCACAGAGTACAGTGAGGACAGGAGACCTCTGTATATATAGGAGATATACAATGTATCAGTGAAGCACAGAGTACAGTGAGGACAGGAGACCTCTGTATATATAGGAGATATACAATGTATCAGTACAGCGCAGAGTACAGTGAGGACAGGAGGCCTCTGTATATATAGGAAATATACAATGTATCAGTGCAGCACAGAGTACAGTGAGGACAGGAGACCTCTGTATATATAGGAGATATACAATGTATCAGTGCAGCACAGAGTACAGTGAAGACAGGAGATCTCTGTATATATAGGAGATATACAATGTATCAGGACAGCACAGAGTACAGTGAGGACAGGAGACCTCTGTATATATAGGAGATATACAATGTATCAGTACAGCACAGAGTACAGTGAGGACAGGAGGCCTCTGTATATATAGGAGATATACAATGTATCAGTGCAGCACAGAGTACAGTGAGGACAGGAGACCTCTGTATATATAGGAGATAAACAATGTATCAGTACAGCACAGAGTACAGTGAGGACAGGAGACCTCTGTATATATAGGAGATATACAATGTATCAGTACAACACAGAGTACAGTGAGGACAGGAGGCCTCTGCATATATAGGAGATATACAATGTATCAGTACAGCACAGAGTACAGTGAGGACAGGAGGCCTCTGTATATATAGGAGATATACAATGTATAAGTGCAGCGCAGAGTACAGTGAGGACAGGAGACCTCTGTATATATAGGAGTTATACAATGTATCAGTACAGCACAGAGTACAGTGAGGACAGGAGACCTCTGTATATATAGGAGATATACAATGAATCAGTGCAGCACAGAGTACAGTGAGGACAGGAGACCTCTGTATATATAGGAGATATACAATGTATCAGTACAGCACAGAGTACAGTGAGGACAGGAGGCCTCTTTATATATAGGAGATATACAATGTATCAGTGCAGCACAGAGTACAGTGAGGACAGGAGACCTCTGTATATATAGGAGTTATACAATGTATCAGTACAGCACAGAGTACAGTAAGGACAGGAGACCTCTGTATATATAGGAGATATACAATGTATCAGTGCAGCGCAGAGTACAGTGAGGACAGGAGACCTCTGTATATATAGGAGATATACAATGTATCAGTACAACACAGAGTACAGTGAGGACAGGAGGCCTCTGCATATATAGGAGATATACAATGAATCAGTGCAGCACAGAGTACAGTGAGGACAGGAGACCTCTGTATATATAGGAGATATACAATGTATCAGTACAGCACAGAGTACAGTGAGGACAGGAGACCTCTGTATATATAGGAGATATACAATGTATCAGTGCAGCGCAGAGTACAGTGAGGACAGGAGACCTCTGTATATATAGGAGTTATACAATGTATCAGTACAGCACAGAGTACAGTAAGGACAGGAGACCTCTGTATATATAGGAGATATACAATGTATCAGTGCAGCGCAGAGTACAGTGAGGACAGGAGACCTCTGTATATATAGGAGTTATACAATGTATCAGTACAGCACAGAGTACAGTAAGGACAGGAGACCTCTGTATATATAGGAGATATACAATGTATCAGTGCAGCACAGAGTACAGTGAGGACAGGAGGCCTCTGTATATATAGGAGATATACAATGTATCAGTACAGCGCAGAGTACAGTGAGGACAGGAGACCTCTGTATATATAGGAGATATACAATGTATCAGTACAGTGCAGAGTACAGTGAGGACAGGAGACCTCTCTATATAGAGGAGATATACAATGTATCAGTGAAGCACAGAGTACAGTGAGGACAGGAGGCCTCTGTATATATAGGAGATATACAATGTATCAGTGCAGCACAGAGTACAGTGAGAACAGGAGACCTCTGTATATATAGGAGATATACAATGTATCAGTGCAGCACAGAGTACAGTGAGGACAGGAGACCTCTGTATATATAGGAGATATACAATGTATCAGTGCAGCACAGAGTACAGTGAGGACAGGAGACCTCTGTATATATAGGAGATATACAATGTATCAGTGCAGCACAGAGTACATTGAGGACAGGAGACCTCTGTATATATAGGAGATATACAATGTATCAGTGCAGCACAGAGTACAGTGAGGACAGGAGGCCTCTGTATATATAGGAGATATACAATGTACCAGTACAGCACAGAGTACAGTGAGGACAGGAGACCTCTGTATATATAGGAGATATACAATGTATCAGTACAGCACAGAGTACAGTGAGGACAGGAGACCTCTGTATATATAGGAGATATACAATGTATCAGTACAGCACAGAGTACAGTGAGGACAGGAGGCCTCTGTATATATAGGAGATATACAATGTACCAGTACAGTACAGAGTACAGCGAGGACAGGAGGCCTCTGTATATATATAGGAGATATACAATGTATCAGTACAGCGCAGAGTACAGTGAGGACAGGAGACCTCTGTATATATAGGAGATATACAATGTATCAGTGCAGCACAGAGTACAGTGAGGACAGGAGACCTCTGTTTATATAGGAGATATACAATGTATCAGCGCAGCGCAGAGTACAGTGAGAACAGTAGACCTCTGTATATATAGGAGATATACAATGTACCAGTACAGCACAGAGTACAGTGAGGACAGGAGACCTCTGTATATATAGGAGATATACAATGTATCAGTACAGCGCAGAGTACAGTGAGGACAGGAGGCCTCTGTATATATAGGAGATATACAATGTATCAGTACAGCGCAGAGTACAGTGAGGACAGGAGACCTCTGTATATATAGGAGATATACAATGTTTCAGTACAGCGCAGAGTACAGTGAGGACAGGAGGCCTCTGTATATATAGGAGATATACAATGTATCAGTGCAGCACAGAGTACAGTGAGGACAGGAGACCTCTGTATATATAGGAGATATACAATGTATCAGGACAACACAGAGTACAGTGAGGACAGGAGGCCTCTGTATATATAGGAGATATACAATGTATCAGTACAGCACAGAGTACAGTGAGGACAGGAGGCCTCTGTATATATAGGAGATATACAATGTATCAGTACAGCACAGAGTACAGTGAGGACAGGAGACCTCTGTATATATAGGAGATATACAATGTATCAGTACAGCACAGAGTACAGTGAGGACAGGAGACCTCTGTATATATAGGAGATATACAATGTATCAGTACAGCACAGAGTACAGTGAGGACAGGAGGCCTCTGTATATATAGGAGATATACAATGTACCAGTACAGTACAGAGTACAGCGAGGACAGGAGGCCTCTGTATATATAGGAGATATACAATGTATCAGTGCAGCGCAAAGTACAGTGAGGACAGGAGACCTCTGTATATATAGGAGATATACAATGTATCAGTACAGTACAGAGTACAGTGAGGACAGGAGACCTCTGTATATATAGGAGATATACAATGTATCAGTACAGCACAGAGTATAGTGAGGACAGGAGGCCTCTGTATATATAGGAGATATACAATGTATCAGTACAGCACAGAGTACAGTGAGGACAGGAGGCCTCTGTATATATAGGAGATATACAATGTATCAGTACAGCACAGAGTATAGTGAGGACAGGAGGCCTCTGTATATATAGGAGATATACAATGTATCAGTACAGCACAGAGTACAGTGAGGACAGGAGACCTCTGTATATATAGGAGATATACAATGTATCAGTACAGCACAGAGTATAGTGAGGACAGGAGGCCTCTGTATATATAGGAGATATACAATGTATCAGTACAGCACAGAGTACAGTGAGGACAGGAGGCCTCTGTATATATAGGAGATATACAATGTATCAGTACAGCACAGAGTATAGTGAGGACAGGAGGCCTCTGTATATATAGGAGATATACAATGTATCAGTACAGCACAGAGTACAGTGAGGACAGGAGGCCTCTGTATATATAGGAGATATACAATGTATCAGTGCAGCACAGAGTACAGTCAGGACAGGAGACCTCTGTATATATAGGAGATATACAATGTATCAGTACAGCGCAGAGTACAGTGAGGACAGGAGGCCTCTGTATATATAGGAGATATACAATGTATCAGTACAGCGCAGAGTACAGTGAGGACAGGAGGTCTCTGTATATATAGGAGATATACAATGTATCAGTACAGCACAGAGTACAGTGAGGACAGGAGGCCTCTGTATATATAGGAGATATACAATGTATCAGTACAGCACAGAGTACAGTGAGGACAGGAGACCTCTGTATATATAGGAGATATACAATGTATCAGTACAGCACAGAGTACAGTGAGGACAGGAGGCCTCTGTATATATAGGAGATATACAATGTATCAGTACAGCGCAGAGTACAGTGAGGACAGGAGACCTCTGTATATATAGGAGATATACAATGTATCAGTGCAGCGCAGAGTACAGTGAGGACAGGAGGCCTTTGTATATATACCAGATATACAATGTATCAGTACAGCGCAGAGTACAGTGAGGACAGGAGACCTCTGTATATATAGGAGATATACAATGTATCAGTGCAGCACAGAGTACAGTGAGGACAGGAGACCTCTGTATATATAGGAGATATACAATGTATCAGTACAGCACAGAGTACAGTGAGGACAGGAGGCCTCTGTATATATAGGAGATATACAATGTATCAGTACAGCGCAGAGTACGGTGAGGACAGGAGACCTCTGTATATATAGGAGATATACAATGTATCAGTGCAGCACAGAGTACAGTGAGGACAGGAGACCTCTGTATATATAGGAGATATACAATGTATCAGTACAGCGCAGAGTACAGTGAGGACAGGAGGCCTTTGTATATATACCAGATATACAATGTATCAGTACAGCGCAGAGTACAGTGAGGACAGGAGACCTCTGTATATATAGGAGATATACAATGTATCAGTGCAGCACAGAGTACAGTGAGGACAGGAGACCTCTGTATATATAGGAGATATACAATGTATCAGTACAGCACAGAGTACAGTGAGGACAGGAGACCTCTGTATATATAGGAGATATACAATGTATCAGTACAGCGCAGAGTACAGTGAGGACAGGAGACCTCTGTAAATATAGGAGATATACAATGTATTAGTACAGCGCAGAGTACAGTGAGAACAGGAGACCTCTGTATATATAGGAGATATACAATGTATCAGTGCAGCACAGAGCACAGTGAGGACAGGAGACCTCTGTATATATAGGAGATATACAATGTATCAGTACAGCACAGAGTACAGTGAGGACAGGAGACCTCTGTATATATAGGAGATATACAATGTATCAGTACAGCACAGAGTACAGTGAGGACAGGAGACCTCTGTATATATAGGAGATATACAATGTATCAGTACAGCGCAGAGTACAGTGAGGACAGGAGACCTCTGTATATATAGGAGATATACAATGTATTAGTACAGCGCAGAGTACAGTGAGGACAGGAGACCTCTGTATATATACGAGATATACAATGTATCAGTACAGCGCAGATTACAGTGAGGACAGAAGACCTCTGTATATATAGGAGATATACAATGTATCAGTACAGTACAGAGTACAGTGAGAACAGGAGACCTCTGTATATATAGGAGATATACAATGTATCAGTACAGTACAGAGTACAGTGAGGACAGGAGACCTCTGTATATATAGGAGATATACAATGTATCAGTACAGCGCAGAGTACAGTGAGGACAGGAGGCCTCTGTATATATAGGAGATATACAATGTATCAGTACAGCGCAGATTACAGTGAGGACAGGAGACCTCTGTATATATAGGAGATATACAATGTATCAGTACAGCGCAGAGTACAGTGAGGACAGGAGACCTCTGTATATATACGAGATATACAATGTATCAGTACAGCGCAGAATACAGCGAGGACAGGAGACCTCTGTATATATAGGAGATATACAATGTATCAGTGCAGCACAGAGTACAGTGAGGACGGGAGACCTCTGTATATATAGGAGATATACAATGTATCAGTCCAGCGCAGAATACAGTGAGGACCGGAGACCTCTGTATATATAGGAGATATACAATGTATCAGTACAGCACAGATTACAGTGAGGACAGGAGACCTCTGTATATATAGGAGATATACAATGCATCAGTACAGCACAGAGTACAGTGAGGACAGGAGACCTCTGTATATATAGGAGATATACAATGTATCAGTACAGCACAGAGTACAGTGAGGACAGGAGGCCTCTGTATATATAGAGGAGATATACAATGTATCAGTGCAGCACAGAGTACAGTGAGGACAGGAGACCTCTGTATATATAGGAGATATACAATGTATCAGTACAGCACAGAGTACAGTGAGGACAGGAGACCTCTGTATATATAGGAGATATACAATGTATCAGTACAGCACAGAGTACAGTGAGGACAGGAGGCCTCTGTATATATATAGGAGATATACAATGTATCAGTACAGCACAGAGTACAGTGAGGACAGGAGACCTCTGTATATATAGGAGATATACAATGTATCAGTGCAGCACAGAGTACAGTGAGGACGGGAGACCTCTGTATATATAGGAGATATACAATGTATCAGTCCAGCACAGAGTACAGTGAGGACAGGAGACCTCTGTATATATATAGGAGATATACAATGTATCAGTACAGCACAGATTACAGTGAGGACAGGAGACCTCTGTATATATAGGAGATATACAATGTATCAGTCCAGCACAGAGTACAGTGAGGACCGGAGACCTCTGTATATATAGGAGATATACAATGTATCAGTACAGCACAGATTACAGTGAGGACAGGAGACCTCTGTATATATAGGAGATATACAATGTATCAGTACAGCACAGAGTACAGTGAGGACAGGAGACCTCTGTATATATAGGAGATATACAATGTATCAGTACAGCACAGAGTACAGTGAGGACAGGAGACCTCTGTATATATATAGGAGATATACAATGTATCAGTGCAGCACAGAGTACAGTGAGGACAGGAGACCTCTGTATATATAGGAGATATACAATGTATCAGTACAGCACAGATTACAGTGAGGACAGGAGACCTCTGTATATATAGGAGATATACAATGTATCAGTACAGCACAGAGTACAGTGAGGACAGGAGACCTCTGTATATATAGGAGATATACAATGTATCAGTACAGCACAGAGTACAGTGAGGACAGGAGGCCTCTGTATATATAGAGGAGATATACAATGTATCAGTACAGCACAGAGTACAGTGAGGACAGGAGACCTCTGTATATATAGGAGATATACAATGTATCAGTACAGCGCAGATTACAGTGAGGACAGGAGACCTCTGTATATATAGGAGATATACAATTTATCAGTACAGCACAGAGTACAGTGAGGACAGGAGACCTCTGTATATATAGGAGATATACAATGTATCAGTACAGCGCAGATTACAGTGAGGACAGGAGACCTCTGTATATATAGGAGATATACAATGTATCAGTACAGCACAGAGTACAGTGAGGACAGGAGACCTCTGTATATATAGGAGATATACAATGTATCAGTACAGCACAGAGTACAGTGAGGACAGGAGACCTCTGTATATATAGGAGATATACAATGTATCAGTACAGCGCAGATTACAGTGAGGACAGGAGACCTCTGTATATATAGGAGATATACAATGTATCAGTACAGCGCAGAGTACAGTGAGGACAGGAGACCTCTGTATATATACGAGATATACAATGTATCAGTACAGCGCAGAATACAGCGAGGACAGGAGACCTCTGTATATATAGGAGATATACAATGTATCAGTGCAGCACAGATTACAGTGAGGACGGGAGACCTCTGTATATATAGGAGATATACAATGTATCAGTCCAGCGCAGAATACAATGAGGACCGGAGACCTCTGTATATATAGGAGATATACAATGTATCAGTACAGCACAGATTACAGTGAGGACAGGAGACCTCTGTATATATAGGAGATATACAATGTATCAGTACAGCACAGAGTACAGTGAGGACAGGAGACCTCTGTATATATAGGAGATATACAATGTATCAGTACAGCACAGAGTACAGTGAGGACAGGAGGCCTCTGTATATATAGAGGAGATATACAATGTATCAGTACAGCACAGAGTACAGTGAGGACAGGAGGCCTCTGTATATATAGAGGAGATATACAATGTATCAGTGCAGCACAGAGTACAGTGAGGACAGGAGACCTCTGTATATATAGGAGATATACAATGTATCAGTACAGCACAGAGTACAGTGAGGACAGGAGACCTCTGTATATATAGGAGATATACAATGTATCAGTACAGCACAGAGTACAGTGAGGACAGGAGGCCTCTGTATATATAGAGGAGATATACAATGTATCAGTGCAGCACAGAGTACAGTGAGGACAGGAGACCTCTGTATATATAGGAGATATACAATGTATCAGTACAGCACAGAGTACAGTGAGGACAGGACGCCTCTGTATATATAGGAGATATACAATGTATCAGTGCAGCACAGAGTACAGTGAGGACGGGAGACCTCTGTATATATAGGAGATATACAATGTATCAGTCCAGCGCAGAATACAGTGAGGACCGGAGACCTCTGTATATATAGGAGATATACAATGTATCAGTGCAGCACAGATTACAGTGAGGACAGGAGACCTCTGTATATATAGGAGATATACAATGTATCAGTACAGCACAGAGTACAGTGAGGACAGGAGACCTCTGTATATATAGGAGATATACAATGTATCAGTACAGCACAGAGTACAGTGAGGACAGGAGACCTCTGTATATATATAGGAGATATACAATGTATCAGTGCAGCACAGAGTACAGTGAGGACAGGAGACCTCTGTATATATAGGAGATATACAATGTATCAGTACAGCACAGATTACAGTGAGGACAGGAGACCTCTGTATATATAGGAGATATACAATGTATCAGTACAGCACAGAGTACAGTGAGGACAGGAGACCTCTGTATATATAGGAGATATACAATGTATCAGTACAGCACAGAGTACAGTGAGGACAGGAGGCCTCTGTATATATAGAGGAGATATACAATGTATCAGTACAGCACAGAGTACAGTGAGGACAGGAGACCTCTGTATATATAGGAGATATACAATGTATCAGTACAGCGCAGATTACAGTGAGGACAGGAGACCTCTGTATATATAGGAGATATACAATTTATCAGTACAGCACAGAGTACAGTGAGGACAGGAGGCCTCTGTATATATAGAGGAGATATACAATGTATCAGTACAGCACAGAGTACAGTGAGGACAGGAGACCTCTGTATATATAGGAGATATACAATGTATCAGTACAGCGCAGATTACAGTGAGGACAGGAGACCTCTGTATATATAGGAGATATACAATTTATCAGTACAGCACAGAGTACAGTGAGGACAGGAGACCTCTGTACATATAGGAGATATACAATGTATCAGTACAGCGCAGATTACAGTGAGGACAGGAGACCTCTGTATATATAGGAGATATACAATGTATCAGTACAGCACAGAGTACAGTGAGGACAGGAGACCTCTGTATATATAGGAGATATACAATGTATCAGTACAGCACAGAGTACAGTGAGGACAGGAGACCTCTGTATATATAGGAGATATACAATGTATCAGTACAGCGCAGATTACAGTGAGGACAGGAGACCTCTGTATATATAGGAGATATACAATGTATCAGTACAGCGCAGAGTACAGTGAGGACAGGAGACCTCTGTATATATACGAGATATACAATGTATCAGTACAGCGCAGAATACAGCGAGGACAGGAGACCTCTGTATATATAGGAGATATACAATGTATCAGTGCAGCACAGATTACAGTGAGGACGGGAGACCTCTGTATATATAGGAGATATACAATGTATCAGTCCAGCGCAGAATACAATGAGGACCGGAGACCTCTGTATATATAGGAGATATACAATGTATCAGTACAGCACAGATTACAGTGAGGACAGGAGACCTCTGTATATATAGGAGATATACAATGTATCAGTACAGCACAGAGTACAGTGAGGACAGGAGACCTCTGTATATATAGGAGATATACAATGTATCAGTACAGCACAGAGTACAGTGAGGACAGGAGGCCTCTGTATATATAGAGGAGATATACAATGTATCAGTACAGCACAGAGTACAGTGAGGACAGGAGGCCTCTGTATATATAGAGGAGATATACAATGTATCAGTGCAGCACAGAGTACAGTGAGGACAGGAGACCTCTGTATATATAGGAGATATACAATGTATCAGTACAGCACAGAGTACAGTGAGGACAGGAGACCTCTGTATATATAGGAGATATACAATGTATCAGTACAGCACAGAGTACAGTGAGGACAGGAGGCCTCTGTATATATAGAGGAGATATACAATGTATCAGTGCAGCACAGAGTACAGTGAGGACAGGAGACCTCTGTATATATAGGAGATATACAATGTATCAGTACAGCACAGAGTACAGTGAGGACAGGACGCCTCTGTATATATAGGAGATATACAATGTATCAGTGCAGCACAGAGTACAGTGAGGACGGGAGACCTCTGTATATATAGGAGATATACAATGTATCAGTCCAGCGCAGAATACAGTGAGGACCGGAGACCTCTGTATATATAGGAGATATACAATGTATCAGTACAGCACAGATTACAGTGAGGACAGGAGACCTCTGTATATATAGGAGATATACAATGTATCAGTACAGCACAGAGTACAGTGAGGACAGGAGACCTCTGTATATATAGGAGATATACAATGTATCAGTACAGCACAGAGTACAGTGAGGACAGGAGACCTCTGTATATATATAGGAGATATACAATGTATCAGTGCAGCACAGAGTACAGTGAGGACAGGAGACCTCTGTATATATAGGAGATATACAATGTATCAGTACAGCACAGATTACAGTGAGGACAGGAGACCTCTGTATATATAGGAGATATACAATGTATCAGTACAGCACAGAGTACAGTGAGGACAGGAGACCTCTGTATATATAGGAGATATACAATGTATCAGTACAGCACAGAGTACAGTGAGGACAGGAGGCCTCTGTATATATAGAGGAGATATACAATGTATCAGTACAGCACAGAGTACAGTGAGGACAGGAGACCTCTGTATATATAGGAGATATACAATGTATCAGTACAGCGCAGATTACAGTGAGGACAGGAGACCTCTGTATATATAGGAGATATACAATTTATCAGTACAGCACAGAGTACAGTGAGGACAGGAGACCTCTGTATATATAGGAGATATACAATGTATCAGTACAGCGCAGATTACAGTGAGGACAGGAGACCTCTGTATATATAGGAGATATACAATGTATCAGTACAGCACAGAGTACAGTGAGGACAGGAGACCTCTGTATATATATAGGAGATATACAATGTATCAGTGCAGCACAGAGTACAGTGAGGACAGGAGACCTCTGTATATATAGGAGATATACAATGTATCAGTACAGCACAGATTACAGTGAGGACAGGAGACCTCTGTATATATAGGAGATATACAATGTATCAGTACAGCACAGAGTACAGTGAGGACAGGAGACCTCTGTATATATAGGAGATATACAATGTATCAGTACAGCACAGAGTACAGTGAGGACAGGAGGCCTCTGTATATATAGAGGAGATATACAATGTATCAGTACAGCACAGAGTACAGTGAGGACAGGAGACCTCTGTATATATAGGAGATATACAATGTATCAGTACAGCGCAGATTACAGTGAGGACAGGAGACCTCTGTATATATAGGAGATATACAATTTATCAGTACAGCACAGAGTACAGTGAGGACAGGAGACCTCTGTATATATAGGAGATATACAATGTATCAGTACAGCGCAGATTACAGTGAGGACAGGAGACCTCTGTATATATAGGAGATATACAATGTATCAGTACAGCACAGAGTACAGTGAGGACAGGAGACCTCTGTATATATAGGAGATATACAATGTATCAGTACAGCACAGAGTACAGTGAGGACAGGAGACCTCTGTATATATAGGAGATATACAATGTATCAGTACAGCGCAGATTACAGTGAGGACAGGAGACCTCTGTATATATAGGAGATATACAATGTATCAGTACAGCGCAGAGTACAGTGAGGACAGGAGACCTCTGTATATATACGAGATATACAATGTATCAGTACAGCGCAGAATACAGCGAGGACAGGAGACCTCTGTATATATAGGAGATATACAATGTATCAGTGCAGCACAGATTACAGTGAGGACGGGAGACCTCTGTATATATAGGAGATATACAATGTATCAGTCCAGCGCAGAATACAATGAGGACCGGAGACCTCTGTATATATAGGAGATATACAATGTATCAGTACAGCACAGATTACAGTGAGGACAGGAGACCTCTGTATATATAGGAGATATACAATGTATCAGTACAGCACAGAGTACAGTGAGGACAGGAGACCTCTGTATATATAGGAGATATACAATGTATCAGTACAGCACAGAGTACAGTGAGGACAGGAGGCCTCTGTATATATAGAGGAGATATACAATGTATCAGTACAGCACAGAGTACAGTGAGGACAGGAGGCCTCTGTATATATAGAGGAGATATACAATGTATCAGTGCAGCACAGAGTACAGTGAGGACAGGAGACCTCTGTATATATAGGAGATATACAATGTATCAGTACAGCACAGAGTACAGTGAGGACAGGAGACCTCTGTATATATAGGAGATATACAATGTATCAGTACAGCACAGAGTACAGTGAGGACAGGAGGCCTCTGTATATATAGAGGAGATATACAATGTATCAGTGCAGCACAGAGTACAGTGAGGACAGGAGACCTCTGTATATATAGGAGATATACAATGTATCAGTACAGCACAGAGTACAGTGAGGACAGGACGCCTCTGTATATATAGGAGATATACAATGTATCAGTGCAGCACAGAGTACAGTGAGGACGGGAGACCTCTGTATATATAGGAGATATACAATGTATCAGTCCAGCGCAGAATACAGTGAGGACCGGAGACCTCTGTATATATAGGAGATATACAATGTATCAGTACAGCACAGATTACAGTGAGGACAGGAGACCTCTGTATATATAGGAGATATACAATGTATCAGTACAGCACAGAGTACAGTGAGGACAGGAGACCTCTGTATATATAGGAGATATACAATGTATCAGTACAGCACAGAGTACAGTGAGGACAGGAGACCTCTGTATATATATAGGAGATATACAATGTATCAGTGCAGCACAGAGTACAGTGAGGACAGGAGACCTCTGTATATATAGGAGATATACAATGTATCAGTACAGCACAGATTACAGTGAGGACAGGAGACCTCTGTATATATAGGAGATATACAATGTATCAGTACAGCACAGAGTACAGTGAGGACAGGAGACCTCTGTATATATAGGAGATATACAATGTATCAGTAGAGCACAGAGTACAGTGAGGACAGGAGGCCTCTGTATATATAGAGGAGATATACAATGTATCAGTACAGCACAGAGTACAGTGAGGACAGGAGACCTCTGTATATATAGGAGATATACAATGTATCAGTACAGCGCAGATTACAGTGAGGACAGGAGACCTCTGTATATATAGGAGATATACAATGTATCAGTACAGCACAGAGTACAGTGAGGACAGGAGACCTCTGTATATATAGGAGATATACAATGTATCAGTACAGCACAGAGTACAGTGAGGACAGGAGACCTCTGTATATATAGGAGATATACAATGTATCAGTACAGCGCAGATTACAGTGAGGACAGGAGACCTCTGTATATATAGGAGATATACAATGTATCAGTACAGTGCAGAGTACAATGAGGACAGGAGACCTCTGTATATATACGAGATATACAATGTATCAGAACAGCGCAGAATACAGCGAGGACAGGAGACCTCTGTATATATAGGAGATATACAATGTATCAGTGCAGCACAGAGTACAGTGAGGACGGGAGACCTCTGTATATATAGGAGATATACAATGTATCAGTACAGCACAGAGCACAGTGAGGACAGGAGACCTCTGTATATATAGGAGATATACAATGTATCAGTACAGCACAGAGCACAGTGAGGACAGGAGACCTCTGTATATATAGGAGATATACAATGTATCAGTACAGCACAGAGTACAGTGAGGACAGGAGGCCTCTGTATATATAGGAGATATACAATGTATCAGTACAGCGCAGAGTACAGTGAGGACAGGAGACCTCTGTATATATAGGAGATATACAATGTATCAGTACAGTACAGAGTACAGTGAGGACAGGAGACCTCTGTATATATAGGAGATATACAATGTATCAGTGCAGCACAGAGTACAGTGAGGACAGGAGACCTCTGTATATATAGGAGATATACAATGTATCAGTGCAGCACAGAGTACAGTGAGGACAGGAGACCTCTGTATATATAGGAGATATACAATGTATCAGTGCAGCACAGAGTACAGTGAGGACAGGAGACCTCTGTATATATAGGAGATATACAATGTATCAGTGCAGCACAGAGTACAGTGAGGACAGGAGACCTCTGTATATATAGGAGATATACAATGTATCATTACAGCACAGAGTACAGTGAGGACAGGAGACCTCTGTATATATAGGAGATATACAATGTATCAGTGCAGCACAGAGTACAGTGAGGACAGGAGACCTCTGTATATATAGGAGATATACAATGTATCAGTGCAGCACAGAGTACAGTGAGGACAGGAGACCTCTGTATATATAGGAGATATACAATGTATCATTACAGCACAGAGTACAGTGAGGACAGGAGGCCTCTGTATATATAGGAGATATACAATGTATCAGTACAGTACAGAGTACAGTGAGGACAGGAGACCTCTGTATATATAGGAGATATACAATGTATCAGTGCAGCACAGAGTACAGTGAGGACAGGAGACCTCTGTATATATAGGAGATATACAATGTATCAGTACAGCGCAGAGTACAGTGAGGACAGGAGGCCTCTGTATATATAGGAGATATACAATGTATCAGTACAGTACAGAGTACAGTGAGGACAGGAGGCCTCTGTATATATAGGAGATATACAATGTATCAGTACAGTACAGAGTACAGTGAGGACAGGAGACCTCTGTATATATAGGAGATATACAATGTATCAGTGCAGCACAGAGTACAGTGAGGACAGGAGACCTCTGTATATATAGGAGATATACAATGTATCAGTGCAGCACAGAGTACAGTGAGGACAGGAGACCTCTGTATATATAGGAGATATACAATGTATCAGTGCAGCACAGAGTACAGTGAGGACAGGAGACCTCTGTATATATAGGAGATATACAATGTATCATTACAGCACAGAGTACAGTGAGGACAGGAGGCCTCTGTATATATAGGAGATATACAATGTATCAGTACAGTACAGAGTACAGTGAGGACAGGAGACCTCTGTATATATAGGAGATATACAATGTATCAGTGCAGCACAGAGTACAGTGAGGACATTAGACCTCTGTATATATAGGAGATATACAATGTATCAGTACAGCGCAGAGTACAGTGAGGACAGGAGACCTCTGTATATATAGGAGATATACAATGTATCAGTACAGCGCAGAGTACAGTGAGAACAGGAGACCTCTGTATATATAGAAGATATACAATATATCAGTACAGTACAGAGTATAGTGAGGACAGGAGACCTCTGTATATATAGGAGATATACAATGTATCAGTACAGTACAGAGTACAGTGAGGACAGGAGACCTCTGTATATATAGGAGATATACAATGTATCAGTACAGCGCAGAGTACAGTGAGGACAGGAGACCTCTGTATATATAGGAGATATACAATGTATCAGTACAGCGCAGAGTACAGTGAGAACAGGAGACCTCTGTATATATAGGAGATATACAATGTATCAGTACAGCACAGAATACAGTGAGGACAGGAGACCTCTGTATATATAGGAGATATACAATGTATCAGTGCAGCACAGAGTACAGTGAGGACAGGAGGCCTCTGTATATATAGGAGATATACAATGTATCAGTACAGGTCAGAGTACAGTGAGGACAGGAGGCCTCTGTATATATAGGAGATATACAATGTATCAGTACAGGTCAGAGTACAGTGAGGACAGGAGACCTCTGTATATATAGGAGATATACAATGTATCAGTACAGCGCAGAGTACAGTGAGGACAGGAGGCCTCTGTATATATAGGAGATATACAATGTATCAGTACAGCGCAGAGTACAGTGAGAACAGGAGACCTCTGTATATATTGGAGATATACAATGTATCAGTACAGCACAGAGTACAGTGAAGACAGGAGACCTCTGTATATATAGGAGATATACAATGTATCAATACAGCACAGAGTACAGTGAGGACAGGAGTCCTCTGTATATATAGGAGATATACAATGTATCAGTACAGCACAGAGTACAGTGAGGACAGGAGGCCTCTGTATATATAGGAGATATACAATGTATCAGTACAGCACAGAGTACAGTGAGGACAGGAGGCCTCTGTATATATAGGAGATATACAATGTATCAGTGCAGCACAGAGTACAGTGAGGACAGGAGACCTCTGTATATATAGGAGATATACAATGTATCAATACAGCACAGAGTACAGTGAGGACAGGAGTCCTCTGTATATATAGGAGATATACAATGTATCAGTACAGCACAGAGTACAGTGAGGACAGGAGGCCTCTGTATATATAGGAGATATACAATGTATCAGTACAGCACAGAGTACAGTGAGAACAGGAGACCTCTGTATATATAGGAGATATACAATGTATCAGTACAGCACAGAGTACAGTGAGGACAGGAGGCCTCTGTATATATAGGAGATATACAATGTATCAGTACAGCACAGAGTACAGTGAGGACAGGAGACCTCTGTATATATAGGAGATATACAATGTATCAGTACAGTACAGAGTACAGTGAGGACAGGAGGCCTCTGTATATATAGGAGATATACAATGTACCAGTACAGTACAGAGTACAGTGAGGACAGGAGGCCTCTGTATATATAGGAGATATACAATGTATCAGTACAGCACAGAGTACAGTGAGGACAGGAGACCTCTGTATATATAGGAGATATACAATGTATCAGAACAGTACAGAGTACAGTGAGGACAGGAGGCCTCTGTATATATAGGAGATATACAATGTATCAGCACAGCACAGAGTACAGTGAGGACAGGAGACCTCTGTATATATAGGAGATATACAATGTATCAGTACAGTACAGAGTACAGTGAGGACAGGAGACCTCTGTATATATATGAGATATACAATGTATCAGAACAGCGCAGATTACAGTGAGGAGAGGAGACCTCTGTATATATAGGAGATATACAATGTATCAGTACAGCACAGAGTACAGTGAGGACAGGAGACCTCTGTATATATATGAGATATACAATGTATCAGTACAGCGCAGAGTACAGTGAGGACAGGAGACCTCTGTATATATAGGAGATATACAATGTATCAGTACAGCACAGAGTACAGTGAGGACAGGAGACCTCTGTATATATATGAGATATACAATGTATCAGTACAGCGCAGAATACAGTGAGGACAGGAGACCTCTGTATACATAGGAGATATACAATGTATCAGTACAGCGCAGAGTACAGTGAGGACAGGAGACCTCTGTATATATAGGAGATATACAATGTATCAGTACAGCGCAGAATACAGTGAGGACAGGAGACCTCTGTATACATAGGAGATATACAATGTATCAGTACAGCACAGAGTACAGTGAGGACAGGATACCTCTGTATATATAGGAGATATGCAATGTATCAGTACAGCACAGTGTACAGTGAGAACAGGAGACCTCTGTATATATATGAGATATACAATGTATCAGTACAGCGCAGAATACAGTGAGAACAGGAGACCTCTGTATATATAGGAGATATGCAATGTATCAGTACAGCACAGAGTACAGTGAGGACAGGAGACCTCTGTATATATATGAGATATACAATGTATCAGAACAGCGCAGATTACAGTGAGGACAGGAGACCTCTGTATATATAGGAGATATACAATGTATCAGTACAGCACAGAGTACAGTGAGGACAGGAGACCTCTGTATATATATGAGATATACAATGTATCAGTACAGCGCAGAGTACAGTGAGGACAGGAGACCTCTGTATATATAGGAGATATACAATGTATCAGTACAGCACAGAGTACAGTGAGGACAGGAGACCTCTGTATATATATGAGATATACAATGTATCAGTACAGCGCAGAATACAGTGAGGACAGGAGACCTCTATATACATAGGAGATATACCATGTATCAGCACAGCGCAGAGTACAGTGAGGACAGGAGACCTCTGTATATATAGGAGATATGCAATGTATCAGTACAGCACAGAGTACAGTGAGAACAGGAGACCTCTGTATATATATGAGTTATACAATGTATCAGTACAGCGCAGAATACAGTGAGAACAGGAGACCTCTGTATATATAGGAGATATACAATGTATCAGTACAGCGCAGAGTACAGTGAGGACAGGAGACCTCTGTATACATAGGAGATATACAATGTATCAGTACAGCGCAGAGTACAGTGAGGACAGGAGACCTCTGTATACATAGGAGATATACAATGTATCAGTACAGCGCAGAGTACAGTGAGGACAGGAGACCTCTGTATATATATGAGATATACAATGTATCAGTACAGCGCAGAATACAGTGAGAACAGGAGACCTCTGTATATATAGGAGATATACAATGTATCAGTACAGCGCAGAGTACAGTGAGGACAGGAGACCTCTGTATACATAGGAGATATACAATGTATCAGTACAGCGCAGAGTACAGTGAGGACAGGAGGCCTCTGTATATATAGGAGATATACAATGTATCAGTACAGCGCAGAGTACAGTGAGGACAGGAGACCTCTGTATATATAGGAGATATACAATGTATCAGTACAGCACAGAGTACAGTGAGGACAGGAGGCCTCTGTATATATAGGAGATATACAATGTATCAGTACAGCGCAGAGTACAGTGAGGACAGGAGACCTCTGTATATATAGGAGATATACAATGTATCAGTGCAGCACAGAGTACAGTGAGGACAGGAGGCCTTTGTATATATACCAGATATACAATGTATCAGTACAGCGCAGAGTACAGTGAGGACAGGAGACCTCTGTATATATAGGAGATATACAATGTATCAGTGCAGCACAGAGCACAGTGAGGACAGGAGACCTCTGTATATATAGGAGATATACAATGTATCAGTACAGCACAGAGTACAGTGAGGACAGGAGACCTCTGTATATATAGGAGATATACAATGTATCAGTACAGCGCAGAGTACAGTGAGGACAGGAGACCTCTGTAAATATAGGAGATATACAATGTATCAGTACAGCGCAGAGTACAGTGAGGACAGGAGACCTCTGTATATATAGGAGATATACAATGTATCAGTACAGCACAGAGTACAGTGAGGACAGGAGACCTCTGTATATATAGGAGATATACAATGTATTAGTACAGCGCAGAGTACAGTGAGGACAGGAGGCCTCTGTATATATAGGAGATATACAATGTATCAGTACAGCGCAGATTACAGTGAGGACAGGAGACCTCTGTATATATAGGAGATATACAATGTATCAGTACAGCGCAGATTACAGTGAGAACAGGAGACCTCTGTATATATAGGAGATATACAATGTATCAGTACAGCGCAGATTACAGTGAGGACAGGAGACCTCTGTATATATAGGAGATATACAATGTATCAGTACAGCGCAGAGTACAGTGAGCACAGGAGACCTCTGTATATATGCGAGATATACAATGTATCAGTACAGCGCAGAATACAGCGAGGACAGGAGACCTCTGTATATATAGGAGATATACAATGTATCAGTACAGCACAGAGCACAGTGAGGACAGGAGACCTCTGTATATATTGGAGATATACAATGTATCAGTACAGCGCAGAGTACAGTGAGGACAGGAGACCTCTGTATATATAGGAGATATACAATGTATTAGTACAGCGCAGAGTACAGTGAGGACAGGAGACCTCTGTATATATACGAGATATACAATGTTTCAGTACAGCACAGAGTACAGTGAGGACAGGAGACCTCTGTATATATAGGAGATATACAATGTATCAGTACAGTACAGAGTACAGTGAGGACAGGAGACCTCTGTATATATAGGAGATATACAATGTATCAGTACAGCACAGAGTACAGTGAGGACAGGAGACCTCTGTATATATAGGAGATATACAATGTATCAGTACAGCGCAGATTACAGTGAGGACAGGAGACCTCTGTATATATAGGAGATATACAATGTATCAGTACAGCACAGAGTACAGTGAGGACAGGAGACCTCTGTATATATATGAGATATACAATGTATCAGTACAGCGCAGAGTACAGTGAGGACAGGAGACCTCTGTATATATAGGAGATATACAATGTATCAGTACAGCACAGAGTACAGTGAGGACAGGAGACCTCTGTATATATATGAGATATACAATGTATCAGTACAGCGCAGAATACAGTGAGGACAGGAGACCTCTGTATACATAGGAGATATACAATGTATCAGTACAGCGCAGAGTACAGTGAGGACAGGAGACCTCTGTATATATAGGAGATATGCAATGTATCAGTACAGCACAGAGTACAGTGAGAACAGGAGACCTCTGTATATATATGAGATATACAATGTATCAGTACAGCGCAGAATACAGTGAGAACAGGAGACCTCTGTATATATAGGAGATATACAATGTATCAGTACAGCGCAGAATACAGTGAGGACAGGAGACCTCTGTATACATAGGAGATATACAATGTATCAGTACAGCGCAGAGTACAGTGAGGACAGGAGACCTCTGTATATATATGAGATATACAATGTATCAGTACAGCGCAGAATACAGTGAGAACAGGAGACCTCTGTATATATAGGAGATATACAATGTATCAGTACAGCGCAGAGTACAGTGAGGACAGGAGGCCTCTGTATATATAGGAGATATACAATGTATCAGTACAGCGCAGAGTACAGTGAGAACAGGAGACCTCTGTATATATAGGAGATATACAATGTATCAGTACAGCGCAGAGTACAGTGAGGACAGGAGACCTCTGTATATATAGGAGATATACAATGTATCAGTACAGCACAGAGTACAGTGAGGACAGGAGGCCTCTGTATATATAGGAGATATACAATGTATCAGTACAGCGCAGAGTACAGTGAGGACAGGAGACCTCTGTATATATAGGAGATATACAATGTATCAGTGCAGCACAGAGTACAGTGAGGACAGGAGGCCTTTGTATATATACCAGATATACAATGTATCAGTACAGCGCAGAGTACAGTGAGGACAGGAGACCTCTGTATATATAGGAGATATACAATGTATCAGTGCAGCACAGAGCACAGTGAGGACAGGAGACCTCTGTATATATAGGAGATATACAATGTATCAGTACAGCACAGAGTACAGTGAGGACAGGAGACCTCTGTATATATAGGAGATATACAATGTATCAGTACAGCGCAGAGTACAGTGAGGACAGGAGACCTCTGTAAATATAGGAGATATACAATGTATCAGTACAGCGCAGAGTACAGTGAGGACAGGAGACCTCTGTATATATAGGAGATGTACAATGTATCAGTACAGCACAGAGTACAGTGAGGACAGGAGACCTCTGTATATATAGGAGATATACAATGTATTAGTACAGCGCAGAGTACAGTGAGAACAGGAGACCTCTGTATATATAGGAGATATACAATGTATCAGTACAGCGCAGATTACAGTGAGGACAGGAGACCTCTGTATATATAGGAGATATACAATGTATCAGTACAGCGCAGAGTACAGTGAGCACAGGAGACCTCTGTATATATACGAGATATACAATGTATCAGTACAGCGCAGAATACAGCGAGGACAGGAGACTTCTGTATATATAGGAGATATACAATGTATCAGTACAGCGCAGAGTACAGTGAGCACAGGAGACCTCTGTATATATACGAGATATACAATGTATCAGTGCAGCACAGAGTACAGTGAGGACAGGAGGCCTCTGTATATATAGGAGATATACAATGTATCAGTGCAGCACAGAGTACAGTGAGGACGGGAGACCTCTGTATATATAGGAGATATACAATGTATCAGTACAGCACAGAGCACAGTGAGGACAGGAGACCTCTGTATATATAGGAGATATACAATGTATCAGTACAGCGCAGAGTACAGTGAGGACAGGAGACCTCTGTATATATAGGAGATATACAATGTATTAGTACAGCGCAGAGTACAGTGAGGACAGGAGACCTCTGTATATATAGGAGATATACAATGTATCAGTACAGTACAGAGTACAGTGAGAACAGGAGACCTCTGTATATATAGGAGATATACAATGTATCAGTACAGCGCAGAGCACAGTGAGGACAGGAGACCTCTGTATATATAGGAGATATACAATGTATCAGTACAGTACAGAGTACAGTGAGGACAGGAGGCCTCTGTATATATAGGAGATATACAATGTATCAGTGCAGCGCAGAGTACAGTGAGAACAGGAGACCTCTGTAAATATAGGAGATATACAATGTATCAGTACAGCACAGAGTACAGTGAGGACAGGAGACCTCTGTATATATAGGAGATATACAATGTATCAGTACAGCGCAGAGTACAGTGAGGACAGGAGACCTCTGTATATATACGAGATATACAATGTATCAGTACAGCGCAGAATACAGCGAGGACAGGAGACCTCTGTATATATAGGAGATATACAATGTATCAGTGCAGCACAGAGTACAGTGAGGACGGGAGACCTCTGTATATATAGGAGATATACAATGTATCAGTCCAGCGCAGAGTACAGTGAGGACAGGAGACCTCTATATATATATAGGAGATATACAATGTATCAGTGCAGCACAGAGTACAGTGAGGACAGGAGACCTCTGTATATATAGGAGATATACAATGTATCAGTACAGCACAGAGTACAGTGAGAACAGGAGACCTCTGTATATATAGGAGATATACAATGTATCAGTACAGCGCAGATTACAGTGAGGACAGGAGACCTCTGTATATATAGGAGATATACAATGTATCAGTACAGCACAGAGTACAGTGAGGACAGGAGACCTCTGTATATATAGGAGATATACAATGTATCAGTACAGCACAGAGTACAGTGAGGACAGGAGACCTCTGTATATATAGGAGATATACAATGTATCAGTACAGTACAGAATACAGTGAGGACAGGAGACCTCTGTATATATAGGAGATATACAATTTATCAGTACAGCACAGAGTACAGTGAGGACAGGAGACCTCTGTATATATAGGAGATATACAATGTATCAGTACAGCACAGAGCACAGTGAGGACAGGAGACCTCTGTATATATAGGAGATATACAATGTATCAGTACAGCACAGAGTACAGTGAGGACAGGAGACCTCTGTATATATAGGAGTTATACAATGTATCAGTACAGCACAGAGCACAGTGAGGACAGGAGACCTCTGTATATATAGGAGATATACAATGTATCAGTACAGCACAGAGCACAGTGAGGACAGGAGACCTCTGTATATATAGGAGATATACAATGTATCAGTACAGCACAGAGTACAGTGAGGACAGGAGACCTCTGTATATATAGGAGTTATACAATGTATCAGTACAGCGCAGAGTACAGTGAGGAGAGGAGACCTCTGTATATATAGGAGATATACAATGTATCAGTACAGTACAGAGTACAGTGAGGACAGGAGACCTCTGTATATATAGGAGATATACAATGTATCAGTGCAGCACAGAGTACAGTGAGGACAGGAGACCTCTGTATATATAGGAGATATACAATGTATCATTACAGCACAGAGTACAGTGAGGACAGGAGGCCTCTGTATATATAGGAGATATACAATGTATCAGTACAGTATAGAGTACAGTGAGGACAGGAGACCTCTGTATATATAGGAGATATACAATGTATCATTACAGCACAGAGTACAGTGAGGACAGGAGGCCTCTGTATATATAGGAGATATACAATGTATCAGTACAGTATAGAGTACAGTGAGGAAAGGAGACCTCTGTATATATAGGAGATATACAATGTATCAGTACGGCGCAGAGTACAGTGAGGACAGGAGACCTCTGTATATATAGGAGATATACAATGTATCATTACAGCACAGAGTACAGTGAGGACAGGAGGCCTCTGTATATATAGGAGATATACAATGTATCAGTACAGTATAGAGTACAGTGAGGACAGGAGACCTCTGTATATATAGGAGATATACAATGTATCATTACAGCACAGAGTACAGTGAGGACAGGAGGCCTCTGTATATATAGGAGATATACAATGTATCAGTACAGTATAGAGTACAGTGAGGACAGGAGACCTCTGTATATATAGGAGATATACAATGTATCAGTACAGCACAGATTACAGTGAGGACAGGAGACCTCTGTATATATAGGAGATATACAATTTATCAGTACAGCACAGAGTACAGTGAGGACAGGAGACCTCTGTATATATAGGAGATATACAATGTATCAGTACAGCACAGAGCACAGTGAGGACAGGAGACCTCTGTATATATAGGAGATATACAATGTATCAGTACAGCACAGAGTACAGTGAGGACAGGAGACCTCTGTATATATAGGAGTTATACAATGTATCAGTACAGCGCAGAGTACAGTGAGGAGAGGAGACCTCTGTATATATAGGAGATATACAATGTATCAGTACAGTACAGAGTACAGTGAGGACAGGAGACCTCTGTATATATAGGAGATATACAATGTATCAGTGCAGCACAGAGTACAGTGAGGACAGGAGACCTCTGTATATATAGGAGATATACAATGTATCATTACAGCACAGAGTACAGTGAGGACAGGAGGCCTCTGTATATATAGGAGATATACAATGTATCAGTACAGTATAGAGTACAGTGAGGACAGGAGACCTCTGTATATATAGGAGATATACAATGTATCATTACAGTACAGAGTACAGTGAGGACAGGAGGCCTCTGTATATATAGGAGATATACAATGTATCAGTACAGTATAGAGTACAGTGAGGACAGGAGACCTCTGTATATATAGGAGATATACAATGTATCAGTACGGCGCAGAGTACAGTGAGGACAGGAGACCTCTGTATATATAGGAGATATACAATGTATCAGTACAGTACAGAGTACAGTGAGGACAGGAGACCTCTGTATATATAGGAGATATACAATGTAACAGTACAGCACAGAGTACAGTGAGGACAGGAGACCTCTGTATATATAGGAGATATACAATGTATCATTACAGCACAGAGTACAGTGAGGACAGGAGGCCTCTGTATATATAGGAGATATACAATGTATCAGTACAGCGCAGAGTACAGTGAGGACAGGAGGTCTCTGTATATATAGGAGATATACAATGTATCAGTACAGCGCAGAGTACAGTGAGGACAGGAGACCTCTGTATATATAGGAGATATACAATGTATCAGTACAGCGCAGAGTACAGTGAGAACAGGAGACCTCTGTATATATAGGAGATATACAATGTATCAGTACAGCACAGAGTACAGTGAGGACAGGAGGCCTCTGTATATATAGGAGATATACAATGTATCAGTACAGCGCAGAGTACAGTGAGAACAGGAGACCTCTGTATATATAGGAGATATACAATGCATCAGTACAGCGCAGAGTACAGTGAGGACAGGAGGCCTCTGTATATATAGGAGATATACAATGTATCAGTACAGGTCAGAGTACAGTGAGGACAGGAGACCTCTGTATATATAGGAGATATACAATGTATCAGTACAGCGCAGAGTACAGTGAGGACAGGAGGCCTCTGTATATATAGGAGATATACAATGTATCAGTACAGCGCAGAGTACAGTGAGAACAGGAGACCTCTGTATATATTGGAGATATACAATGTATCAGTACAGCACAGAGTACAGTGAAGACAGGAGACCTCTGTATATATAGGAGATATACAATGTATCAATACAGCACAGAGTACAGTGAGGACAGGAGTCCTCTGTATATATAGGAGATATACAATGTATCAGTACAGCACAGAGTACAGTGAGGACAGGAGGCCTCTGTATATATAGGAGATATACAATGTATCAGTACAGCACAGAGCACAGTGAGGACAGGAGGCCTCTGTATATATAGGAGATATACAATGTATCAGTGCAGCACAGAGTACAGTGAGGACAGGAGACCTCTGTATATATAGGAGATATACAATGTATCAATACAGCACAGAGTACAGTGAGGACAGGAGTCCTCTGTATATATAGGAGATATACAATGTATCAGTACAGCACAGAGTACAGTGAGGACAGGAGGCCTCTGTATATATAGGAGATATACAATGTATCAGTACAGCACAGAGTACAGTGAGGACAGGAGACCTCTGTATATATAGGAGATATACAATGTATCAGTACAGCACAGAGCACAGTGAGGACAGGAGACCTCTGTATATATAGGAGATATACAATGTATCAGTACAGCACAGAGTACAGTGAGGACAGGAGGCCTCTGTATATATAGGAGATATACAATGTATCAGTACAGCGCAGAGTACAGTGAGGAGAGGAGACCTCTGTATATATAGGAGATATACAATGTATCAGTACAGTACACAGTACCGTGAGGACAGGAGACCTCTGTATATATAGGAGATATACAATGTATCAGTGCAGCACAGAGTACAGTGAGGACAGGAGACCTCTGTATATATAGGAGATATACAATGTATCATTACAGCACAGAGTACAGTGAGGACAGGAGGCCTCTGTATATATAGGAGATATACAATGTATCAGTACAGTATAGAGTACAGTGAGGACAGGAGACCTCTGTATATATAGGAGATATACAATGTATCAGTACGGCGCAGAGTACAGTGAGGACAGGAGACCTCTGTATATATAGGAGATATACAATGTATCAGTACAGTACAGAGTACAGTGAGGACAGGAGACCTCTGTATATATAGGAGATATACAATGTAACAGTGCAGCACAGAGTACAGTGAGGACAGGAGACCTCTGTATATATAGGAGATATACAATGTATCATTACAGCACAGAGTACAGTGAGGACAGGAGGCCTCTGTATATATAGGAGATATACAATGTATCAGTACAGCGCAGAGTACAGTGAGGACAGGAGGTCTCTGTATATATAGGAGATATACAATGTATCAGTACAGCGCAGAGTACAGTGAGGACAGGAGCCCTCTGTATATATAGGAGATATACAATGTATCAGTACAGCGCAGAGTACAGTGAGAACAGGAGACCTCTGTATATATAGGAGATATACAATGTATCAGTACAGCACAGAGTACAGTGAGGACAGGAGGCCTCTGTATATATAGGAGATATACAATGTATCAGTACAGGTCAGAGTACAGTGAGGACAGGAGACCTCTGTATATATAGGAGATATACAATGTATTAGTACAGCGCAGAGTACAGTGAGGACAGGAGGCCTCTGTATATATAGGAGATATACAATGTATCAGTACAGCGCAGAGTACAGTGAGAACAGGAGACCTCTGTATATATTGGAGATATACAATGTATCAGTACAGCACAGAGTACAGTGAAGACAGGAGACCTCTGTATATATAGGAGATATACAATGTATCAATACAGCACAGAGTACAGTGAAGACAGGAGTCCTCTGTATATATAGGAGATATACAATGTATCAGTACAGCACAGAGTACAGTGAGGACAGGAGGCCTCTGTATATATAGGAGATATACAATGTATCAGTACAGCACAGAGTACAGTGAGGACAGGAGGCCTCTGTATATATAGGAGATATACAATGTATCAGTGCAGCACAGAGTACAGTGAGGACAGGAGACCTCTGTATATATAGGAGATATACAATGTATCAATACAGCACAGAGTACAGTGAGGACAGGAGTCCTCTGTATATATAGGAGATATACAATGTATCAGTACAGCACAGAGTACAGTGAGGACAGGAGGCCTCTGTATATATAGGAGATATACCATGTATCAGTACAGCACAGAGTACAGTGAGGACAGGAGACCTCTGTATATATAGGAGATATACAATGTATCAGAACAGTACAGAGTACAGTGAGGACAGAAGACCTCTGTATATATATGAGATATACAATGTATCAGAACAGCGCAGATTACAGTGAGGACAGGAGACCTCTGTATATATAGGAGATATACAATGTATCAGCACAGCACAGAGTACAGTGAGGACAGGAGACCTCTGTATATATAGGAGATATACAATGCATCAGTACAGTACAGAGTACAGTGAGGACAGAAGACCTCTGTATATATATGAGATATACAATGTATCAGAACAGCGCAGATTACAGTGAGGACAGGAGACCTCTGTATATATAGGAGATATACAATGTATCAGTACAGCACAGAGTACAGTGAGGACAGGAGACCTCTGTATATATAGGAGATATACAATGTATCAGTGCAGCGCAGAGTACAGTGAGGACAGGAGGCCTCTGTATATATAGGAGATATACAATGTATCAGTACAGCGCAGAGTACAGTGAGAACAGGAGACCTCTGTATATATAGGAGATATACAATGTATCAGTACAGCGCAGAGTACAGTGAGGACAGGAGACCTCTGTATATATAGGAGATATACAATGTATCAGTGCAGCGCAGAGTACAGTGAGGACAGGAGGCCTCTGTATATAGGAGATATAAAAAGTATCAGTACAGCGCAGAGTACAGTGAGGACAGGAGGCCTCTGTATATATAGGAGATATACAATGTATCAGTACAGCACAGAGTACAGTGAGGACAGGAGGCCTCTGTATATATAGGAGATATTCAATGTATCAGTACAGCACAGAGTACAGTGAGGACAGGAGTCCTCTGTATATATAGGAGATATACAATGTATCAGTACAGCACAGAGTACAGTGAGGACAGGAGACCTCTGTATATATAGGAGATATACAATGTATCAGTACAGCACAGAGTATAGTGAGGACAGGAGGCCTCTGTATATATAGGAGATATACAATGTATCAGTACAGCACAGAGTACAGTGAGGAAAGGAGACCTCTGTATATATAGGAGATATACAATGTATCAGTGCAGCACAGAGTACAGTGAGGACAGGAGACCTCTGTATATATAGGAGATATACAATGTATCAGTGCAGCACAGAGTACAGTGAGGACAGCAGACCTCTTTATATATAGGAGATATACAATGTATCAGTACAGTACAGAGTACAGTGAGGACAGGAGGCCTCTGTATATATAGGAGATATACAATGTATCAGTACAGCGCAGAGTACAGTGAGAACAGGAGACCTCTGTATATATAGGAGATATACAATGTATCAGTACAGCGCAGAGTACAGTGAGGACAGGAGACCTCTGTATATATAGGAGATATACAATGTATCAGTGCAGCTCAGAGTACAGTGAGGACAGGAGGCCTCTGTATATAGGAGATATAAAAAGTATCAGTACAGCGCAGAGTACAGTGAGGACAGGAGGCCTCTGTATATATAGGAGATATACAATGTATCAGTACAGCACAGAGTACAGTGAGGACAGGAGGCCTCTGTATATATAGGAGATATTCAATGTATCAGTACAGCACAGAGTACAGTGAGGACAGGAGTCCTCTGTATATATAGGAGATATACAATATATCAGTACAGCACAGAGTACAGTGAGGACAGGAGACCTCTGTATATATAGGAGATATACAATGTATCAGTACAGCACAGAGTATAGTGAGGACAGGAGGCCTCTGTATATATAGGAGATATACAATGTATCAGTACAGCACAGAGTACAGTGAGGAAAGGAGACCTCTGTATATATAGGAGATATACAATGTATCAGTACAGCACAGAGTACAGTGAGGACAGGAGGCCTCTGTATATATAGGAGATATACAATGTATCAGTGCAGCACAGAGTACAGTGAGGACAGCAGACCTCTGTATATATAGGAGATATACAATGTATCAGTACAGTACAGAGTACAGTGAGGACAGGAGACCTCTGTATATATAGGAGATATACAATGTATCAGTACAGCGCAGAGTACAGTGAGGACAGGAGACCTCTGTATATATAGGAGATATACAATGTATCAGTACAGCGCAGAGTACAGTGAGGACAGGAGGCCTCTGTATATATAGGAGATATACAATGTATCAGTGCAGCACAGAGTACAGTGAGGACAGCAGACCTCTGTATATATAGGAGATATACAATGTATCAGTGCAGCACAGAGTACAGTGAGGACAGCAGACCTCTGTATATATAGGAGATATACAATGTATCAGTACAGCACAGAGTACAGTGAGGACAGGAGGCCTCTGTATATATAGGAGATATACAATGTATCAGTGCAGCACAGAGTACAGTGAGGACAGCAGACCTCTGTATATATAGGAGATATACAATGTATCAGTGCAGCACAGAGTACAGTGAGGACAGCAGACCTCTGTATATATAGGAGATATACAATGTATCAGTACAGCACAGAGTACAGTGAGGACAGGAGACCTCTGTATATATAGGAGATATACAATGTATCAGTACAGCGCAGAGTACAGTGAGGACAGGAGACCTCTGTATATATAGGAGATATACAATGTCTCAGTGCAGCACAGAGTACAGTGAAGACAGGAGGCCTCTGTATATATAGGAGATATACAATGTATCAGTGCAGCACAGAGTACAGCGAGGACAGCAGACCTCTGTATATATAGGAGATATACAATGTATCAGTACAGCGCAGAGTACAGTGAGGACAGGAGGTCTCTGTATATATAGGAGATATACAATGTATCAGTGCAGCACAGAGTACAGTGAAGACAGGAGGCCTCTGTATATATAGGAGATATACAATGTATCAGTGCAGCACAGAGTACAGTGAGGACAGGAGGCCTCTGTATATATAGGAGATATACAATGTATCAGTACAGCACAGAGTACAGTGAGGACAGGAGGCCTCTGTATATATAGGAGATATACAATGTATCAGTACAGCGCAGAGTGCAGTGAGGACAGGAGACCTCTGTACATATAGGAGATATACAATGTATCAGTACAGCGCAGAGTACAGTGAGGACAGGAGGTCTCTGTATATATAGAAGATATACAATGTATCAGTGCAGCACAGAGTACAGTGAGGACAGGAGGTCTCTGTATATATAGGAGATATACAATGTATCAGTACAGCACAGACTACAGTGAGGACAGGAGGCCTCTGTATATATAGGAGATATACAATGTATCAGTGCAGCACAGAGTACAGTGAGGACAGGAGACCTCTGTATATATAGGAGATATACAATGTATCAGTACAGCACAGAGTACAGTGAGGACAGGAGACCTCTGTATATATATATAGGAGATATACAATGTATCAGTACAGCGCAGAGTACAGTGAGGACAGGAGGCCTCTGTATATATAGGAGATATACAATGTATCAGTACAGCGCAGAGTACAGTGAGGACAGGAGGCCTCTGTATATATAGGAGATATACAATGTATCAGTGCAGCACAGAGTACAGTGAGGACAGCAGACCTCTGTATATATAGGAGATATACAATGTATCAGTACAGTACAGAGTACAGTGAGGACAGGAGACCTCTGTATATATAGGAGATATACAATGTATCAGTACAGCGCAGAGTACAGTGAGGACAGGAGACCTCTGTATATATAGGAGATATACAATGTATCAGTACAGCGCAGAGTACAGTGAGGACAGGAGGCCTCTGTATATATAGGAGATATACAATGTATCAGTGCAGCACAGAGTACAGTGAGGACAGCAGACCTCTGTATATATAGGAGATATACAATGTATCAGTGCAGCACAGAGTACAGTGAGGACAGCAGACCTCTGTATATATAGGAGATATACAATGTATCAGTGCAGCACAGAGTACAGTGAGGACAGCAGACCTCTGTATATATAGGAGATATACAATGTATCAGTACAGCACAGAGTACAGTGAGGACAGGAGACCTCTGTATATATAGGAGATATACAATGTATCAGTACAGCGCAGAGTACAGTGAGGACAGGAGACCTCTGTATATATAGGAGATATACAATGTATCAGTGCAGCACAGAGTACAGTGAAGACAGGAGGCCTCTGTATATATAGGAGATATACAATGTATCAGTGCAGCACAGAGTACAGCGAGGACAGCAGACCTCTGTATATATAGGAGATATACAATGTATCAGTACAGCGCAGAGTACAGTGAGGACAGGAGACCTCTGTATATATAGGAGATATACAATGTATCAGTACAGCACAGAGTACAGTGAGGACAGGAGACCTCTGTATATATAGGAGATATACAATGTATCAGTACAGCACAGAGTACAGTGAGGACAGGAGACCTCTGTATATATAGGAGATATACAATGTATCAGTACAGCACAGAGTACAGTGAGGACAGGAGACCTCTGTATATATAGGAGATATACAATGTATCAGTGCAGCACAGAGTACAGTGAGGACAGGAGACCTCTGTATATATAGGAGATATACAATGTATCAGTACAGCACAGAGTACAGTGAGGACAGGAGACCTCTGTATATATAGGAGATATACAATGTATCAGTGCAGCACAGAGTACAGTGAGGACAGGAGGCCTCTGTATATATAGGAGATATACAATGTATCAGTACAGCGCAGAGTACAGTGAGGACAGGAGACCTCTGTATATATAGGAGATATACACTGTATCAGTGCAGCACAGAGTACAGTGAGGACAGGAGGCCTCTGTATATATAGGAGATATACAATGTATCAGTACAGCGCAGAGTACAGTGAGGACAGGAGACCTCTGTATATATAGGAGATATACAATGTATCAGTACAGCGCAGAGTACAGTGAGGACAGGAGACCTCTGTATATATAGGAGATATACAATGTATCAGTGCAGCGCAGAGTACAGTGAGGACAGGAGGCCTCTGTATATATAGGAGATATACAATGTATCAGTACAGCGCAGAGTACAGTGAGGACAGGAGACCTCTGTATATATAGGAGATATACAATGTATCAGTGCAGCACAGAGTACAGTGAGGACAGGAGGCCTCTGTATATATAGGAGATATACAATGTATCAGTACAGCGCAGAGTACAGTGAGGACAGGAGACCTCTGTATATATAGGAGATATACAATGTATTAGTACAGCGCAGAGTACAGTGAGGACAGGAGACCTCTGTATATATACGAGATATACAATGTATCAGTACAGCGCAGATTACAGTGAGGACAGGAGACCTCTGTATATATAGGAGATATACAATGTATCAGTACAGTACAGAGTACAGTGAGAACAGGAGACCTCTGTATATATAGGAGATATACAATGTATCAGTACAGCGCAGATTACAGTGAGGACAGGAGACCTCTGTATATATAGGAGATATACAATGTTTCAGTACAGTACAGAGTACAGTGAGGACGGGAGACCTCTGTATATATAGGAGATATACAATGTATCAGTGCAGCACAGAGTACAGTGAGGACGGGAGACCTCTGTATATATAGGAGATATACAATGTATCAGTGCAGCACAGAGTACAGTGAGAACAGGAGACCTCTGTATATATAGGAGATATACAATGTATCAGTACAGCGCAGATTACAGTGAGGACAGGAGACCTCTGTATATATAGGAGATATACAATGTATCAGGACAGCACAGAGTACAGTGAGGACGGGAGACCTCTGTATATATAGGAGATATACAATGTATCAGTGCAGCACAGAGTACAGTGAGAACAGGAGACCTCTGTATATATAGGAGATATACAATGTATCAGTACAGCGCAGATTACAGTGAGGACAGGAGACCTCTGTATATATAGGAGATATACAATGTATCAGTACAGCACAGAGTACAGTGAGGACAGGAGACCTCTGTATATATAGGAGATATACAATGTATCAGTACAGCACAGAGTACAGTGAGGACAGGAGACCTCTGTATATATAGGAGATATACAATGTATCAGTACAGCACAGAGTACAGTGAGGACAGGAGACCTCTGTATATATAGGAGATATACAATGTATCAGTGCAGCACAGAGTACAGTGAGGACAGGAGACCTCTGTATATATAGGAGATATACAATGTATCACTACAGCGCAGAGTACAGTGAGGACAGGAGACCTCTGTATATATAGGAGATATACAATGTATCAGTGCAGCACAGAGTACAGTGAAGACAGGAGGCCTCTGTATATATAGGAGATATACAATGTATCAGTGCAGCACAGAGTACAGCGAGGACAGCAGACCTCTGTATATATAGGAGATATACAATGTATCAGTACAGCGCAGAGTACAGTGAGGACAGGAGGTCTCTGTATATATAGGAGATATACAATGTATCAGTGCAGCACAGAGTACAGTGAAGACAGGAGGCCTCTGTATATATAGGAGATATACAATGTATCAGTGCAGCACAGAGTACAGTGAGGACAGGAGGCCTCTGTATATATAGGAGATATACAATGTATCAGTACAGCACAGAGTACAGTGAGGACAGGAGGCCTCTGTATATATAGGAGATATACAATGTATCAGTACAGCGCAGAGTACAGTGAGGACAGGAGACCTCTGTACATATAGGAGATATACAATGTATCAGTACAGCGCAGAGTACAGTGAGGACAGGAGGTCTCTGTATATATAGGAGATATACAATGTATCAGTGCAGCACAGAGTACAGTGAGGACAGGAGGTCTCTGTATATATAGGAGATATACAATGTATCAGTACAGCACAGACTACAGTGAGGACAGGAGGCCTCTGTATATATAGGAGATATACAATGTATCAGTGCAGCACAGAGTACAGTGAGGACAGGAGACCTCTGTATATATAGGAGATATACAATGTATCAGTACAGCACAGAGTACAGTGAGGACAGGAGACCTCTGTATATATATATAGGAGATATACAATGTATCAGTACAGCGCAGAGTACAGTGAGGACAGGAGACCTCTGTATATATAGGAGATATACAATGTATCAGTGCAGCACAGAGTACAGTGAGGACAGGAGGCCTCTGTATATATAGGAGATATACAATGTATCAGTACAGCGCAGAGTACAGTGAGGACAGGAGACCTCTGTATATATAGGAGATATACAATGTATCAGTACAGCGCAGAGTACAGTGAGGACAGGAGACCTCTGTATATATAGGAGATATACAATGTATTAGTACAGCGCAGAGTACAGTGAGGACAGGAGACCTCTGTATATATACGAG
This sequence comes from Phyllobates terribilis, assembly GCF_046119375.1. NCBI lineage: Eukaryota > Metazoa > Chordata > Amphibia > Anura > Dendrobatidae > Phyllobates > Phyllobates terribilis. Next base: position 1,208,912,608 of record NW_027362761.1, on the reverse strand, counting down.
ATATACAATGTATCAGTACAGCGCAGATTACAGTGAGGACAGGAGACCTCTGTATATATAGGAGATATACAATGTTTCAGTACAGTACAGAGTACAGTGAGGACGGGAGACCTCTGTATATATAGGAGATATACAATGTATCAGTGCAGCACAGAGTACAGTGAGGACGGGAGACCTCTGTATATATAGGAGATATACAATGTATCAGTGCAGCACAGAGTACAGTGAGAACAGGAGACCTCTGTATATATAGGAGATATACAATGTATCAGTACAGCGCAGATTACAGTGAGGACAGGAGACCTCTGTATATATAGGAGATATACAATGTATCAGTGCAGCACAGAGTACAGTGAGGACAGGAGACCTCTGTATATATAGGAGATATACAATGTATCAGTACAGCACAGAGTACAGTGAGGACAGGAGACCTCTGTATATATAGGAGATATACAATGTATCAGTGCAGCACAGAGTACAGTGAGGACAGGAGGCCTCTGTATATATAGGAGATATACAATGTATCAGTACAGCGCAGAGTACAGTGAGGACAGGAGACCTCTGTATATATAGGAGATATACAATGTATCAGTACAGCGCAGAGTACAGTGAGGACAGGAGGCCTCTGTATATATAGGAGATATACAATGTATCAGTACAGCGCAGAATACAGCGAGGACAGGAGACCTCTGTATATATAGGAGATATACAATGTATCAGTGCAGCACAGAGTACAGTGAGGACGGGAGACCTCTGTATATATAGGAGATATACAATGTATCAGTACAGCGCAGATTACAGTGAGGACAGGAGACCTCTGTATATATAGGAGATATACAATGTTTCAGTACAGCGCAGAGTACAGTGAGGACAGGAGGCCTCTGTATATATAGGAGATATACAATGTATCAGTACAGCACAGAGTGCAGTGAGGACAGGAGACCTCTGTATATATAGGAGATATACAATGTATCAGTACAGCGCAGAATACAGCGAGGACAGGAGACCTCTGTATATATAGGAGATATACAATGTATCAGTGCAGCACAGAGTACAGTGAGGACGGGAGACCTCTGTATATATAGGAGATATACAATGTATCAGTGCAGCACAGAGTACAGTGAGGACGGGAGACCTCTGTATATATAGGAGATATACAATGTTTCAGTACAGCGCAGAGTACAGTGAGGACAGGAGACCTCTGTATATATAGGAGATATACAATGTATCAGTACAGCGCAGAATACAGCGAGGACAGGAGACCTCTGTATATATAGGAGATATACAATGTATCAGTGCAGCACAGAGTACAGTGAGGACGGGAGACCTCTGTATATATAGGAGATATACAATGTATCAGTGCAGCACAGAGTACAGTGAGGACGGGAGACCTCTGTATATATAGGAGATATACAATGTATCAGTGCAGCACAGAGTACAGTGAGAACAGGAGACCTCTGTATATATAGGAGATATACAATGTATCAGTACAGCACAGAGTACAGTGAGGACAGGAGGCCTCTGTATATATAGAAGATATACAATGTATCAGTGCAGCACAGAGTACAGTGAGGACGGGAGACCTCTGTATATATAGGAGATATACAATGTATCAGTGCAGCACAGAGTACAGTGAGAACAGGAGACCTCTGTATATATAGGAGATATACAATGTATCAGTGCAGCACAGAGTACAGTGAGAACAGGAGACCTCTGTATATATAGGAAATATACAATGTATCAGTGCAGCACAGAGTACAGTGAGGACAGGAGGCCTCTGTATATATAGGAGATATACAATGTATCAGTGCAGCACAGAGTACAGTGAGGACAGGAGGCCTCTGTATATATAGGAGATATACAATGTATCAGTACAGCACAGAGAACAGTGAGGACAGGAGACCTCTGTATATATAGGAGATATACAATGTATCAGTGCAGCACAGAGTACAGTGAGGACAGGAGGCCTCTGTATATATAGGAGATATACAATGTATCAGTACAGCGCAGAGTACAGTGAGGACAGGAGACCTCTGTATATATAGGAGATATACAATGTATCAGTACAGCGCAGAGTACAGTGAGGACAGGAGACCTCTGTATATATAGGAGATATACAATGTATTAGTACAGCGCAGAGTACAGTGAGGACAGGAGACCTCTGTATATATACGAGATATACAATGTATCAGTACAGCGCAGATTACAGTGAGGACAGGAGACCTCTGTATATATAGGAGATATACAATGTATCAGTACAGTACAGAGTACAGTGAGAACAGGAGACCTCTGTATATATAGGAGATATACAATGTATCAGTACAGCGCAGATTACAGTGAGGACAGGAGACCTCTGTATATATAGGAGATATACAATGTATCAGTACAGCGCAGAGTACAGTGAGGACAGGAGACCTCTGTATATATAGGAGATATACAATGTATCAGTGCAGCACAGAGTACAGTGAGGACAGGATGCCTCTGTATATATAGGAGATATACAATGTATCAGTACAGCACAGAGAACAGTGAGGACAGGAGACCTCTGTATATATAGGAGATATACAATGTATCAGTGCAGCACAGAGTACAGTGAGGACAGGAGGCCTCTGTATATATAGGAGATATACAATGTATCAGTACAGCGCAGAGTACAGTGAGGACAGGAGACCTCTGTATATATAGGAGATATACAATGTATCAGTACAGCGCAGAGTACAGTGAGGACAGGAGACCTCTGTATATATAGGAGATATACAATGTATTAGTACAGCGCAGAGTACAGTGAGGACAGGAGACCTCTGTATATATACGAGATATACAATGTATCAGTACAGCGCAGATTACAGTGAGGACAGGAGACCTCTGTATATATAGGAGATATACAATGTGTCAGTACAGTACAGAGTACAGTGAGAACAGGAGACCTCTGTATATATAGGAGATATACAATGTATCAGTACAGCGCAGATTACAGTGAGGACAGGAGACCTCTGTATATATAGGAGATATACAATGTATCAGTACAGCGCACAGTACAGTGAGGACAGGAGACCTCTGTATATATAGGAGATATACAATGTATTAGTACAGCGCAGAGTACAGTGAGGACAGGAGACCTCTGTATATATACGAGATATACAATGTATCAGTACAGCGCAGATTACAGTGAGGACAGGAGACCTCTGTATATATAGGAGATATACAATGTATCAGTACAGCACAGAGTACAGTGAGGACAGGAGACCTCTGTATATATAGGAGATATACAATGTATCAGTAGAGCACAGAGTACAGTGAGGACAGGAGACCTCTGTATATATAGGAGATATACAATGTATCAGTACAGCACAGAGTACAGTGAGGACAGGAGACCTCTGTATATATAGGAGATATACAATGTATCAGTACAGCGCAGAGTACAGTGAGTACAGGAGACCTCTGTATATATAGGAGATATACAATGTATCAGTGCAGCACAGAGTACAGTGAGAACAGGAGACCTCTGTATATATAGGAGATATACAATGTATCAGTACAGCGCAGATTACAGTGAGGACAGGAGACCTCTGTATATATAGGAGATATACAATGTATCAGTACAGCGCAGAGTACAGTGAGGACAGGAGACCTCTGTATATATAAGAGATATAAAATGTATCAGTACAGCGCAGAATACAGTGAGGACAGGAGACCTCTGTATATATAGGAGATATACAATGTATCAGTGCAGCACAGAGTACAGTGAGGACGGGAGACCTCTGTATATATAGGAGATATGCAATGTATCAGTACAGCACAGAGCACAGTGAGGACAGGAGACCTCTGTATATATAGGAGATATACAATGTATCAGTACAGCACAGAGCACAGTGAGGACAGGAGACCTCTGTATATATAGGAGATATACAATGTATCAGTACAGCACAGAGTACAGTGAGGACAGGAGGCCTCTGTATATATAGGAGATATACAATGTATCAGTACAGCGCAGAGTACAGTGAGGACAGGAGACCTCTGTATATATAGGAGATATACAATGTATCAGTACAGCACAGAGTACAGTGAGGACAGGAGGCCTCTGTATATAGAGGAGATATACAATGTATCAGCACAGCGCAGAGTACAGTGAGGACAGGAGACCTCTGTATATATAGGAGATATACAATGTATCAGTACAGCACAGAGTACAGGAGACCTTTGTATATATAAGACATATACAATGTATCAGTACAGCACAGAGTACAGTGAGGACAGGAGGCCTCTGTATATAGAGGAGATATACAATGTATCAGTGCAGCACAGAGTACAGTGAGGACAGGAGACCTCTGTATATATAGGAGATATACAATGTATCAGTGCAGCACAGAGTACAGTGAGGACAGGAGACCTCTGTATATATAGGAGATATACAATGTATCAGTACAGCACAGAGTACAGTGAGGACAGGAGGCCTCTGTATATATAGGAGATATACAATGTATTAGTACAGCACAGAGTACAGTGAGGACAGGAGGCCTCTGTATATATAGGAGATATACAATATATCAGTGCAGCACAAAGTACAGTGAGGACAGGAGACCTCTGTATATATAGGAGATATACAATGTATCAGTACAGCACGGAGTACAGTGAGGACAGGAGACATCTGTATATGTAGGAGATGTACAATGTATCAGTACAGCACAGAGTACAGTGAGGACAGGAGACCTCTGTATATATAGGAGATATACAATGTATCAGTACAGCGCAGAGTACAGTGAGGACAGGAGACCTCTGTATATATAGGAGATATACAATGTATCAGTACAGCACGGAGTACAGTGAGGACAGGAGACATCTGTATATATAGGAGATGTACAATGTATCAGTACAGCACAGAGTACAGTGAGGACAGGAGACCTCTGTATATATAGGAGATATACAATGTATCAGGACAGCACAGAGTACAGTGAGGACAGGAGGCCTCTGTATATTTAGGAGATATACAATATATCAGTACAGCGCAGAGTACAGTGAGGACAGGAGACCTCTGTATATATAGGAGATATACAATGTATCAGTGCAGCGCAGAGTACAGTGAGGACAGGAGACCTCTGTATATATAGGAGATATGCAATGTATCAGTACAGCGCAGAGTACAGTGAGGACAGGAGACCTCTGTATATATAGTAGATATACAATATATCAGTACAGCACAGAGTACAGTGAGGACAGGAGACCTCTGTATATATAGGAGATATGCAATGTATCAGTACAGCGCAGAGTACAGTGAGGACAGGAGACCTCTGTATATACAGGAGATATACAATGTATCAGTACAGCACAGAGTACAGTGAGGACAGGAGACCGCTGTATATATAGGAGATATACAATGTATCAGTACAGCACAGAGTACAGTGAGAAAAGGAGACCTCTGTATATATAGGAGATATGCAATGTATCAGTACAGCGCAGAGTACAGTGAGGACAGGAGGCCTCTGTATATATAGGAGATATACAATGTATCAGTACAGCACAGAGTACACTGAGGACAGGAGACCGCTGTATATATAGGACATATACAATGTATCAGTACAGCGCAGAGTACAGTGAGGACAGGAGGCCTCTGTATATATAGGAGATATACAATGTATCAGTACAGTACAGAGTACAGTGAGGACAGGAGGCCTCTGTATATATAGGAGATATACAATGTATCAGTACAGCACAGAGTACAGTGAGAACAGGAGGCCTCTGTATATATAGGAGATATACAATGTATCAGTACAGTACAGAGTACAGTGAGGACAGGAGGCCTCTGTATATATAGGAGATATACAATGTATCAGTGCAGCACAGAGTACAGTGAGGACAGGAGACCTCTGTATATATAGGACATATACAATGTATCAGTACAGCGCAGAGTACAGTGAGGACAGGAGGCCTCTGTATATATATAGGAGATATACAATGTATCAGTACAGCACAGAGTACAGTGAGGACAGGAGACCTCTGTATATATAGGAGATATACAATATATCAGTACAGCGCAGAGTACAGTGAGGACAGGAGACCTCTGTATATATAGGAGATATACAATGTATCAGTGCAGCGCAGAGTACAGTGAGGACAGGAGACCTCTGTATATATAGGAGATATACAATGTATCAGTACAGCGCAGAGTACAGTGAGGACAGGAGACCTCTGTATATATAGGAGATATACAATGTATCAGTACAGCGCAGAGTACAGTGAGGACAGGAGGCCTCTGTATATATAGGAGATATACAATGTATCAGTACAGCACAGAGTACAGTAAGGACAGGAGACCTCTGTATATATAGGAGATATACAATGTATCAGTACAGCGCAGAGTACAGTGAGGACAGGAGGCCTCTGTATATATAGGAGATATACAATGTATCAGTGCAGCGCAGAGTACAGTGAGGACAGGAGACCTCTGTATATATAGGAGATATACAACGTATCAGGACAGCGCAGAGTACAGTGAGAACAGGAGGCCTCTGTATATATAGGAGATATACAATGTATCAGTGCAGCGCAGAGTACAGTAAGGACAGGAGACCTCTGTATATATAGGAGATATACAATGTATCAGTACAGCACAGAGTACAGTGAGGACAGGAGACCTCTGTATATATAGGAGATATACAATGTATCAGTACAGCACAGAGTACAGTGAGGACAGGAGACCTCTGTATATATAGGAGATATACAATGTATCAGGACAGCACAGAGTACAGTGAGGACAGGAGACCTCTGTATATATAGGAGATATACAATGTATCAGTGCAGCGCAGAGTACAGTGAGGACAGGAGACCTCTGTATATATAGGAGATATACAACGTATCAGGACAGCGCAGAGTACAGTGAGAACAGGAGGCCTCTCTATATATAGGAGATATACAATGTATCAGTGCAGCGCAGAGTACAGTGAGGACAGGAGACCTCTGTATATATAGGAGATATACAATGTATCAGGACAGCACAGAGTACAGTGAGGACAGGAGACCTCTGTATATATAGGAGATATACAATGTATTAGCACAGCACAGAGTACAGTGAGAACAGGAGGCCTCTGTATATAAAGGAGATATACAATGTATCAGTGCAGCGCAGAGTACAGTAAGGACAGGAGACCTCTGTATATATAGGAGATATACAATGTATCAGTACAGCACAGAGTACAGTGAGGACAGGAGACCTCTGTATATATAGGAGATATACAATGTATCAGTACAGCGCAGAGTACAGTGAGGACAGGAGACCTCTGTATATATAGGAGATATACAATGTATCAAGACAGCACAGAGTACAGTGAGGACAGGAGACCTCTGTATATATAGGAGATATACAATGTATCAGTGCAGCGCAGAGTACAGTGAGGACAGGAGACCTCTGTATATATAGGAGATATACAATGTATCAGGACAGCACAGAGTACAGTGAGGACAGGAGACCTCTGTATATATAGGAGATATACAATGTATCAGTACAGCACAGAGTACAGTGAGGACAGGAGGCCTCTGTATATATAGGAGATATACAATGTATCAGTACAGCGCAGAGTACAGTGAGGACAGGAGGCCTTTGTATATATATAGGAGATATACAATGTATCAGTACAGCACAGAGTACAGTGAGGACAGGAGACCTCTGTATATATAGGAGATATACAATGTATCAGTACAGCACAGAGTACAGTGAGGACAGGAGACCTCTGTATATATAGGAGATATACAATGTATCTGTACAGCACAGAGTACAGTGAGGACAGGAGACCTCTGTATATATAGGAGATATACAATGTATCAGTGCAGCACAGAGTACAGTGAGGACAGGAGACCTCTGTATATATAGGAGATATACAATGTATCAGTACAGCACAGAGTACAGTGAGAACAGGAGACCTCTGTATATATAGGACATATACAATGTATCAGTACAGCGCAGAGTACAGTGAGAACAGGAGACCTCTGTATATATAGGAGATATGCAATGTATCAGTACAGCGCAGAGTACAGTGAGGACAGGAGACCTCTGTATATATAGGAGATATACAATGTATCAGTACAGCACAGAGTACAGTGAGGACAGGAGACCGCTGTATATATAGGACATATACAATGTATCAGTACAGCGCAGAGTACAGTGAGGACAGGAGGCCTCTGTATATATAGGAGATATACAATGTATCAGTGCAGCACAGAGTACAGTGAGGACAGGAGACCTCTGTATATATAGGACATATACAATGTATCAGTACAGCGCAGAGTACAGTGAGGACAGGAGGCCTCTGTATATATATAGGAGATATACAATGTATCAGTACAGCACAGAGTACAGTGAGGACAGGAGACCTCTGTATATATAGGAGATATACAATATATCAGTACAGCGCAGAGTACAGTGAGGACAGGAGACCTCTGTATATATAGGAGATATACAATGTATCAGTACAGCGCAGAGTACAGTGAGGACAGGAGGCCTCTGTATATATAGGAGATATACAATGTATCAGTGCAGCACAGAGTACAGTGAGGACAGGAGACCTCTGTATATATAGGAGATATACAATATATCAGTACAGCGCAGAGTACAGTGAGGACAGGAGGCCTCTGTATATATAGGAGATATACAATGTATCAGTACAGCACAGAGTACAGTAAGGACAGGAGACCTCTGTATATATAGGAGATATACAATGTATCAGTACAACACAGAGTACAGTGAGGACAGGAGACCTCTGTATATATAGGAGATATACAATGTATCAGTACAGTACAGAGTACAGTGAGAACAGGAGGCCTCTGTATATATAGGAGATATACAATGTATCAGTGCAGCGCAGAGTACAGTAAGGACAGGAGACCTCTGTAGATATAGGAGATATACAATGTATCAGTACAGCACAGAGTACAGTGAGGACAGGAGACCTCTGTATATATAGGAGATATACAATGTATCAGTACAGCACAGAGTACAGTGAGGACAGGAGACCTCTGTATATATAGGAGATATACAATGTATCAGTACAGCACAGAGTACAGTGAGGACAGGAGACCTCTGTATATATAGGAGATATACAATGTATCAGTACAGCGCAGAGTACAGTGAGGACAGGAGACCTCTGTATATATAGGAGATATACAATGTATCAGTGCAGCGCAGAGTACAGTGAGGACAGGAGACCTCTGTATATATAGGAGATATACAATGTATCAGGACAGCACAGAGTACAGTGAGGACAGGAGACCTCTGTATATATAGGAGATATACAATGTATCAGTACAGCGCAGAGTACAGTGAGAACAGGAGGCCTCTGTATATATAGGAGATATACAATGTATCAGTGCAGCGCAGAGTACAGTGAGGACAGGAGACCTCTGTATATATAGGAGATATACAATGTATCAGGACAGCACAGAGTACAGTGAGGACAGGAGACCTCTGTATATATAGGAGATATACAATGTATTAGCACAGCACAGAGTACAGTGAGAACAGGAGGCCTCTGTATATATAGGAGATATACAATGTATCAGTGCAGCGCAGAGTACAGTAAGGACAGGAGACCTCTGTATATATAGGAGATATACAATGTATCAGTACAGCACAGAGTACAGTGAGGACAGGAGACCTCTGTATATATAGGAGATATACAATGTATCAGTGCAGCGCAGAGTACAGTGAGGACAGGAGACCTCTGTATATATAGGAGATATACAATGTATCAAGACAGCACAGAGTACAGTGAGGACAGGAGACCTCTGTATATATAGGAGATATACAATGTATCAGTGCAGCGCAGAGTACAGTGAGGACAGGAGACCTCTGTATATATAGGAGATATACAATGTATCAAGACAGCACAGAGTACAGTGAGGACAGGAGACCTCTGTATATATAGGAGATATACAATGTATCAGTGCAGCGCAGAGTACAGTGAGGACAGGAGACCTCTGTATATATAGGAGATATACAATGTATCAGGACAGCACAGAGTACAGTGAGGACAGGAGACCTCTGTATATATAGGAGATATACAATGTATCAGTACAGCACAGAGTACAGTGAGGACAGGAGGCCTCTGTATATATAGGAGATATACAATGTATCAGTACAGCGCAGAGTACAGTGAGGACAGGAGGCCTCTGTATATATATAGGAGATATACAATGTATCAGTACAGCACAGAGTACAGTGAGGACAGGAGACCTCTGTATATATAGGAGATATACAATGTATCAGTACAGCACAGAGTACAGTGAGGACAGGAGACCTCTGTATATATAGGAGATATACAATGTATCTGTACAGCACAGAGTACAGTGAGGACAGGAGACCTCTGTATATATAGGAGATATACAATGTATCAGTGCAGCACAGAGTACAGTGAGGACAGGAGACCTCTGTATATATATGACATATACAATGTATCAGTACAGCGCAGAGTACAGTGAGAACAGGAGACCTCTGTATATATAGGAGATATGCAATGTATCAGTACAGCGCGGAGTACAGTGAGGACAGGAGACCTCTGTATATATAGGAGATATACAATGTATCAGTACAGCACAGAGTACAGTGAGGACAGGAGACCTCTGTATATATAGGAGATATACAATGTATCAGTACAGCGCAGAGTACAGTGAGAACAGGAGGCCTCTGTATATATAGGAGATATACAATGTATCAGTGCAGCACAGAGTACAGTGAGGACAGGAGGCCTCTGTATATATAGGAGATATACAATGTATCAGTACAGCACAGAGTACAGTGAGGACAGGAGACCTCTGTATATATAGGAGATATACAATGTATCAGTACAGCACAGAGTACATGAGACCTCTGTATATATAGGAGATATGCAATGAATCAGTACAGCGCAGAGTACAGTGAGGACAGGAGACCTCTGTATATATAGGAGATATACAATGTATCAGTACAGCACAGAGTACAGTGAGGACAGGAGACCTCTGTATATATAGGAGATATACAATGTATCAGGACAGCACAGAGTACAGTGAGGACAGGAGACCTCTGTATATATAGGAGATATACAATGTATCAGTGCAGCGCAGAGTACAGTGAGGACAGGAGACCTCTGTATATATAGGAGATATACAATGTATCAGGACAGCACAGAGTACAGTGAGGACAGGAGACCTCTGTATATATAGGAGATATACAATGTATCAGTACAGCACAGAGTACAGTGAGGACAGGAGGCCTCTGTATATATAGGAGATATACAATGTATCAGTACAGCGCAGAGTACAGTGAGGACAGGAGGCCTCTGTATATATATAGGAGATATACAATGTATCAGTACAGCACAGAGTACAGTGAGGACAGGAGACCTCTGTATATATAGGAGATATACAATGTATCAGTACAGCACAGAGTACAGTGAGGACAGGAGACCTCTGTATATATAGGAGATATACAATGTATCTGTACAGCACAGAGTACAGTGAGGACAGGAGACCTCTGTATATATAGGAGATATACAATGTATCAGTGCAGCACAGAGTACAGTGAGGACAGGAGGCCTCTGTATATATAGGAGATATACAATGTATCAGTACAGTGCAGAGTACAGTGAGGACAGGAGACCTCTGTATATATAGGAGATATACAATGTATCTGTACAGCACAGAGTACAGTGAGGACAGGAGACCTCTGTATATATAGGAGATATACAATGTATCAGTGCAGCACAGAGTACAGTGAGGACAGGAGACCTCTGTATATATAGGAGATATACAATGTATCTGTACAGCACCGAGTACAGTGAGGACAGGAGACCTCTGTATATATAGGAGATATACAATGTATCAGTGCAGCACAGAGTACAGTGAGGACAGGAGGCCTCTGTATATATAGGAGATATACAATGTATCAGTGCAGCACAGAGTACAGTGAGGACAGGAGACCTCTGTATATATAGGAGATATACAATGTATCAGTGCAGCACAGAGTACAGTGAGGACAGGAGGCCTCTGTATATATAGGACATATACAATGTATCAGTACAGCGCAGAGCACAGTGAGAACAGGAGACCTCTGTATATATAGGAGATATGCAATGTATCAGTACAGCGCAGAGTACAGTGAGGACAGGAGACCTCTGTATATATAGGAGATATACAATGTATCAGTACAGCACAGAGTACAGTGAGGACAGGAGACCTCTGTATATATAGGAGATATACAATGTATCAGTACAGTACAGAGTACAGTGAGGACAGGAGACCTCTGTATATATAGGAGATATACAATGTATCAGTACAGCACAGAGTACAGTGAGGACAGGAGACCTCTGTATATATAGGAGATATACAATGTATCAGTACAGTGCAGAGTACAGTGAGGACAGGAGACCTCTGTATATATAGGAGATATACAATGTATCAGTACAGCGCAGAGTACAGTGAGAACAGGAGGCCTCTGTATATATAGGAGATATACAATGTATCAGTGCAGCACAGAGTACAGTGAGGACAGGAGGCCTCTGTATATATAGGAGATATACAATGTATCAGTACAGCACAGAGTACAGTGAGGACAGGAGGCCTCTGTATATATAGGAGATATACAATGTATTAGTACAGCACAGAGTACAGTGAGGACAGGAGGCCTCTGTATATATAGGAGATATACAATGTATCAGTACAGCGCAGAGTACAGTGAGGACAGGAGACCTCTGTATATATAGGAGATATGCAATGTATCAGTACAGCGCAGAGTACAGTGAGGACAGGAGACCTCTGTATATATAGGAGATATACAATGTATCAGGACAGCACAGAGTACAGTGAGGACAGGAGACCTCTGTATATATAGGAGATATACAATGTATCAGTGCAGCGCAGAGTACAGTGAGGACAGGAGACCTCTGTATATATAGGAGATATAGAATGTATCAGTACAGCGCAGACTACAGTGAGGACAGGAGACCTCTGTATATATAGGAGATATACAATGTATCAGTACAGCAGAGTACAGTGAGGACAGGAGGCCTCTGTATATATAGGAGATATACAATGTATCAGTACAGCACAGAGTACAGTGAGGACAGGAGGCCTCTGTATATATAGGAGATATACAATGTATCAGTACAGCGCAGAGTACAGTGAGGACAGGAGGCCTCTGTATATATAGGAGATGTACAATGTATCAGTACAGTACAGAGTACAGTGAGGACAGGAGGCCTCTGTATATATAGGAGATATACAATGTATCAGTACAGTACAGAGTACAGTGAGGACAGGAGACCTCTGTATATATAGGAGATATACAATGTATCAGTACAGCACAGAGTACAGTGAGGATAGGAGACCTCTGTATATATAGGAGATATACAATGTATCAGTACAGTGCAGAGTACAGTGAGGACAGGAGACCTCTGTATATATAGGAGATATACAATGTATCAGTACAGCGCAGAGTACAGTGAGAACAGGAGGCCTCTGTATATATAGGAGATATACAATGTATCAGTGCAGCACAGAGTACAGTGAGGACAGGAGGCCTCTGTATATATAGGAGATATACAATGTATTAGTACAGCACAGAGTACAGTGAGGACAGGAGACCTCTGTATATATAGGAGATATACAATGTATCAGTACAGCACAGAGTACAGGAGACCTCTGTATATATAGGAGATATGCAATGTATCAGTACAGCGCAGAGTACAGTGAGGACAGGAGACCTCTGTATATATAGGAGATATACAATGTTTCAGTACAGCTCAGAGTACAGTGAGGACAGGAGGCCTCTGTATATATAGGAGATATACAATGTATCAGTACAGCGCAGAGTACAGTGAGGACAGGAGGCCTCTGTATATATAGGAGATATACAATGTATCAGTACAGCGCAGAGTACAGTGAGGACAGGAGACCTCTGTATATATAGGAGATATACAATGTTTCAGTACAGCACAGAGTACAGTGAGGACAGGAGGCCTCTGTATATATAGGAGATATACAATGTTTCAGTACAGCACAGAGTACAGTGAGGACAGGAGGCCTCTGTATATATAGGAGATATACAATGTATCAGTGCAGCACAGAGTACAGTGAGGACAGGAGGCCTCTGTATATCTAGGAGATATACAATGTTTCAGTACAGCACAGAGTACAGTGAGGACAGGAGGCCTCTGTATATATAGGAGATATACAATGTATCAGTACAGCGCAGAGTACAGTGAGGACAGGAGGCCTCTGTATATATAGGAGATATACAATGTTTCAGTACAGCACAGAGTACAGTGAGGACAGGAGGCCTCTGTATATATAGGAGATATACAATGTATCAGTACAGCGCAGAGTACAGTGAGGACAGGAGACCTCTGTATATATAGGAGATATACAATGTTTCAGTACAGCACAGAGTACAGTGAGGACAGGAGGCCTCTGTATATATAGGAGATATACAATGTATCAGTGCAGCACAGAGTACAGTGAGGACAGGAGGCCTCTGTATATATAGGAGATATACAATGTTTCAGTACAGCACAGAGTACAGTGAGGACAGGAGGCCTCTGTATATATAGGAGATATACAATGTATCAGTACAGCGCAGAGTACAGTGAGGACAGGAGACCTCTGTATATATAGGAGATATACAATGTATCAGGACAGCACAGAGTACAGTGAGGACAGGAGACCTCTGTATATATAGGAGATATACAATGTATCAGTACAGCGCAGAGTACAGTGAGGACAGGAGGCCTCTGTATATATAGGAGATATACAATGTATCAGTACAGTACAGAGTACAGTGAGGACAGGAGGCCTCTGTATATATAGGAGATATACAATGTATCAGTACAGCGCAGAGTACAGTGAGGACAGGAGACCTCTGTATATATAGGTGATATACAATGTATCAGTACAGCACAGAGTACAGGAGACTTCTGTATATATAGGACATATACAATGTATCAGTACAGCACAGAGTACAGTGAGGACAGGAGACCTCTGTATATATAGGAGATATACAATGTATCAGTACAGTACAGAGTACAGTGAGGACAGGAGGCCTCTGTATATATAGGAGATATACAATGTATCAGTACAGCACAGAGTACAGGAGACCTCTGTATATATAGGACATATACAATGTATCAGTACAGCACAGAGTACAGTGAGGACAGGAGACCTCTGTATATATAGGAGATATACAATGTATCAGTACAGCACAGAGTACAGTGAGGACAGGAGGCCTCTGTATATATAGGAGATATACAATGTATCAGTACAGCACAGAGTACAGTGAGGAGAGGAGACCTCTGTATATATAGGAGATATACAATGTATCAGTGCAGCACAGAGTACAGGAGACCTCTGTATATATAGGAGATATACAATGTATCAGTACAGCGCAGAGTACAGTGAGGACAGGAGACCTCTGTATATATAGGAGATATACAATGTATCAGTGCAGCACAGAGTACAGTGAGGACAGGAGGCCTCTGTATATATAGGAGATATACAATGTATCAGTACAGCACAGAGTACAGTGAGGACAGGAGACCTCTGTATATATAGGAGATATACAATGTTTCAGTACAGCTCAGAGTACAGTGAGGACAGGAGGCCTCTGTATATATAGGAGATATACAATGTATGAGTACAGCGCAGAGTACAGTGAGGACAGGAGGCCTCTGTATATATAGGAGATATACAATGTATCAGTACAGCACAGAGTACAGTGAGGACAGGAGACCTCTGTATATATAGGAGATATACAATGTATCAGTACAGCACAGAGTACAGTGAGGACAGGAGACCTCTGTATATATAGAAGATATACAATGTATCAGTACAGCACAGAGTACAGTGAGGACAGGAGGCCTCTGTATATATAGGAGATATACAATGTATCAGTACAGTACAGAGTACAGTGAGGACAGGAGACCTCTGTATATATAGGAGATATACAATGTATCAGTACAGCACAGAGTACAGTGAGGACAGGAGACCTCTGTATATATAGGAGATATACAATGTATCAGTACAGCACAGAGTACAGTGAGGACAGGAGGCCTCTGTATATATAGGAGATATACAATGTTTCAGTACAGCTCAGAGTACAGTGAGGATAGGAGGCCTCTGTATATATAGGAGATATACAATGTATCAGTACAGCGCAGAGTACAGTGAGGACAGGAGGCCTCTGTATATATAGGAGATATACAATGTATCAGTACAGCACAGAGTACAGTGAGGACAGGAGACCTCTGTATATATAGGAGATATACAATGTATCAGTGCTGCACAGAGTACAGTGAGGACAGGAGACCTCTGTATATATAGAAGATATACAATGTATCAGTACAGCACAGAGTACAGTGAGGACAGGAGGCCTCTGTATATATAGGAGATATACAATGTATCAGTACAGTACAGAGTACAGTGAGGACAGGAGACCTCTGTATATATAGGAGATATACAATGTATCAGTACAGCACAGAGTACAGTGAGGACAGGAGACCTCTGTATATATAGGAGATATACAATGTATCAGTACAGTACAGAGTAAAGTGAGGACAGGAGGCCTCTGTATATATAGGAGATATACAATGTATCAATACAGCACAGAGTACAGTGTGGACAGGAGACCTCTGTATATATAGGAGATATACAATGTATCAGTACACCACAGAGTACAGTGAGGACAGTAGACCTCTGTATATATAGGAGATATACAATGTATCAGTACAGCACAGAGTACAGTGAGGACAGGAGACCTCTGTATATATAGGAGATATACAATGTATCAGTACAGTACAGAGTACAGTGAGGACAGGAGGTCTCTGTATATATAGGAGATATACAATGTATCAGTACAGCACAGCGTACAGTGAGGACAGGAGACCTCTGTATATATAGGAGATATACAATGTATTAGTACAGTACAGAGTACAGTGAGGACAGGAGGCCAATGTATATATAGGAGATATACAATGTATCAGTACAGTACAGAGTACAGTGAGGACAGGAGGCCTCTGTATATATAGGAGATATACAATGTATCAGTGCAGCACAGAGTACAGTGAGGACAGGAGACCTCTGTATATATAGGAGATATACAATGTATCAGTACAGTACAGAGTACAGTGAGGACAGGAGGCCCCTGTATATATAGGAGATATACAATGTATCAGTACAGCACAGAGTACAGTGAGGACAGGAGACCTCTGTATATATAGGAGATATACAATGTATCAGTACAGCACAGAGTACAGTGAGGACAGGAGACCTCTGTATATATAGGATATATACAATGTATCAGTGCAGCACAGAGTACAGTGAGGACAGGCGGCCTCTGTATATATAGGAGATATACAATGTATCAGTACAGCACAGAGTACAGTGAGGACAGGAGACCTCTGTATATATAGGAGATATACAATGTGTCAGTACAGCACAGAGTACAGTGAGGACAGGAGAGCTCTGTATATATAGGAGATATACAATGTATCAGTACAGCGCAGAGTACAGTGAGGACAGGAGGCCTCTGTATATATAGGAGATATACAATGTATCAGTACAGCGCAGAGTACAGTGAGGACAGGAGGCCTCTGTATATATAGGAGATATACAATGTATCAGTGCAGCACAGAGTACAGTGAGGACAGGAGACCTCTGTATATATAGGAGATATACAATGTATCAGTACAGCACAGAGTACAGTGAGGACAGGAGACCTCTGTATATATAGGAGATATACAATGTGTCAGTACAGCACATAGTACAGTGAGGACAGGAGACCTCTGTATATATAGGAGATATACAATGTATCAGTACAGCGCAGAGTACAGTGAGGACAGGAGACCTCTGTATATATAGGAGATATACAATGTATCAGTACAGCGCAGAGTACAGTGAGGACAGGAGGCCTCTGTATATATATTAGATATACAATGTATCAGTACAGCGCAGAGTACAGTGAGGACAGGAGACCTCTGTATATATAGGAGATATACAATGTATCAGTACAGTACAGAGTACAGTGAGGACAGGAGGCCTCTGTATATATAGGAGATATACAATGTATCAGTACAGCGCAGAGTACAGTGAGGACAGGAGACCTCTGTATATATAGGAGATATACAATGTATCAGTGCAGCACAGAGTACAGTGAGGACAGGAGAGCACTGTATATATAGGAGATATACAATGTATCAGTACAGCGCAGAGTACAGTGAGGACAGGAGACCTCTGTATATATAGGAGATATACAATGTATCAGTACAGCGCAGAGTACAGTGAGGACAGGAGGCCTCTGTATATATAGGAGATATACAATGTATCAGTACAGCGCAGAGTACAGTGAGGACAGGAGGCCTCTGTATATATAGGAGATATACAATGTATCAGTGCAGCACAGAGTACAGTGAGGACAGGAGACCTCTGTATATATAGGAGATATACAATGTATCAGTACAGCGCAGAGTACAGTGAGGACAGGAAACCTCTGTATATATAGGAGATATACAATGTATCAGTACAGCGCAGAGTACAGTGAGGACAGGAGGCCTCTGTATATATAGGAGATATACAATGTATCAGTACAGCGCAGAGTACAGTGAGGACAGGAGGCCTCTGTATATATAGGAGATATACAATGTATCAGTACAGCGCAGAGTACAGTGAGGACAGGAGGCCTCTGTATATATAGGAGATATACAATGTATCAGTGCAGCACAGAGTACAGTGAGGACAGGAGACCTCTGTATATATAGGAGATATACAATGTATCAGTACAGCACAGAGTACAGTGAGGACGTGAGACCTCTGTATATATAGGAGATATACAATGTATCAGTGTAGCACAGAGTACAGTGAGGACAGGAGACCTCTGTATATATAGGAGATATACAATGTATCAGTACAGTACAGAGTACAGTGAGGACAGGAGGCCTCTGTATATATAGGAGATATACAATGTATCAGTACAGTACAGAGTACAGTGAGGACAGGAGACCTCTGTATATATAGGAGATATACAATGTATCAGTACAGTACAGAGTACAGTGAGGACAGGAGACCTCTGTATATATAGGAGATATACAATGTATCAGTACAGCACAGAGTACAATGAGGACAGGAGACCTCTGTATATATAGGAGATATACAATGTATCAGTACAGCACAGAGTACAGTGAGGACAGGAGACCTCTGTATATATAGGAGATATACAATGTATCAGTACAGTACAGAGTACAGTGAGGACAGTAGGCCTCTGTATATATAGGAGATATACAATGTATCAGTACAGCACAGAGTACAGTGAGGACAGGATACCTCTGTATATATAGGAGATATACAATGTATCAGTACAGTACAGAGTACAGTGAGGACAGGAGGCCTCTGTATATATAGAAGATATACAATGTATCAGTACAGTACAGAGTACAGTGAGGACAGGAGGCCTCTGTATATATAGGAGATATACAATGTATCAGTACAGCGCAGGGTACAGTGAGGACAGGAGGCCTCTGTATATATAGGAGATATACAATGTATCAGTACAGCACAGAGTAGAGTGAGGACAGGAGGCCTCTGTATATATAGGAGATATACAATGTATCAGTACAGCGCAGGGTACAGTGAGGACAGGAGACCTCTGTATATATAGGAGATATACAATGTGTCAGTACAGCGCTGAGTACAGTGAGGACAGGAGGCCTCTGTATATATAGGAGATATACAATGTATCAGTACAGCACAGAGGACAGTGTGGACAGGAGACCTCTGTATATATAGGAGATATACAATGTATCAGTACAGCACAGAGTACAGCGAGGACAGGAGACCTCTGTATATATAGGAGATATACAATGTATCAGTACAGCACAGAGTACAGGAGACCTCTGTATATATAGGACATATACAATGTATCAGTACAGCACAGAGTACAGTGAGGACAGGAGACCTCTGTATATATAGGAGATATACAATGTATCAGTACAGTACAGAGTACAGTGAGGACAGGAGGCCTCTGTATATATAGGAGATATACAATGTATCAGTACAGCACAGAGTACAGGAGACCTCTGTATATATAGGACATATACAATGTATCAGTACAGCACCGAGTACAGTGAGGACAGGAGACCTCTGTATATATAGGAGATATACAATGTATCAGTACAGCACAGAGTACAGTGAGGACAGGAGACCTCTGTATATATAGGAGATATACAATGTATCAGTACAGTACAGAGCACAGTGAGGACAGGAGGCCTCTGTATATATAGGAGATATACAATGTATCAGTACAGCACAGAGTACAGTGAGGACAGGAGACCTCTGTATATATAGGAGATATACAATGTATCAGTACAGCGCAGGGTACAGTGAGGACAGGAGGCCTCTGTATATATAGGAGATATACAATGTATCAGTACAGCGCAGAGTACAGTGAGGACAGGAGGCCTCTGTATATATAGGAGATATACAATGTATCAGTGCAGCACAGAGTACAGTGAGGACAGGAGACCTCTGTATATATAGGAGATATACAATGTATCAGTACAGCACAGAGTACAGTGAGGACAGGAGACCTCTGTATATATAGGAGATATACAATGTGTCAGTACAGCACATAGTACAGTGAGGACAGGAGACCTCTGTATATATAGGAGATATACAATGTATCAGTACAGCGCAGAGTACAGTGAGGACAGGAGACCTCTGTATATATAGGAGATATACAATGTATCAGTACAGCGCAGAGTACAGTGAGGACAGGAGGCCTCTGTATATATATTAGATATACAATGTATCAGTACAGCGCAGAGTACAGTGAGGACAGGAGACCTCTGTATATATAGGAGATATACAATGTGTCAGTACAGCACAGAGTACAGTGAGGGCAGGAGACCTCTGTATATATAGGAGATATACAATGTATCAGTACAGTACAGAGTACAGTGAGGACAGGAGGCCTCTGTATATATAGGAGATATACAATGTATCAGTACAGCGCAGAGTACAGTGAGGACAGGAGACCTCTGTATATATAGGAGATATACAATGTATCAGTGCAGCACAGAGTACAGTGAGGACAGGAGAGCACTGTATATATAGGAGATATACAATGTATCAGTACAGCGCAGAGTACAGTGAGGACAGGAGACCTCTGTATATATAGGAGATATACAATGTATCAGTACAGCGCAGAGTACAGTGAGGACAGGAGGCCTCTGTATATATAGGAGATATACAATGTATCAGTACAGCGCAGAGTACAGTGAGGACAGGAGGCCTCTGTATATATAGGAGATATACAATGTATCAGTGCAGCACAGAGTACAGTGAGGACAGGAGACCTCTGTATATATAGGAGATATACAATGTATCAGTACAGCGCAGAGTACAGTGAGGACAGGAAACCTCTGTATATATAGGAGATATACAATGTATCAGTACAGCGCAGAGTACAGTGAGGACAGGAGGCCTCTGTATATATAGGAGATATACAATGTATCAGTACAGCGCAGAGTACAGTGAGGACAGGAGGCCTCTGTATATATAGGAGATATACAATGTATCAGTACAGCGCAGAGTACAGTGAGGACAGGAGGCCTCTGTATATATAGGAGATATACAATGTATCAGTGCAGCATAGAGTACAGTGAGGACAGGAGACCTCTGTATATATAGGAGATATACAATGTATCAGTACAGCACAGAGTACAGTGAGGACGTGAGACCTCTGTATATATAGGAGATATACAATGTATCAGTGCAGCACAGAGTACAGTGAGGACAGGAGACCTCTGTATATATAGGAGATATACAATGTATCAGTACAGTACAGAGTACAGTGAGGACAGGAGGCCTCTGTATATATAGGAGATATACAATGTATCAGTACAGTACAGAGTACAGTGAGGACAGGAGACCTCTGTATATATAGGAGATATACAATGTATCAGTACAGTACAGAGTACAGTGAGGACAGGAGACCTCTGTATATATAGGAGATATACAATGTATCAGTACAGCACAGAGTACAATGAGGACAGGAGACCTCTGTATATATAGGAGATATACAACGTATCAGTACAGCACAGAGTACAGTGAGGACAGGAGACCTCTGTATATATAGGAGATATACAATGTATCAGTACAGTACAGAGTACAGTGAGGACAGTAGGCCTCTGTATATATAGGAGATATACAATGTATCAGTACAGCACAGAGTACAGTGAGGACAGGATACCTCTGTATATATAGGAGATATACAATGTATCAGTACAGTACAGAGTACAGTGAGGACAGGAGGCCTCTGTATATATAGAAGTTATACAATGTATCAGTACAGTACAGAGTACAGTGAGGACAGGAGGCCTCTGTATATATAGGAGATATACAATGTATCAGTACAGCGCAGGGTACAGTGAGGACAGGAGGCCTCTGTATATATAGGAGATATACAATGTATCAGTACAGCACAGAGTAGAGTGAGGACAGGAGGCCTCTGTATATATAGGAGATATACAATGTATCAGTACAGCGCAGGGTACAGTGAGGACAGGAGACCTCTGTATATATAGGAGATATACAATGTGTCAGTACAGCGCTGAGTACAGTGAGGACAGGAGGCCTCTGTATATATAGGAGATATACAATGTATCAGTACAGCACAGAGGACAGTGTGGACAGGAGACCTCTGTATATATAGGAGATATACAATGTATCAGTACAGCACAGAGTACAGCGAGGACAGGAGACCTCTGTATATATAGGAGATATACAATGTATCAGTACAGCACAGAGTACAGGAGACCTCTGTATATATAGGACATATACAATGTATCAGTACAGCACAGAGTACAGTGAGGACAGGAGACCTCTGTATATATAGGAGATATACAATGTATCAGTACAGTACAGAGTACAGTGAGGACAGGAGGCCTCTGTATATATAGGAGATATACAATGTATCAGTACAGCACAGAGTACAGGAGACCTCTGTATATATAGGACATATACAATGTATCAGTACAGCACCGAGTACAGTGAGGACAGGAGACCTCTGTATATATAGGAGATATACAATGTATCAGTACAGCACAGAGTACAGTGAGGACAGGAGACCTCTGTATATATAGGAGATATACAATGTATCAGTACAGTACAGAGTACAGTGAGGACAGGAGGCCTCTGTATATATAGGAGATATACAATGTATCAGTACAGCACAGAGTACAGGAGACCTCTGTATATATAGGACATATACAATGTATCAGTACAGCACAGAGTACAGTGAGGACAGGAGACCTCTGTATATATAGGAGATATACAATGTATCAGTACAGCGCAGGGTACAGTGAGGACAGGAGGCCTCTGTATATATAGGAGATATACAATGTATCAGTACAGCACAGAGTAGAGTGAGGACAGGAGGCCTCTGTATATATAGGAGATATACAATGTATCAGTACAGCGCAGGGTACAGTGAGGACAGGAGGCCTCTATATATATAGGAGATATACAATGTATCAGTACAGCGCTGAGTACAGTGAGGACAGGAGGCCTCTGTATATATAGGAGATATACAATGTATCAGTACAGCACAGAGGACAGTGAGGACAGGAGACCTCTGTATATATAGGAGATATACAATGTATCAGTACAGCACAGAGTACAGCGAGGACAGGAGACCTCTGTATATATATGAGATATACAATGTATCAGTACAGCAGAGAGTACAGGAGACCTCTGTATATATAGGAGATATACAATGTATCAGTACAGCACAGAGTACAGTGAGGACAGGAGACCTCTGTATATATAGGAGATATACAATGTATCAGTACAGTACAGAGTACAGTGAGGACAGGAGGCCTCTGTATATATAGGAGATATACAATGTATCAGTACAGCACAGAGTACAGGAGACCTCTGTATATATAGGAGATATACAATGTATCAGTACAGCACAGAGTACAGTGAGGACAGGAGACCTCTGTATATATAGGAGATATACAATGTATCAGTACAGCACAGAGTACAGTGAGGACAGGAGACCTCTGTATATATAGGAGATATACAATGTATCAGTACAGTACAGAGTACAGTGAGGACAGGAGACCTCTGTATATATAGGAGATATACAATGTATCAGTGCTGCACAGAGTACAGTGAGGACAGGAGACCTCTGTATATATAGAAGATATACAATGTATCAGTACAGCACAGAGTACAGTGAGGACAGGAGGCCTCTGTATATATAGGAGATATACAATGTATCAGTACAGTACAGAGTACAGTGAGGACAGGAGACCTCTGTATATATAGGAGATATACAATGTATCAGTACAGCACAGAGTACAGTGAGGACAGGAGGCCTCTGTATATATAGGAGATATACAATGTATCAGTACAGTACAGAGTACAGTGAGGACAGGAGGCCTCTGTATATATAGGAGATATACAATGTATCAGTACAGCACAGAGTACAGTGAGGACAGGAGACCTCTGTATATATAGGAGATATACAATGTATCAGTACAGTACAGAGTAAAGTGAGGACAGGAGGCCTCTGTATATATAGGAGATATACAATGTATCAATACAGCACAGAGTACAGTGTGGACAGGAGACCTCTGTATATATAGGAGATATACAATGTATCAATACAGCACAGAGTACAGTGTGGACAGGAGACCTCTGTATATATAGGAGATATACAATGTATCAGTACAGCGCAGAGTACAGTGAGGACAGGAGACCTCTGTATATATAGGAGATATACAATGTATCAATACAGCACAGAGTACAGTGTGGACAGGAGACCTCTGTATATATAGGAGATATACAATGTATCAGTACACCACAGAGTACAGTGAGGACAGGAGACCTCTGTATATATAGGAGATATACAATGTATCAGTACAGCACAGAGTACAGTGAGGACAGGAGACCTCTGTATATATAGGAGATATACAATGTATCAGTACAGCACAGAGTACAGTGAGGACAGGAGGTCTCTGTATATATAGGAGATATACAATGTATCAGTACAGCACAGAGTACAGGAGACCTCTTTATATATAGGACATATACAATGTATCAGTACAGCACAGAGTACAGTGAGGACAGGAGACCTCTGTATATATAGGAGATATACAATGTATTAGTACAGTACAGAGTACAGTGAGGACAGGAGGCCTCTGTATATATAGGAGATATACAATGTATCAGTACAGTACAGAGTACAGTGAGGACAGGAGGCCTCTGTATATATAGGAGATATACAATCTATCAGGACAGCACAGAGTATAGTGAGGACAGGAGAGCACTGTATATATAGGAGATATACAATGTATCAGTACAGCGCAGAGTACAGTGAGGACAGGAGGCCTCTGTATATATAGGAGATATACAATGTATCAGTACAGCACAGAGTACAGTGAGGACAGGAGACCTCTGTATATATAGGAGATATACAATGTATCAGTACAGTACAGAGTACAGTGAGGACAGGAGACCTCTGTATATATAGGAGATATACAATGTATCAGTACAGCGCAGAGTACAGTGAGGACAGGAAGCCTCTGTATATATAGGAGATATACAATGTATCAGTACAGCGCAGAGTACAGTGAGGACAGGAGGCCTCTGTATATATAGGAGATATACAATGTATCAGTGCAGCACAGAGTACAGTGAGGACAGGAGACCTCTGTATATATAGGAGATATACAATGAATCAGTACAGCACAGAGTACAGTGAGGACGTGAGACCTCTGTATATATAGGAGATATACAATGTATCAGTGCAGCACAGAGTACAGTGAGGACAGGAGACCTCTGTATATATAGGAGATATACAATGTATCAGTACAGTACAGAGTACAGTGAGGACAGGAGGCCTCTGTATATATAGGAGATATACAATGTATCAGTACAGCGCAGAGTACAGTGAG
The DNA here is from genome assembly GCF_046119375.1 of Phyllobates terribilis. Taxonomy (NCBI): domain Eukaryota; kingdom Metazoa; phylum Chordata; class Amphibia; order Anura; family Dendrobatidae; genus Phyllobates; species Phyllobates terribilis. The sequence goes on along the minus strand of NW_027362761.1, from coordinate 1,208,886,641 downwards.
GACAGGAGGCCTCTGTATATATAGGAGATATACAATGTATCAGTGCAGCACAGAGTACAGTGAGGACAGGAGACCTCTGTATATATAGGAGATATACAATGTATCAGTACAGTACAGAGTACAGTGAGGACAGGAGGCCTCTGTATATATAGGAGATATACAATGTATCAGTGCAGCACAGAGTACAGTGAGGACAGGAGACCTCTGTATATATAGGAGATATACAATGTATCAGTACAGTACAGAGTACAGTGAGGACAGGAGACCTCTGTATATATAGGAGATATACAATGTATCAGTACAGTACAGAGTTCAGTGAGGACAGGAGACCTCTGTATATATAGGAGATATACAATGTATCAGTACAGTACAGAGTACAGTGAGGACAGGAGACCTCTGTATATATAGGAGATATACAATGTATCAGTACAGCACAGAGTACAGTGAGGACAGGAGACCTCTGTATATATAGGAGATATACAATGTATCAGTACAGCACAGAGTACAGTGAGGACAGGAGACCTCTGTATATATAGGAGATATACAATGTATCAGTACAGTACAGAGTACAGTGAGGACAGTAGGCCTCTGTATATATAGGAGATATACAATGTATCAGTACAGCACAGAGTACAGTGAGGACAGGATACCTCTGTATATATAGGAGATATACAATGTATCAGTACAGTACAGAGTACAGTGAGGACAGGAGGCCTCTGTATATATAGAAGATATACAATGTATCAGTACAGCGCAGAGTACAGTGAGGACAGGAGGCCTCTGTATATATAGGAGATATACAATGTATCAGTACAGCGCAGGGTACAGTGAGGACAGGAGGCCTCTGTATATATAGGAGATATACAATGTATCAGTACAGCACAGAGTAGAGTGAGGACAGGAGGCCTCTGTATATATAGGAGATATACAATGTATGAGTACAGCGCAGGGTACAGTGAGTACAGGAGGCCTCTGTATATATAGGAGATATACAATGTATCAGTACAGCAGAGAGTACAGTGAGGACAGGAGACCTCTGCATATATAGGAGATATACAATGTATCAGTACAGCGCAGAGTACAGTGAGGACAGGAGGCCTCTGTATATATAGGAGATATACAATGTATCAGTACAGTACAGAGTACAGTGAGGACAGGAGACATCTGTATATATAGGAGATATACAATGTATCAGTACAGTACAGAGTACAGTGAGGACAGGAGAGCTCTGTATATATAGGAGATATACAATGTATCAGTACAGTACAGAGTACAGTGAGGACAGGAGACCTCTCTATATATAGGCGATATACAATGTATCAGTGCAGCACAGAGTACAGTGAGGACAGGAGACCTCTGTATATATATAGGAGATATACAATGTATCAGTACAGTACAGAGTACAGTGAGGACAGGAGACCTCTGTATATATATAGGAGATATACAATGTATCAGTACAGTACAGAGTACAGTGAGGACAGGAGACCTCTCTATATATAGGCGATATACAATGTATCAGTGCAGCACAGAGTACAGTGAGGACAGGAGACCTCTGTATATATAGGAGATATACAATGTATCAGTACAGTACAGAGTACAGTGAGGACAGGAGACCTCTGTATATATAGGAGATATACAATGTATCAGTACAGTACAGAGTACAGTGAGGACAGGAGAGCTCTGTATATATAGGAGATATACAATGTATCAGTACAGTACAGAGTACAGTGAGGACAGGAGACCTCTCTATATATAGGCGATATACAATGTATCAGTGCAGCACAGAGTACAGTGAGGACAGGAGACCTCTGTATATATATAGGAGATATACAATGTATCAGTACAGTACAGAGTACAGTGAGGACAGGAGACCTCTGTATATATATAGGAGATATACAATGTATCAGTACAGTACAGAGTACAGTGAGGACAGGAGACCTCTCTATATATAGGCGATATACAATGTATCAGTGCAGCACAGAGTACAGTGAGGACAGGAGACCTCTGTATATATAGGAGATATACAATGTATCAGTACAGCACACAGTACAGTGAGGACAGGAGACCTCTGTATATATAGGAGATATACAATGTATCAGTACAGTACAGAGTACAGTGAGGACAGGAGACCTCTGTATATATAGGAGATATACAATGTATCAGTACAGTACAGAGTACAGTGAGGACAGGAGACCTCTGTATATATAGGAGATATACAATGTATCAGTACAGCACAGAGTACAGTGAGGACAGGAGACCTCTGTATATATAGGAGATATACAATGTATCAGTACAGTACAGAGTTCAGTGAGGACAGGAGACCTCTGTATATATAGGAGATATACAATGTATCAGTACAGTACAGAGTACAGTGAGGACAGGAGACCTCTGTATATATAGGAGATATACAATGTATCAGTACAGCACAGAGTACAGTGAGGACAGGAGACCTCTGTATATATAGGAGATATACAATGTATCAGTACAGCACAGAGTACAGTGAGGACAGGAGACCTCTGTATATATAGGAGATATACAATGTATCAGTACAGTACAGAGTACAGTGAGGACAGTAGGCCTCTGTATATATAGGAGATATACAATGTATCAGTACAGCACAGAGTACAGTGAGGACAGGATACCTCTGTATATATAGGAGATATACAATGTATCAGTACAGTACAGAGTACAGTGAGGACAGGAGGCCTCTGTATATATAGAAGATATACAATGTATCAGTACAGCGCAGAGTACAGTGAGGACAGGAGGCCTCTGTATATATAGGAGATATGCAATGTATCAGTACAGCGCAGGGTACAGTGAGGACAGGAGGCCTCTGTATATATAGGAGATATACAATGTATCAGTACAGCACAGAATAGAGTGAGGACAGGAGGCCTCTGTATATATAGGAGATATACAATGTATCAGTACAGCGCAGGGTACAGTGAGGACAGGAGGCCTCTGTATATATAGGAGATATACAATGTATCAGTACAGCAGAGAGTACAGTGAGGACAGGAGACCTCTGCATATATAGGAGATATACAATGTATCAGTACAGCGCAGAGTACAGTGAGGACAGGAGACCTCTGTATATATAGGAGATATACAATGTATCAGTACAGCACAGAGTACAGTGAGGACAGGAGACCTCTGTATATATAGGAGATATACAATGTATCAGTACAGCGCAGAGTACAGTGAGGACAGGAGGCCTCTGTATATATAGGAGATATACAATGTATCAGTACAGTACAGAGTACAGTGAGGACAGGAGGCCTCTGTATATATATATAGGAGATATACAATGTATCAGTACAGTACAGAGTACAGTGAGGACAGGAGACCTCTGTATATATAGGAGATATACAATGTATCAGTACAGCACAGAGTACAGTGAGGACAGGAGGCCTCTGTATATATAGGAGATATACAATGTATCAGTGCAGCACAGAGTACAGTGAGGACAGGAGACCTCTGTATATATAGGAGATATACAATGTATCAGTACAGCACAGAGTACAGTGAGGACAGGAGACCTCTGTATATATATAGGAGATATACAATGTATCAGTACAGTACAGAGTACAGTGAGGACAGGAGACCTCTGTATATATAGGAGATATACAATGTATCAGTACAGCACAGAGTACAGTGAGGACAGGAGACCTCTGTATATATAGGAGATATACAATGTATCAGTACAGCACAGAGTACAGTGAGGACAGGAGACCTCTGTATATATAGGAGATATACAATGTATCAGTACAGCACAGAGTACAGTGAGGACAGGAGACCTCTGTATATATAGGAGATATACAATATATCAGTACAGTACAGAGTACAGTGAGGACAGGAGACCTCTGTATATATAGGAGATATACAATGTATCAGTACAGCACAGAGTACAGTGAGGACAGGAGACCTCTGTATATATAGGAGATATACAATGTATCAGTACAGTACAGAGTACAGTGAGGACAGGAGACCTCTGTATATATAGGAGATATACAATGTATCAGTACAGCGCAGAGTACAGTGAGGACAGGAGGCCTCTGTATATATAGGAGATATAAAATGCATCAGTACAGCACAGAGTACAGTGAGGACAGGAGACCTCTGTATATATAGGAGATATACAATGTATCAGTACAGTACAGAGTACAGTGAGGACAGGAGGCCTCTGTATATATATATAGGAGATATACAATGTATCAGTACAGTACAGAGTACAGTGAGGACAGGAGACCTCTGTATATATAGGAGATATACAATGTATCAGTACAGCACAGAGTACAGTGAGGACAGGAGGCCTCTGTATATATAGGAGATATACAATGTATCAGTGCAGCACAGAGTACAGTGAGGACAGGAGACCTCTGTATATATAGGAGATATACAATGTATCAGTACAGCACAGAGTACAGTGAGGACAGGAGACCTCTGTATATATATAGGAGATATACAATGTATCAGTACAGTACAGAGTACAGTGAGGACAGGAGACCTCTGTATATATAGGAGATATACAATGTATCAGTACAGCACAGAGTACAGTGAGGACAGGAGACCTCTATATATATAGGAGATATACAATGTATCAGTACAGCACAGAGTACAGTGAGGACAGGAGACCTCTGTATATATAGGAGATATACAATGTATCAGTACAGCACAGAGTACAGTGAGGACAGGAGACCTCTGTATATATAGGAGATATACAATGTATCAGTGCAGCGCAGAGTACAGTGAGGACAGGAGACCTCTGTATATATAGGAGATATACAATCTATCAGTACAGCACAGAGTACAGTGAGGACAGGAGGCCTCTGTATATATAGGAGATATACAATGTATCAGTACAGTACAGAGTACAGTGAGGACAGGAGGCCTCTGTATATATATAGGAGATATACAATGTATCAGTACAGCACAGAGTACAGTGAGGACAGGAGGCCTCTGTATATATAGGAGATATACAATGTATCAGTGCAGCACAGAGTACAGTGAGGACAGGAGACCTCTGTATATATAGGAGATATACAATGTATCAGTACAGCACAGAGTACAGTGAGGACAGGAGACCTCTGTATATATATAGGAGATATACAATGTATCAGTACAGTACAGAGTACAGTGAGGACAGGAGACCTCTGTATATATAGGAGATATACAATGTATCAGTACAGCACAGAGTACAATGAGGACAGGAGGCCTCTGTATATATAGGAGATATACAATGTATCAGTACAGCACAGAGTACAGTGAGCACAGGAGACCTCTGTATATATAGAAGATATACAATGTATCAGTACAGCACAGAGTACAGTGAGGACAGGAGGCCTCTGTATATATAGGAGATATACAATGTATTAGTACAGCGCAGAGTACAGTGAGGACAGGAGACCTCTGTATATATAGGAGATATACAATGTATCAGTACAGCACAGAGTACAGTGAGGACAGGAGACCTCTGTATATTTAGGAGATATACAATGTATCAGTACAGCACAGAGTACAGTGAGGACAGGAGACCTCTGTATATATAGGAGATATACAATGTATCAGTACAGCGCAGAGTACAGTGAGGACAGGAGACCTCTGTATATATAGGAGATATACAATGTATCAGTACAGCGCAGAGTACAGTGAGGACAGGAGGCCTCTGTATATATAGGAGATACAGAATGTATGAGTGCAGCACAGAGTACAGTGAGGACAGGAGACCTCTGTATATATAGGAGATATACAATGTATCAGTGCAGCACAGAGTACAGTGAGGACAGGAGACCTCTGTATATATAGCAGATATACAATGTATCAGTACAGCACAGAGTACAGTGAGGACAGGAGACCTCTGTATATATAGGAGATATACAATGTATCAGTAGAGCGCAGAGTACAGTGAGGGCAGGAGACCTCTGTATATATAGGAGATATACAATGTATCAGCACAGAGTACAGTGAGGACAGGAGACCTCTGTATATATAGGAGATATACAATGTATCAGTGCAGCACAGAGTACAGTTAGGACAGGAGACCTCTGTATATATAGGAGATATACAATGTATCAGTACAGCACAGAGTACAGTGAGGACAGGAGACCTCTGTATATATAGGAGATATACAATGTATCAGTACAGCACAGAGTACAGTGAAGACAGGAGACCTCTGTATATATAGGAGATATACAATGTATCAGTACAGCGCAGAGTACAGTGAGGACAGGAGACCTCTGTATATATACTAGATATACAATGTATCAGTACAGCACAGAGTACAGTGAGGACAGGAGGCCTCTGTATATATAGGAGATATACAATGTATCAGTGCAGCACAGAGTACAGTGAGGACAGGAGGCGTCTGTATATATAGGAGATATACAATGTATCAGTGCAGCACAGAGTACAGTGAGGACAGGAGACCTCTGTATATATAGGAGATATACAATGTATCAGTACAGCACAGAGTACAGTGAGGACAGGAGACCTCTGTATATATAGGAGATATACAATGTATCAGTGTAGCACAGAGTACAGTGAGGACAGGAGACCTCTGTATATATAGGAGATATACAATGTATCAGTACAGCACAGAGTACAGTGAGGACAGGAGGCCTCTGTATATATAGGAGATATACAATGTATCAGTACAGCACAGAGTACAGTGAGGACAGGAGACCTCTGTATATATAGGAGATATACAATGTATCAGTACAGCACAGAGTACAGTGAAGACAGGAGACCTCTGTATATATAGGAGATATACAATGTATCAGTACAGCGCAGAGTACAGTGAGGACAGGAGACGTCTGTATATATAGGAGATATACAATGTATCAGTACAGCACAGAGTACAGTGAGGACAGGAGACCTCTGTATATATAGGAGATATACAATGTATCAGTACAGCACAGAGTACAGTGAGGACAGGAGGCCTCTGTATATATAGGAGATATACAATGTATCAGTGCAGCACAGAGTACAGTGAGGACAGGAGGCCTCTGTATATATAGGAGATATACAATGTATCAGTGCAGCACAGAGTACAGTGAGGACAGGAGGCCTCTGTATATATAGGAGATATACAATGTATCAGTGCAGCACAGAGTACAGTGAGGACAGGAGGCCTCTGTATATATAGGAGATATACAATGTATCAGTGCAGCACAGAGTACAGTGAGGACAGGAGACCTCTGTATATATAGGAGATATACAATGTATCAGTGCAGCACAGAGTACAGTGAGTACAGGAGGCCTCTGTATATACAGGAGATATACAATGTATCAGTACAGTACAGAGTACAGTGAGGACAGGAGGCCTCTGTATATATAGGAGATATACAATGTATCAGTATAGCACAGAGTACGGTGAGGACAGGAGGCCTCTGTATATATAGGAGATATACAATGTATCAGTACAGCGCAGAGTACAGTGAGGACAGGAGATCTCTGTATATATAGGAGATATACAATGTATCAGTACAGCACAGAGTACAGTGAGGACAGGAGGCCTCTGTATATATAGGAGATATACAATGTATCAGTGCAGCACAGAGTACAGTGAGGACAGGAGGCCTCTGTATATATAGGAGATATACAATGTATCAGTACAGCACAGAGTACAGTGAGGACAGGAGACCTCTGTATATATAGGAGATATACAATGTATCAGTACAGCACAGAGTACAGTGAGGACAGGAGGCCTCTGTATATATAGGAGATATACAATGTATCAGTGCAACACAGAGTACAGTGAGGACAGGAGACCTCTGTATATATAGGAGATATACAATGTATCAGTGCAGCACAGAGTACAGTGAGGACAGGAGACCTCTGTATATATAGGAGATACACAATGTATGAGTGCAGCACAGAGTACAGTGAGGACAGGAGACCTCTGTATATATAGGAGATTTACAATGTATCAGTGCAGCACAGAGTACAGTGAGGACAGGAGACCTCTGTATATATAGGAGATATTCAATATATCAATACAGCACAGAGTACAGTGAGGACAGGAGGCCTCTGTATATATATAGGAGATATACAATGTATCAGTACAGCACAGAGTACAGTGAGGACAGGAGGCCTCTGTATATATAGGAGATATACAATGTATCAGTGCAGCACAGAGTACAGTGAGGACAGGAGACCTCTGTATATATAGGAGATATTCAATATATCAGTACAGCACAGAGTACAGTGAGGACAGGAGGCCTCTGTATATATATAGGAGATATACAATGTATCAGTACAGCACAGAGTACAGTGAGGACAGGAGGCCTCTGTATATATAGGAGATATACAATGTATCAGTGCAGCACAGAGTACAGTGAGGACAGGAGACCTCTGTATATATAGGAGATATACAATGTATCAGTACAGCACAGAGTACAGTGAGGACAGGAGGCCTCTGTATATATATAGTACATATACAATGTATCAGTACAGCACACAGTACAGTGAGGACAGGAGACCTCTGTATATATAGGAGATATACAATGTATCAGTGCAGCACAGAGTACAGTGAGGACAGGAGACCTCTGTATATATAGGAGATATACAATGTATCAGTACAGCACAGAGTACAGTGAGGACAGGATGCCTCTGTATATATATAGTAGATATACAATGTATCAGTACAGCACAGAGTACAGTGAGGACAGGAGACCTCTGTATATATAGGAGATATACAATGTATCAGTACAGCGCAGAGTACAGTGAGGACAGGAGACCTCTGTATATATAGGAGATATACAATGTATCAGTACAGCACAGAGTACAGTGAGGACAGGAGGCCTCTGTATATATATAGTAGATATACAATGTATCAGTACAGCACACAGTACAGTGAGGACAGGAGACCTCTGTATATATAGGAGATATACAATGTATCAGTACAGCACAGAGTACAGTGAGGACAGGAGGCCTCTGTATATATATAGTAGATATACAATGTATCAGTACAGCACAGAGTACAGTGAGGACAGGAGACCTCTGTATATATAGGAGATATACAATGTATCAGTACAGCACAGAGTACAGTGAGGACAGGAGACCTCTGTATATATAGGAGATATACAATGTACCAGTACAGCACAGAGTACAGTGAGGACAGGAGGCCTCTGTATATATATAGTAGATATACAATGTATCAGTACAGCACAGAGTACAGTGAGGACAGGAGGCCTCTGTATATATATAGTAGATATACAATGTATCAGTACAGCACAGAGTACAGTGAGGACAGGAGGCCTCTGTATATATAGGAGATATACAATGTATCAGTACAGCACAGAGTACAGTGAGGACAGGAGGCCTCTGTATATATAGGAGATATACAATGTATCAGTACAGTGCAGAGTACAGTGAGGACAGGAGACCTCTGTATATATAGGAGATATACAATGTATCAGTACAGCGCAGAGTACAGTGAGGACAGGAGGCCTCTGTATATATAGGAGATATACAATGTATCAGTACAGTGCAGAGTACAGTGAGGACAGGAGACCTCTGTATATATAGGAGATATACAATGTATCAGTACAGCGCAGAGTACAGTGAGGACAGGAGGCCTCTGTATATATATAGTAGATATACAATGTATCAGTACAGCACAGAGTAAAGTGAGGACAGGAGGCCTCTGTATATATAGGAGATATACAATGTATCAGTGCAGCACAGAGTACAGTGAGGACAGGAGACCTCTGTATATATAGGAGATATACAATGTATCAGTACAGCGCAGAGTACAGTGAGGACAGGAGACCTCTGTATATATAGGAGATATACAATGTATCAGTACAGTACAGAGTACAGTGAGGACAGGAGACCTCTGTATATATAGGAGATATACAATGTATCAGTGCAGCACAGAGTACAGTGAGGACAGGAGACCTCTGTATATATAGGAGATATACAATGTATCAGTACAGCACAGAGTACAGTGAGGACAGGAGACCTCTGTATATATAGGAGATATACAATGTATCAGTACAGCACAGAGTACAGTGAGGACAGGAGACCTCTGTATATCTAGGAGATATACAATGTATCAGTGCAGCACAGAGTACAGTGAGGACAGGAGACCTCTGTATATATAGGAGATATACAATGTATCAGTACAGCACAGAGTACAGTGAGGACAGGAGACCTCTGTATATATAGGAGATATACAATGTATCAGTGCCGCACAGAGTACAGTGAGGACAGGAGACCTCTGTATATATAGGAGATATACAATGTATCAGTACAGCACAGAGTACAGTGAGGACAGGAGACCTCTGTATATATAGGAGATATACAATGTATCAGTACAGCACAGAGTACAGTGAGGACAGGAGACCTCTGTATATCTAGGAGATATACAATGTATCAGTGCAGCACAGAGTACAGTGAGGACAGGAGACCTCTGTATATATAGGAGATATACAATGTATCAGTACAGCACAGAGTACAGTGAGGACAGGAGACCTCTGTATATATAGGAGATATACAATGTATCAGTACAGCACAGAGTACAGTGAGGACAGGAGACCTCTGTATATATAGGAGATATACAATGTATCAGTACAGCACAGAGTACAGTGAGGACAGGAAGCCTCTGTATATATATAGGAGATATACAATGTATCAGTATAGCACAGAGTACAGTGAGGACAGGAGGCCTCTGTATATATATAGTAGATATACAATGTATCAGTACAGCACAGAGTACAGTGAGGACAGGAGACCTCTGTATATATAGGAGATATACAATGTATCAGTACAGCACAGAGTACAGTGAGGACAGGAGACCTCTGTATATATAGGAGATATACAATGTATCAGTACAGCACAGAGTACAGTGAGGACAGGAGGCCTCTGTATATATAGGAGATATACAATGTATCAGTACAGCACAGAGTACAGTGAGGACAGGAGGCCTCTGTATATATAGTAGATATACAATGTATCAGTACAGCACAGAGTACAGTGAGGACAGGAGGCCTCTGTATATATATAGGAGATATACAATGTATCAGTACAGCACAGAGTACAGTGAGGACAGGAGGCCTCTGTATATATAGGAGATATACAATGTATCAATACAGCGCAGAGTACAGTGAGGACAGGAGGCCTCTGTATATATATAGGAGATATACAATGTATCAGTACAGCACAGAGTACAGTGAGGACATGAGACCTCTGTATATATAGGAGATATACAATGTATCAATACAGCGCAGAGTACAGTGAGGACAGCAGACCTCGGTATATATAGGAGATATACAATGTATCAGTGCAGCACAGAGTACAGTGAGGACAGGAGACCTCTGTATATATAGGAGATATACAATGTATCAGTACAGCACAGAGTACAGTGAGGACAGGAGACCTCTGTATATATAGGAGATATACAATGTATCAGTACAGCACAGAGTACAGTGAGGACAGGAGACCTCTGTATATCTAGGAGATATACAATGTATCAGTGCAGCACAGAGTACAGTGAGGACAGGAGACCTCTGTATATATAGGAGATATACAATGTATCAGTACAGCACAGAGTACAGTGAGGACAGGAGACCTCTGTATATATAGGAGATATACAATGTATCAGTGCCGCACAGAGTACAGTGAGGACAGGAGACCTCTGTATATATAGGAGATATACAATGTATCAGTACAGCACAGAGTACAGTGAGGACAGGAGACCTCTGTATATATAGGAGATATACAATGTATCAGTACAGCACAGAGTACAGTGAGGACAGGAGACCTCTGTATATCTAGGAGATATACAATGTATCAGTACAGCGCAGAGTACAGTGAGGACAGGAGACCTCTGTATATATAGGAGATATACAATGTATCAGTGCAGCACAGAGTACAGTGAGGACAGGAGACCTCTGTATATATAGGAGATATACAATGTATCAGTACAGCACAGAGTACAGTGAGGACAGGAGACCTCTGTATATATAGGAGATATACAATGTATCAGTACAGCACAGAGTACAGTGAGGACAGGAGACCTCTGTATATATAGGAGATATACAATGTATCAGTACAGCACAGAGTACAGTGAGGACAGGAAGCCTCTGTATATATATAGGAGATATACAATGTATCAGTATAGCACAGAGTACAGTGAGGACAGGAGGCCTCTGTATATATATAGTAGATATACAATGTATCAGTACAGCACAGAGTACAGTGAGGACAGGAGACCTCTGTATATATAGGAGATATACAATGTATCAGTACAGCACAGAGTACAGTGAGGACAGGAGACCTCTGTATATATAGGAGATATACAATGTATCAGTACAGCACAGAGTACAGTGAGGACAGGAGGCCTCTGTATATATAGGAGATATACAATGTATCAGTACAGCACAGAGTACAGTGAGGAAAGGAGGCCTCTGTATATATAGTAGATATACAATGTATCAGTACAGCACAGAGTACAGTGAGGACAGGAGGCCTCTGTATATATATAGGAGATATACAATGTATCAGTACAGCACAGAGTACAGTGAGGACAGGAGGCCTCTGTATATATAGGAGATATACAATGTATCAATACAGCGCAGAGTACAGTGAGGACAGGAGGCCTCTGTATATATATAGGAGATATACAATGTATCAGTACAGCACAGAGTACAGTGAGGACATGAGACCTCTGTATATATAGGAGATATACAATGTATCAATACAGCGCAGAGTACAGTGAGGACAGCAGACCTCGGTATATATAGGAGATATACAATGTATCAGTACAGCACAGAGTACAGTGAGTACAGGAGACCTCTGTATATATAGGAGATATACAATGTATCAGTACAGCACAGAGTACAGTGAGGACAGGAGACCTCTGTATATATAGGAGATATACAATGTATCAGTACAGCACAGAGTACAGTGAGGACAGGAGGCCTCTGTATATATATAGGAGATATACAATGTATCAGTACAGCACAGAGTACAGTGAGGACAGGAGACCTCTGTATATATAGAAGATATACAATGTATCAGTACAGCACAGAGTACAGTGATGACAGGAGGCCTCTGTATATATATAGGAGATATACAATGTATCAGTACAGCACAGAGTACAGTGAGGACAGGAGGCCTCTGTATATATAGGAGTTATACAATGTATCAGTACAGCACAGAGTACAGTGAGGACAGGAGACCTCTGTATATATAGGAGATATACAATGTATCAGTGCAGCACAGAGTACAGTGAGTACAGGAGGCCTCTGTATATACAGGAGATATACAATGTATCAGTACAGTACAGAGTACAGTGAGGACAGGAGGCCTCTGTATATATAGGAGATATACAATGTATCAGTATAGCACAGAGTACGGTGAGGACAGGAGGCCTCTGTATATATAGGAGATATACAATGTATCAGTACAGCGCAGAGTACAGTGAGGACAGGAGATCTCTGTATATATAGGAGATATACAATGTATCAGTACAGCACAGAGTACAGTGAGGACAGGAGGCCTCTGTATATATAGGAGATATACAATGTATCAGTGCAGCACAGAGTACAGTGAGGACAGGAGGCCTCTGTATATATAGGAGATATACAATGTATCAGTACAGCACAGAGTACAGTGAGGACAGGAGACCTCTGTATATATAGGAGATATACAATGTATCAGTACAGCACAGAGTACAGTGAGGACAGGAGGCCTCTGTATATATAGGAGATATACAATGTATCAGTGCAACACAGAGTACAGTGAGGACAGGAGACCTCTGTATATATAGGAGATATACAATGTATCAGTGCAGCACAGAGTACAGTGAGGACAGGAGACCTCTGTATATATAGGAGATACACAATGTATGAGTGCAGCACAGAGTACAGTGAGGACAGGAGACCTCTGTATATATAGGAGATTTACAATGTATCAGTGCAGCACAGAGTACAGTGAGGACAGGAGACCTCTGTATATATAGGAGATATTCAATAAATCAATACAGCACAGAGTACAGTGAGGACAGGAGGCCTCTGTATATATATAGGAGATATACAATGTATCAGTACAGCACAGAGTACAGTGAGGACAGGAGGCCTCTGTATATATAGGAGATATACAATGTATCAGTGCAGCACAGAGTACAGTGAGGACAGGAGACCTCTGTATATATAGGAGATATTCAATATATCAGTACAGCACAGAGTACAGTGAGGACAGGAGGCCTCTGTATATATATAGGAGATATACAATGTATCAGTACAGCACAGAGTACAGTGAGGACAGGAGGCCTCTGTATATATAGGAGATATACAATGTATCAGTGCAGCACAGAGTACAGTGAGGACAGGAGACCTCTGTATATATAGGAGATATACAATGTATCAGTACAGCACAGAGTACAGTGAGGACAGGAGGCCTCTGTATATATATAGTACATATACAATGTATCAGTACAGCACACAGTACAGTGAGGACAGGAGACCTCTGTATATATAGGAGATATACAATGTATCAGTGCAGCACAGAGTACAGTGAGGACAGGAGACCTCTGTATATATAGGAGATATACAATGTATCAGTACAGCACAGAGTACAGTGAGGACAGGATGCCTCTGTATATATATAGTAGATATACAATGTATCAGTACAGCACAGAGTACAGTGAGGACAGGAGACCTCTGTATATATAGGAGATATACAATGTATCAGTACAGCGCAGAGTACAGTGAGGACAGGAGACCTCTGTATATATAGGAGATATACAATGTATCAGTACAGCACAGAGTACAGTGAGGACAGGAGGCCTCTGTATATATATAGTAGATATACAATGTATCAGTACAGCACACAGTACAGTGAGGACAGGAGACCTCTGTATATATAGGAGATATACAATGTATCAGTACAGCACAGAGTACAGTGAGGACAGGAGGCCTCTGTATATATATAGTAGATATACAATGTATCAGTACAGCACAGAGTACAGTGAGGACAGGAGACCTCTGTATATATAGGAGATATACAATGTATCAGTACAGCACAGAGTACAGTGAGGACAGGAGGCCTCTGTATATATATAGTAGATATACAATGTATCAGTACAGCACAGAGTACAGTGAGGACAGGAGGCCTCTGTATATATATAGTAGATATACAATGTATCAGTACAGCACAGAGTACAGTGAGGACAGGAGGCCTCTGTATATATAGGAGATATACAATGTATCAGTACAGCACAGAGTACAGTGAGGACAGGAGGCCTCTGTATATATAGGAGATATACAATGTATCAGTACAGTGCAGAGTACAGTGAGGACAGGAGACCTCTGTATATATAGGAGATATACAATGTATCAGTACAGCGCAGAGTACAGTGAGGACAGGAGGCCTCTGTATATATAGGAGATATACAATGTATCAGTACAGTGCAGAGTACAGTGAGGACAGGAGACCTCTGTATATATAGGAGATATACAATGTATCAGTACAGCACAGAGTACAGTGAGGACAGGAGGCCTCTGTATATATAGTAGATATACAATGTATCAGTACAGCACAGAGTACAGTGAGGACAGGAGGCCTCTGTATATATATAGGAGATATACAATGTATCAGTACAGCACAGAGTACAGTGAGGACAGGAGGCCTCTGTATATATAGGAGATATACAATGTATCAATACAGCGCAGAGTACAGTGAGGACAGGAGGCCTCTGTATATATATAGGAGATATACAATGTATCAGTACAGCACAGAGTACAGTGAGGACATGAGACCTCTGTATATATAGGAGATATACAATGTATCAATACAGCGCAGAGTACAGTGAGGACAGCAGACCTCGGTATATATAGGAGATATACAATGTATCAGTGCAGCACAGAGTACAGTGAGGACAGGAGACCTCTGTATATATAGGAGATATACAATGTATCAGTACAGCACAGAGTACAGTGAGGACAGGAGACCTCTGTATATATAGGAGATATACAATGTATCAGTACAGCACAGAGTACAGTGAGGACAGGAGACCTCTGTATATCTAGGAGATATACAATGTATCAGTGCAGCACAGAGTACAGTGAGGACAGGAGACCTCTGTATATATAGGAGATATACAATGTATCAGTACAGCACAGAGTACAGTGAGGACAGGAGACCTCTGTATATATAGGAGATATACAATGTATCAGTGCCGCACAGAGTACAGTGAGGACAGGAGACCTCTGTATATATAGGAGATATACAATGTATCAGTACAGCACAGAGTACAGTGAGGACAGGAGACCTCTGTATATATAGGAGATATACAATGTATCAGTACAGCACAGAGTACAGTGAGGACAGGAGACCTCTGTATATCTAGGAGATATACAATGTATCAGTACAGCGCAGAGTACAGTGAGGACAGGAGACCTCTGTATATATAGGAGATATACAATGTATCAGTGCAGCACAGAGTACAGTGAGGACAGGAGACCTCTGTATATATAGGAGATATACAATATATCAGTACAGCACAGAGTACAGTGAGGACAGGAGACCTCTGTATATATAGGAGATATACAATGTATCAGTACAGCACAGAGTACAGTGAGGACAGGAGACCTCTGTATATATAGGAGATATACAATGTATCAGTACAGCACAGAGTACAGTGAGGACAGGAAGCCTCTGTATATATATAGGAGATATACAATGTATCAGTATAGCACAGAGTACAGTGAGGACAGGAGGCCTCTGTATATATATAGTAGATATACAATGTATCAGTACAGCACAGAGTACAGTGAGGACAGGAGACCTCTGTATATATAGGAGATATACAATGTATCAGTACAGCACAGAGTACAGTGAGGACAGGAGACCTCTGTATATATAGGAGATATACAATGTATCAGTACAGCACAGAGTACAGTGAGGACAGGAGGCCTCTGTATATATAGGAGATATACAATGTATCAGTACAGCACAGAGTACAGTGAGGACAGGAGGCCTCTGTATATATATAGGAGATATACAATGTATCAGTACAGCACAGAGTACAGTGAGGACAGGAGGCCTCTGTATATATAGGAGATATACAATGTATCAATACAGCGCAGAGTACAGTGAGGACAGGAGGCCTCTGTATATATATAGGAGATATACAATGTATCAGTACAGCACAGAGTACAGTGAGGACATGAGACCTCTGTATATATAGGAGATATACAATGTATCAATACAGCGCAGAGTACAGTGAGGACAGCAGACCTCGGTATATATAGGAGATATACAATGTATCAGTACAGCACAGAGTACAGTGAGTACAGGAGACCTCTGTATATATAGGAGATATACAATGTATCAGTACAGCACAGAGTACAGTGAGGACAGGAGACCTCTGTATATATAGGAGATATACAATGTATCAGTACAGCACAGAGTACAGTGAGGACAGGAGGCCTCTGTATATATATAGGAGATATACAATGTATCAGTACAGCACAGAGTACAGTGAGGACAGGAGACCTCTGTATATATAGAAGATATACAATGTATCAGTACAGCACAGAGTACAGTGATGACAGGAGGCCTCTGTATATATATAGGAGATATACAATGTATCAGTACAGCACAGAGTACAGTGAGGACAGGAGGCCTCTGTATATATAGGAGTTATACAATGTATCAGTACAGCACAGAGTACAGTGAGGACAGGAGACCTCTGTATATATAGGAGATATGCAATGTATCAGTGCAGCACAGAGTACAGTGAGGACATGAGACCTCTGTATATATAGAAGATATACAATGTATCAGTACAGCGCAGAGTACAGTGAGGACAGGAGACCTCTGTATATATAGGAGATATACAATGTATCAGTACAGCACAGAGTACAGTGAGGACAGGAGGCTTCTGTATATATAGGAGATATACAATGTATCAGTGCAGCACAGAGTACAGTGAGGACATGAGACCTCTGTATATATAGAAGATATACAATGTATCAGTACAGCGCAGAGTACAGTGAGGACAGGAGACCTCTGTATATATAGGAGATATACAATGTATCAGTACAGCACAGAGTACAGTGAGGACAGGAGGCCTCTGTATATATAGGAGATATACAATGTATCAGTACAGCACAGAGTACAGTGAGGACAGGAGGCCTCTGTATATATAGGAGATATACAATGTATCAGTACAGCACAGAGTACAGTGAGGACAGGAGACCTCTGTGTATATAGGAGATATACAATGTATCAGTACAGCACAGAGTACAGTGAGGACAGGAGACCTCTGTATATATAGGAGATATACAATGTATCAGTACAGCACAGAGTACAGTGAGGACAGGAGACCTCTGTATATATAGGAGATATACAATGTATCAGTACAGCGCAGAGTACAGTGAGGACAGGAGACCTCTGTATATATAGGAGATATACAATGTATCAGTGCAGCGCAGAATACAGTGAGGACAGGAGGCCTCTGTATATATAGGAGATATACAATGTATCAGTACAGCACAGAGTACAGTGAGGACAGGAGACCTCTGTATATATAGGAGATATTCAATGTATCAGTACAGCGCAGAGTACAGTGAGGACAGGAGACCTCTGTATATATAGGAGATATACAATGTATCAGTACAGCACAGAGTACAGTGAGGACAGGAGACCTCTGTATATATAGGAGATATACAATGTATCAGTGCAGCACAGAGAACAGTGATGACAGGAGACCTCTGTATATATAGGAGATATACAATGTGTCAGTACAGCACAGAGTACAGTGAGGACAGGAGACCTCTGTGTATATAGGAGATATACAATGTATCAGTACAGCACAGAGTACAGTGAGGACAGGAAACCTCTGTATATATAGGAGATATACAATGTATCAGTACAGCACAGAGTACAGTGAGGACAGGAGACCTCTGTATATATAGGAGATATACAATGTATCAGTACAGCACAGAGTACAGTGAGGACAGGAGGCCTCTGTATATATAGGAGATATACAATGTATCAGTACAGCGCAGAGTACAGTGAGGACAGGAGACCTCTGTATATATAGGAGATATACAATGTATCAGTGCAGCGCAGAATACAGTGAGGACAGGATACCTCTGTATATATAGGAGATATACAATGTATCAGCACAGCGCAGAGTACAGTGAGGACAGGAGACCTCTGTATATATAGGAGATATACAATGTATCAGTACAGCACAGAGTACAGTGAGGACAGGAGACCTCTGTATATATAGAAGATATACAATGTATCAGTACAGCGCAGAGTACAGTGAGGACAGGAGACCTCTGTATATATAGGAGATATACAATGTATCAGTACAGCACAGAGTACAGTGAGGACAGGAGACCTCTGTATATATAAGAGATATACAATGTATCAGTACAGCGCAGAGTACAGTGAGGACAGGAGACCTCTGTATATATAGGAGATATACAATGTATCAGTACAGCACAGAGTACAGTGAGGACAGGAGACCTCTGTATATATAGGAGATATACAATGTATCAGTACAGCGCAGAGTACAGTGAGGACAGGAGACCTCTGTATATATAGGAGATATACAATGTATCAGTACAGCGCAGAGTACAGTGAGGACAGGAGACCTCTGTATATATAGGAGATATACAATGTATCAGTGCAGCGCAGAATACAGTGAGGACAGGAGGCCTCTGTATATATAGGAGATATACAATGTATCAGTACAGCACAGAGTACAGTGAGGACAGGAGACCTCTGTATATATAGGAGATATTCAATGTATCAGTACAGTGCAGAGTACAGTGAGGACAGGAGACCTCTGTATATATAGGAGATATACAATGTGTCAGTACAGCACAGAGTATAGTGAGGACAGGAGTCCTCTGTATATATAGGAGATATACAATGTATCAGTGCAGCACAGAGTACAGTGAGGACAGGAGGCCTCTGTATATATAGGAGATATACAATGTATCAGTACAGCACAGAGTACAGTGAGTACAGGAGGCCTCTGTATATATAGGAGATATACAATGTATCAGTACAGCACAGAGTACAGTGAGGACAGGAGGCCTCTGTATATATAGGAGATATACAATGTATCAGTACAGCACAGAGTACAGTGAGGACAGGAGGCCTCTGTATATATATAGTAGATATACAATGTATCAGTACAGCACAGAGTACAGTGAGGACAGGAGGCCTCTGTATATATAGGAGATATACAATGTATCAGTACAGCACAGAGTACAGTGAGGACAGGAGGCCTCTGTATATATAGGAGATATACAATGTATCAGTACAGCACAGAGTACAGTGAGGACAGGAGGCCTCTGTATATATAGGAGATATACAATGTATCAGTGCAGCACAGAGTACAGCGAGGACAGGAGACCTCTGTATATATAGGAGATATACAATGTATCAGTACAGCACAGAGTACAGTGAGGACAGGAGACCTGTGTATATATAGGAGATATACAATGTATCAGTACAGCACAGAGTACAGTGAGGACAGGAGACCTCTGTATATATAGGAGATATACAATGTATCAGTACAGCACAGAGTACAGTGAGGACAGGAGACCTCTGTATATATAGGAGATATACAATATATCAGTACAGTACAGAGTACAGTGAAGGCAGGAGACCTCTGTATATATAGGAGATATACAATGTATCAGTACAGCACAGAGTACAGTGAGGACAGGAAGCCTCTGTATATATATAGTAGATATACAATGTATCAGTACAGCACAGAGTACACTGAGGACAGGAGACCTCTGTATATATAGGAGATATACAATGTATCAGTACAGCACAGAGTACAGTGAGGACAGGAGGCCTCTGTATATATATAGGAGATATACAATGTATCAGTACAGCACAGAGTACAGTGAGGACAGGATACCTCTGTATATATAGAAGATATACAATGTATCAGTACAGCACAGGGTACAGTGAGGACAGGAGGCCTCTGTATATATATAGTAGATATACAATGTATCAGTACAGCACAGAGTACAGTGAGGACAGGAGACCTCTGTATATATAGGAGATATACAATGTATCAGTACAGCGCAGAGTACAGTGAGGACAGGAGACCTCTGTATATATAGGAGATATACAATGTATCAGTACAGCGCAGAGTACAGTGAGGACAGGAGACCTCTGTATATATAGGAGATATACAATGTATCAGTGCAGCGCAGAATACAGTGAGGACAGGAGGCCTCTGTATATATAGGAGATATACAATGTATCAGTACAGCACAGAGTACAGTGAGGACAGGAGACCTCTGTATATATAGGAGATATTCAATGTATCAGTACAGTGAAGAGTACAGTGAGGACAGGAGACCTCTGTATATATAGGAGATATACAATGTGTCAGTACAGCACAGAGTATAGTGAGGACAGGAGTCCTCTGTATATATAGGAGATATACAATGTATCAGTGCAGCACAGAGTACAGTGAGGACAGGAGGCCTCTGTATATATAGGAGATATACAATGTATCAGTACAGCACAGAGTACAGTGAGTACAGGAGGCCTCTGTATATATAGGAGATATACAATGTATCAGTACAGCACAGAGTACAGTGAGGACAGGAGGCCTCTGTATATATAGGAGATATACAATGTATCAGTACAGCACAGAGTACAGTGAGGACAGGAGGCCTCTGTATATATATAGTAGATATACAATGTATCAGTACAGCACAGAGTACAGTGAGGACAGGAGGCCTCTGTATATATAGGAGATATACAATGTATCAGTACAGCACAGAGTACAGTGAGGACAGGAGGCCTCTGTATATATAGGAGATATACAATGTATCAGTACAGCACAGAGTACAGTGAGGACAGGAGGCCTCTGTATATATAGGAGATATACAATGTATCAGTGCAGCACAGAGTACAGCGAGGACAGGAGACCTCTGTATATATAGGAGATATACAATGTATCAGTACAGCACAGAGTACAGTGAGGACAGGAGACCTCTGTATATATAGGAGATATACAATGTATCAGTACAGCACAGAGTACAGTGAGGACAGGAGACCTCTGTATATATAGGAGATATACAATGTATCAGTACAGCACAGAGTACAGTGAGGACAGGAGACCTCTGTATATATAGGAGATATACAATATATCAGTACAGTACAGAGTACAGTGAAGGCAGGAGACCTCTGTATATATAGGAGATATACAATGTATCAGTACAGCACAGAGTACAGTGAGGACAGGAAGCCTCTGTATATATATAGTAGATATACAATGTATCAGTACAGCACAGAGTACACTGAGGACAGGAGACCTCTGTATATATAGGAGATATACAATGTATCAGTACAGCACAGAGTACAGTGAGGACAGGAGGCCTCTGTATATATATAGGAGATATACAATGTATCAGTACAGCACAGAGTACAGTGAGGACAGGAGACCTCTGTATATATAGAAGATATACAATGTATCAGTACAGCACAGGGTACAGTGAGGACAGGAGGCCTCTGTATATATATAGTAGATATACAATGTATCAGTACAGCACAGAGTACAGTGAGGACAGGAGACCTCTGTATATATAGGAGATATACAATGTATCAGTACAGCACAGAGTACAGTGAGGACAGGAGACCTCTGTATATATATAGTAGATATACAATGTATCAGTACAGCACAGAGTACAGTGAGGACAGGAAGCCTCTGTATATATATAGTAGATATACAATGTATCAGTACAGCACAGAGTACACTGAGGACAGGAGACCTCTGTATATATAGGAGATATACAATGTATCAGTACAGCACAGAGTACAGTGAGGACAGGAGGCCTCTGTATATATATAGGAGATATACAATGTATCAGTACAGCACAGAGTACAGTGAGGACAGGAGACCTCTGTATATATAGAAGATATACAATGTATCAGTACAGCACAGGGTACAGTGAGGACAGGAGGCCTCTGTATATATATAGTAGATATACAATGTATCAGTACAGCACAGAGTACAGTGAGGACAGGAGACCTCTGTATATATAGGAGATATACAATGTATCAGTACAGCACAGAGTACAGTGAGGACAGGAGGCCTCTGTATATATATAGTAGATATACAATGTATCAGTACAGCACAGAGTACAGTGAGGACAGGAGACCTCTGTATATATAGGAGATATACAATGTATCAGTACAGCACAGAGTATAGTGAGGACAGGAGACCTCTGTATATATAGGAGATATACAATGTATCAGTACAGCACAGAGTACAGTGAGGACAGGAGGCCTCTGTATATATATAGGAGATATACAATGTATCAGTACAGCACAGAGTACAGTGAGGACAGGAGGCCTCTGTATATATATAGTAGATATACAATGTATCAGTACAGCACAGAGTACAGTGAGGACAGGAGGCCTCTGTATATATATAGGAGATATACAATGTATCAGTACAGCACAGAGTACAGTGAGGACAGGAGGCCTCTGTATATATATAGTAGATATACAATGTATCAGTACAGCACAGAGTACAGTGAGGACAGGAGGCCTCTGTATATATATAGGAGATATACAATGTATCAGTACAGCACAGAGTACAGTGAGGACAGGAGACCTCTGTATATATAGGAGATATACAATGTATCAATACAGCGCAGAGTACAGTGAGGACAGCAGACCTCGGTATATATAGGAGATATACAATGTATCAGTACAGCACAGAGTACAGTGAGGACAGGAGACCTCTGTATATATAGGAGATATACAATGTATCAGTACAGCACAGAGTACAGTGAGGACAGGAGACCTCTGTATATATAGGAGATATACAATGTATCAGTACAGCACAGAGTACAGTGAGGACAGGAGGCCTCTGTATATATATAGGAGATATACAATGTATCAGTACAGCACAGAGTACAGTGAGGACAGGAGACCTCTGTATATATAGGAGATATGCAATGTATCAGTGCAGCACAGAGTACAGTGAGGACATGAGACCTCTGTATACATAGAAGATATACAATGTATCAGTACAGCGCAGAGTACAGTGAGGACAGGAGACCTCTGTATACATAGGAGATATACAATGTATCAGTGCAGCTCAGAGTACAGTGAGGACAGGAGGCCTCTGTATATATATAGGAGATATACAATGTATCAGTACAGCACAGAGTACAGTGAGGACAGGAGGCCTCTGTATATATAGGAGATATACAATGTATCAGTACAGCACAGAGTACAGTGAGGACAGGAGACCTCTGTGTATATAGGAGATATACAATGTATCAGTACAGCACAGAGTACAGTGAGGACAGGAGGCCTCTGTATATATAGGAGATATACAATGTATCAGTACAGAACAGAGTACAGTGAGGACAGGAGACCTCTGTATATATAGGAGATATACAATGTATCAGTACAGCGCAGAGTACAGTGAGGACAGGAGACCTCTGTATATATAGGAGATATACAATGTATCAGTACAGCACAGAGTACAGTGAGGACAGGAGGCCTCTGTATATATAGGAGATATACAATGTATCAGTACAGAACAGAGTACAGTGAGGACAGGAGGCCTCTGTATATATAGGAGATATACAATGTATCAGTGCAGCACAGAGTACAGTGAGGACAGGAGACCTCTGTATATATAGGAGATATACAATGTATCAGTACAGCACAGAGTACAGTGAGGACAGGAGACCTCTGTATATATAGGAGATATACAATGTATCAGTGCAGCACAGAGTACAGTGAGGACAGGAGACCTCTGTATATATAGGAGATATACAATGTATCAGTACAGCGCAGAGTACAGTGAGGACAGGAGACCTCTGTATATATAGGAGATATACAATGTATCAGTGCAGCGCAGAATACAGTGAGGACAGGAGGCCTCTGTATATATAGGAGATATACAATGTATCAGTACAGCACAGATTACAGTGAGGACAGGAGACCTCTGTATATATAGGAGATATACAATGTATCAGTACAGCGCAGAGTACAGTGAGGACAGGAGACCTCTGTATATATAGGAGATATACAATGTATCAGTGCAGCACAGAGTACAGTGAGGACAGGAGACCACTGTATATATAGGAGCTATTCAATGTATCAGTACAGTGCAGAGTACAGTGAGGACAGGAGACCTCTGTATATATAGGAGATATACAATGTATCAGTGCAGCGCAGAATACAGTGAGGACAGGAGGCCTCTGTATATATAGGAGATATACAATGTATCAGTACAGCACAGAGTACAGTGAGGACAGGAGACCTCTGTATATATAGGAGATATACAATGTATCAGTACAGCGCAGAGTACAGTGAGGACAGGAGACCTCTGTATATATAGGAGATATACAATGTATCAGTACAGCACAGAGTACAGTGAGGACAGGAGGCTTCTGTATATATAGGAGATATACAATGTATCAGTGCAGCACAGAGTACAGTGAGGACATGAGACCTCTGTATATATAGAAGATATACAATGTATCAGTACAGCGCAGAGTACAGTGAGGACAGGAGACCTCTGTATATATAGGAGATATACAATGTATCAGTACAGCACAGAGTACAGTGAGGACAGGAGGCCTCTGTATATATAGGAGATATACAATGTATCAGTACAGCACAGAGTACAGTGAGGACAGGAGGCCTCTGTATATATAGGAGATATACAATGTATCAGTACAGCACAGAGTACAGTGAGGACAGGAGACCTCTGTGTATATAGGAGATATACAATGTATCAGTACAGCACAGAGTACAGTGAGGACAGGAGACCTCTGTATATATAGGAGATATACAATGTATCAGTACAGCACAGAGTACAGTGAGGACAGGAGACCTCTGTATATATAGGAGATATACAATGTATCAGTACAGCGCAGAGTACAGTGAGGACAGGAGACCTCTGTATATATAGGAGATATACAATGTATCAGTGCAGCGCAGAATACAGTGAGGACAGGAGGCCTCTGTATATATAGGAGATATACAATGTATCAGTACAGCACAGAGTACAGTGAGGACAGGAGACCTCTGTATATATAGGAGATATTCAATGTATCAGTACAGCGCAGAGTACAGTGAGGACAGGAGACCTCTGTATATATAGGAGATATACAATGTATCAGTACAGCACAGAGTACAGTGAGGACAGGAGACCTCTGTATATATAGGAGATATACAATGTATCAGTGCAGCACAGAGAACAGTGATGACAGGAGACCTCTGTATATATAGGAGATATACAATGTATCAGTACAGCACAGAGTACAGTGAGGACAGGAGACCTCTGTATATATAGGAGATATACAATGTATCAGTACAGCACAGAGTACAGTGAGGACAGGAAACCTCTGTATATATAGGAGATATACAATGTATCAGTACAGCACAGAGTACAGTGAGGACAGGAGACCTCTGTGTATATAGGAGATATACAATGTATCAGTACAGCACAGAGTACAGTGAGGACAGGAAACCTCTGTATATATAGGAGATATACAATGTATCAGTACAGCACAGAGTACAGTGAGGACAGGAGACCTCTGTATATATAGGAGATATACAATGTATCAGTACAGCACAGAGTACAGTGAGGACAGGAGGCCTCTGTATATATAGGAGATATACAATGTATCAGTACAGCGCAGAGTACAGTGAGGACAGGAGACCTCTGTATATATAGGAGATATACAATGTATCAGTGCAGCGCAGAATACAGTGAGGACAGGATACCTCTGTATATATAGGAGATATACAATGTATCAGCACAGCGCAGAGTACAGTGAGGACAGGAGACCTCTGTATATATAGGAGATATACAATGTATCAGTACAGCACAGAGTACAGTGAGGACAGGAGACCTCTGTATATATAGAAGATATACAATGTATCAGTACAGCGCAGAGTACAGTGAGGACAGGAGACCTCTGTATATATAGGAGATATACAATGTATCAGTACAGCACAGAGTACAGTGAGGACAGGAGACCTCTGTATATATAAGAGATATACAATGTATCAGTACAGCGCAGAGTACAGTGAGGACAGGAGACCTCTGTATATATAGGAGATATACAATGTATCAGTACAGCACAGAGTACAGTGAGGACAGGAGACCTCTGTATATATAGGAGATATACAATGTATCAGTACAGCGCAGAGTACAGTGAGGACAGGAGACCTCTGTATATATAGGAGATATACAATGTATCAGTGCAGCGCAGAATACAGTGAGGACAGGAGGCCTCTGTATATATAGGAGATATACAATGTATCAGTACAGCACAGAGTACAGTGAGGACAGGAGACCTCTGTATATATAGGAGATATTCAATGTATCAGTACAGTGCAGAGTACAGTGAGGACAGGAGACCTCTGTATATATAGGAGATATACAATGTGTCAGTACAGCACAGAGTATAGTGAGGACAGGAGTCCTCTGTATATATAGGAGATATACAATGTATCAGTGCAGCACAGAGTACAGTGAGGACAGGAGGCCTCTGTATATATAGGAGATATACAATGTATCAGTACAGCACAGAGTACAGTGAGTACAGGAGGCCTCTGTATATATAGGAGATATACAATGTATCAGTACAGCACAGAGTACAGTGAGGACAGGAGGCCTCTGTATATATAGGAGATATACAATGTATCAGTACAGCACAGAGTACAGTGAGGACAGGAGGCCTCTGTATATATATAGTAGATATACAATGTATCAGTACAGCACAGAGTACAGTGAGGACAGGAGGCCTCTGTATATATAGGAGATATACAATGTATCAGTACAGCACAGAGTACAGTGAGGACAGGAGGCCTCTGTATATATAGGAGATATACAATGTATCAGTACAGCACAGAGTACAGTGAGGACAGGAGGCCTCTGTATATATAGGAGATATACAATGTATCAGTGCAGCACAGAGTACAGCGAGGACAGGAGACCTCTGTATATATAGGAGATATACAATGTATCAGTACAGCACAGAGTACAGTGAGGACAGGAGACCTGTGTATATATAGGAGATATACAATGTATCAGTACAGCACAGAGTACAGTGAGGACAGGAGACCTCTGTATATATAGGAGATATACAATGTATCAGTACAGCACAGAGTACAGTGAGGACAGGAGACCTCTGTATATATAGGAGATATACAATATATCAGTACAGTACAGAGTACAGTGAAGGCAGGAGACCTCTGTATATATAGGAGATATACAATGTATCAGTACAGCACAGAGTACAGTGAGGACAGGAAGCCTCTGTATATATATAGTAGATATACAATGTATCAGTACAGCACAGAGTACACTGAGGACAGGAGACCTCTGTATATATAGGAGATATACAATGTATCAGTACAGCACAGAGTACAGTGAGGACAGGAGGCCTCTGTATATATATAGGAGATATACAATGTATCAGTACAGCACAGAGTACAGTGAGGACAGGATACCTCTGTATATATAGAAGATATACAATGTATCAGTACAGCACAGGGTACAGTGAGGACAGGAGGCCTCTGTATATATATAGTAGATATACAATGTATCAGTACAGCACAGAGTACAGTGAGGACAGGAGACCTCTGTATATATAGGAGATATACAATGTATCAGTACAGCGCAGAGTACAGTGAGGACAGGAGACCTCTGTATATATAGGAGATATACAATGTATCAGTACAGCGCAGAGTACAGTGAGGACAGGAGACCTCTGTATATATAGGAGATATACAATGTATCAGTGCAGCGCAGAATACAGTGAGGACAGGAGGCCTCTGTATATATAGGAGATATACAATGTATCAGTACAGCACAGAGTACAGTGAGGACAGGAGACCTCTGTATATATAGGAGATATTCAATGTATCAGTACAGTGAAGAGTACAGTGAGGACAGGAGACCTCTGTATATATAGGAGATATACAATGTGTCAGTACAGCACAGAGTATAGTGAGGACAGGAGTCCTCTGTATATATAGGAGATATACAATGTATCAGTGCAGCACAGAGTACAGTGAGGACAGGAGGCCTCTGTATATATAGGAGATATACAATGTATCAGTACAGCACAGAGTACAGTGAGTACAGGAGGCCTCTGTATATATAGGAGATATACAATGTATCAGTACAGCACAGAGTACAGTGAGGACAGGAGGCCTCTGTATATATAGGAGATATACAATGTATCAGTACAGCACAGAGTACAGTGAGGACAGGAGGCCTCTGTATATATATAGTAGATATACAATGTATCAGTACAGCACAGAGTACAGTGAGGACAGGAGGCCTCTGTATATATAGGAGATATACAATGTATCAGTACAGCACAGAGTACAGTGAGGACAGGAGGCCTCTGTATATATAGGAGATATACAATGTATCAGTACAGCACAGAGTACAGTGAGGACAGGAGGCCTCTGTATATATAGGAGATATACAATGTATCAGTGCAGCACAGAGTACAGCGAGGACAGGAGACCTCTGTATATATAGGAGATATACAATGTATCAGTACAGCACAGAGTACAGTGAGGACAGGAGACCTCTGTATATATAGGAGATATACAATGTATCAGTACAGCACAGAGTACAGTGAGGACAGGAGACCTCTGTATATATAGGAGATATACAATATATCAGTACAGTACAGAGTACAGTGAAGGCAGGAGACCTCTGTATATATAGGAGATATACAATGTATCAGTACAGCACAGAGTACAGTGAGGACAGGAAGCCTCTGTATATATATAGTAGATATACAATGTATCAGTACAGCACAGAGTACACTGAGGACAGGAGACCTCTGTATATATATAGGAGATATACAATGTATCAGTACAGCACAGAGTACAGTGAGGACAGGAAGCCTCTGTATATATATAGTAGATATACAATGTATCAGTACAGCACAGAGTACACTGAGGACAGGAAGCCTCTGTATATATATAGTAGATATACAATGTATCAGTACAGCACAGAGTACACTGAGGACAGGAAGCCTCTGTATATATATAGTAGATATACAATGTATCAGTACAGCACAGAGTACACTGAGGACAGGAGGCCTCTGTATATATAGGAGATATACAATATATCAGTACAGCACAGAGTACAGTGAGGACAGGAGACCTCTGTATATATAGGAGATATACAATATATCAGTACAGTACAGAGTACACTGAGGACAGGAAGCCTCTGTATATATATAGTAGATATACAATGTATCAGTACAGCACAGAGTACACTGAGGACAGGAAGCCTCTGTATATATATAGTAGATATACAATGTATCAGTACAGCACAGAGTACACTGAGGACAGGAGGCCTCTGTATATATAGGAGATATACAATGTATCAGTACAGCACAGAGTACAGTGAGGACAGGAGACCTCTGTATATATAGGAGATATACAATATATCAGTACAGCACAGAGTACAGTGAGGACAGGAGGCCTCTGTATATATAGGAGATATACAATGTATCAGTACAGCACAGAGTACACTGAGGACAGGAAGCCTCTGTATATATATAGTAGATATACAATGTATCAGTACAGCACAGAGTACACTGAGGACAGGAAGCCTCTGTATATATATAGTAGATATACAATGTATCAGTACAGCACAGAGTACACTGAGGACAGGAGGCCTCTGTATATATAGGAGATATACAATGTATCAGTACAGCACAGAGTACAGTGAGGACAGGAGACCTCTGTATATATAGGAGATATACAATATATCAGTACAGTACAGAGTACAGTGAAGGCAGGAGACCTCTGTATATATAGGAGATATACAATGTATCAGTACAGCACAGAGTACAGTGAGGACAGGAAGCCTCTGTATATATATAGTAGATATACAATGTATCAGTACAGCACAGAGTACACTGAGGACAGGAAGCCTCTGTATATATATAGTAGATATACAATGTATCAGTACAGCACAGAGTACAGTGAGGACAGGAGGCCTCTGTATATATATAGGAGATATACAATGTATCAGTACAGCACAGAGTACAGTGAGGACAGGAGACCTCTGTATATATAGAAGATATACAATGTATCAGTACAGCACAGGGTACAGTGAGGACAGGAGGCCTCTGTATATATATAGTAGATATACAATGTATCAGTACAGCACAGAGTACAGTGAGGACAGGAGACCTCTGTATATATAGGAGATATACAATGTATCAGTACAGCACAGAGTACAGTGAGGACAGGAGACCTCTGTATATATATAGTAGATATACAATGTATCAGTACAGCACAGAGTACAGTGAGGACAGGAAGCCTCTGTATATATATAGTAGATATACAATGTATCAGTACAGCACAGAGTACATTGAGGACAGGAGACCTCTGTATATATAGGAGATATACAATGTATCAGTACAGCACAGAGTACAGTGAGGACAGGAGGCCTCTGTATATATATAGGAGATATACAATGTATCAGTACAGCACAGAGTACAGTGAGGACAGGAGACCTCTGTATATATAGAAGATATACAATGTATCAGTACAGCACAGGGTACAGTGAGGACAGGAGGCCTCTGTATATATATAGTAGATATACAATGTATCAGTACAGCACAGAGTACAGTGAGGACAGGAGACCTCTGTATATATAGGAGATATACAATGTATCAGTACAGCACAGAGTACAGTGAGGACAGGAGGCCTCTGTATATATATAGTAGATATACAATGTATCAGTACAGCACAGAGTACAGTGAGGACAGGAGACCTCTGTATATATAGGAGATATACAATGTATCAGTACAGCACAGAGTATAGTGAGGACAGGAGACCTCTGTATATATAGGAGATATACAATGTATCAGTACAGCACAGAGTACAGTGAGGACAGGAGGCCTCTGTATATATATAGGAGATATACAATGTATCAGTACAGCACAGAGTACAGTGAGGACAGGAGGCCTCTGTATATATATAGTAGATATACAATGTATCAGTACAGCACAGAGTACAGTGAGGACAGGAGGCCTCTGTATATATATAGGAGATATACAATGTATCAGTACAGCACAGAGTACAGTGAGGACAGGAGGCCTCTGTATATATATAGTAGATATACAATGTATCAGTACAGCACAGAGTACAGTGAGGACAGGAGGCCTCTGTATATATATAGGAGATATACAATGTATCAGTACAGCACAGAGTACAGTGAGGACAGGAGACCTCTGTATATATAGGAGATATACAATGTATCAATACAGCGCAGAGTACAGTGAGGACAGCAGACCTCGGTATATATAGGAGATATACAATGTATCAGTACAGCACAGAGTACAGTGAGGACAGGAGACCTCTGTATATATAGGAGATATACAATGTATCAGTACAGCACAGAGTACAGTGAGGACAGGAGACCTCTGTATATATAGGAGATATACAATGTATCAGTACAGCACAGAGTACAGTGAGGACAGGAGGCCTCTGTATATATATAGGAGATATACAATGTATCAGTACAGCACAGAGTACAGTGAGGACAGGAGACCTCTGTATATATAGGAGATATGCAATGTATCAGTGCAGCACAGAGTACAGTGAGGACATGAGACCTCTGTATACATAGAAGATATACAATGTATCAGTACAGCGCAGAGTACAGTGAGGACAGGAGACCTCTGTATACATAGGAGATATACAATGTATCAGTGCAGCTCAGAGTACAGTGAGGACAGGAGGCCTCTGTATATATATAGGAGATATACAATGTATCAGTACAGCACAGAGTACAGTGAGGACAGGAGGCCTCTGTATATATAGGAGATATACAATGTATCAGTACAGCACAGAGTACAGTGAGGACAGGAGACCTCTGTGTATATAGGAGATATACAATGTATCAGTACAGCACAGAGTACAGTGAGGACAGGAGGCCTCTGTATATATAGGAGATATACAATGTATCAGTACAGAACAGAGTACAGTGAGGACAGGAGACCTCTGTATATATAGGAGATATACAATGTATCAGTACAGCGCAGAGTACAGTGAGGACAGGAGACCTCTGTATATATAGGAGATATACAATGTATCAGTACAGCACAGAGTACAGTGAGGACAGGAGGCCTCTGTATATATAGGAGATATACAATGTATCAGTACAGAACAGAGTACAGTGAGGACAGGAGGCCTCTGTATATATAGGAGATATACAATGTATCAGTGCAGCACAGAGTACAGTGAGGACAGGAGACCTCTGTATATATAGGAGATATACAATGTATCAGTACAGCACAGAGTACAGTGAGGACAGGAGACCTCTGTATATATAGGAGATATACAATGTATCAGTGCAGCACAGAGTACAGTGAGGACAGGAGACCTCTGTATATATAGGAGATATACAATGTATCAGTACAGCGCAGAGTACAGTGAGGACAGGAGACCTCTGTATATATAGGAGATATACAATGTATCAGTGCAGCGCAGAATACAGTGAGGACAGGAGGCCTCTGTATATATAGGAGATATACAATGTATCAGTACAGCACAGATTACAGTGAGGACAGGAGACCTCTGTATATATAGGAGATATACAATGTATCAGTACAGCGCAGAGTACAGTGAGGACAGGAGACCTCTGTATATATAGGAGATATACAATGTATCAGTGCAGCACAGAGTACAGTGAGGACAGGAGACCACTGTATATATAGGAGCTATTCAATGTATCAGTACAGTGCAGAGTACAGTGAGGACAGGAGACCTCTGTATATATAGGAGATATACAATGTATCAGTGCAGCGCAGAATACAGTGAGGACAGGAGGCCTCTGTATATATAGGAGATATACAATGTATCAGTACAGCACAGAGTACAGTGAGGACAGGAGACCTCTGTATATATAGGAGATATACAATGTATCAGTACATTGCAGAGTACAGTGATGACAGGAGACCTCTGTATATATAGGAGATATACAATGTGTCAGTACAGCACAGAGTACAGTGAGGACAGGAGGCCTCTGTATATATAGGAGATATACAATGTGTCAGTGCAGCACAGAGTACAGTGAGGACAGGAGACCTCTGTATATATAGGAGATTTACAATGTATCAGTGCAGCACAGAGTACAGTGAGGACAGGAGGCCTCTGTATATATAGGAGATATACAATGTATCAGTACAGCACAGAGTACAGTGAGGACAGGAGGCCTCTGTATATATAGGAGATATACAATGTATCAGTAAAGTGCAGAGTACAGTGAGGACAGGAGACCTCTGTATATATAGGAGATATACAATGTGTCAGTGCAGCACAGAGTACAGTGAGGACAGGAGGCCTCTGTATATATAGGAGATATACAATGTATCAGTGCAGCGCAGAATACAGTGAGGACAGGAGGCCTCAGTATATATAGGAGATATACAATGTAAAAGTACAGCACAGAGTACAGTGACGACAGGAGACCTCTGTATATATAGGAGATATACAATGTATCAGTACAGTGCAGAGTACAGTGAGGACAGGAGACCTCTGTATATATAGGAGATATACAATGTGTCAGTGCAGCACAGAGTATAGTGAGGACAGGAGACCTCTGTATATATAGGAGATATACAATGTATCAGTGCAGCACAGAGTACAGTGAGGACAGGAGACCTCTGTATATATAGGAGATATACAATGTATCAGTGCAGCACAGAGTATAGTGAGGACAGGAGACCTCTGTATATATAGGAGATATACAATGTATCAGTACAGCACAGAGTACAGTGAGGACAGGAGGCCTCTGTATATATAGGAGATATACAATGTATCAGTACAGCATAGAGTAAGGTGAGGACAGGAGACCTCTGTATATATAGGAGATATACAATGTATCAGTACAGCGCAGAGTACAATGAGGACAGGAGACCTCTGTATATATAGGAGATATACAATGTATCAGTGCAGCACAGAGTACAGTGAGGACAGGAGGCCTCAGTATATATAGGAGATATACAATGTATCAGTACAGCACAGAGTACAGTGAGGACAGGAGACCTCTGTATATATAGGAGATATACAATGTATCAGTACAGCACAGAGTAAGGTGAGGACAGGAGACCTCTGTATATATAGGAGATATACAATGTATCAGTACAGCGCAGAGTACAGTGAGGACAGGAGACCTCTGAATATATAGGAGATATACAATGTATCAGTGCAGCACAGAGTATAGTGAGGACAGGAGACCTCTGTATATATAGGAGATATACAATGTATCAGTACAGCACAGAGTACAGTGAGGACAGGAGACCTCTGTATATATAGGAGATATACAATGTATCAGTACAGCACAGAGTACAGTGAGGACAGGAGGCCTCTGTATATATATAGGAGATATACAATGTATCAGTGCAGCACAGAGTACAGTGAGGACAGGAGGCCTCTGTATATATAGGAGATATACAATGTATCAGTGCAGCGCAGAATACAGTGAGGACAGGAGGCCTCTGTATATATAGGAGATATACAATGTATCAGTACAGCACAGAGTACAGTGAGGACAGGAGACCTCTGTATATATAGGAGATATACAATGTATCAGTACAGCACAGAGTACAGTGATGACAGGAGACCTCTGTATATATAGGAGATATACAATGTATCAGTACAGCACAGAGTATAGTGAGGACAGGAGTCCTCTGTATATATAGGAGATATACAATGTATCAGTGCAGCACAGAGTTCAGTGAGGACAGGAGGCCTCTGTATATATAGGAGATATACAATGTATCAGTACAGCACAGAGTACAATGAGGACAGGAGGCCTCTGTATATATAGGAGATATACAATGTATCAGTACAGCACAGAGTACAGTGAGGACAGGAGGCCTCTGTATATATAGGAGATATACAATGTGTCAGTGCAGCACAGAGTACAGTGAGGACAGGAGACCTCTGTATATATAGGAGATTTACAATGTATCAGTGCAGCACAGAGTACAGTGAGGACAGGAGGCCTCTGTATATATAGGAGATATACAATGTATCAGTACAGCACAGAGTACAGTGAGGACAGGAGGCCTCTGTATATATAGGAGATATACAATGTATCAGTACAGTGCAGAGTACAGTGAGGACAGGAGACCTCTGTATATATAGGAGATATACAATGTATCAGTGCAGCGCAGAATACAGTGAGGACAGGAGGCCTCAGTATATATAGGAGATATACAATGTATCAGTGCAGCACAGGGTACAGTGAGGACAGGAGACCTCTGTATATATAGGAGATATACAATGTATCAGTACAGCACAGAGTACAGTGAGGACAGGAGGCCTCTGTATATATAGGAGATATACAATGTATCAGTGCAGCGCAGAATACAGTGAGGACAGGAGGCCTCTGTATATATAGGAGATATACAATGTATCAGTACAGCACAGAGTACAGTGAGGACAGGAGACCTCTGTATATATAGGAGATATACAATGTATCAGTACAGCACAGAGTACAGTGATGACAGGAGACCTCTGTATATATAGGAGATATACAATGTATCAGTACAGCACAGAGTATAGTGAGGACAGGAGTCCTCTGTATATATAGGAGATATACAATGTATCAGTGCAGCACAGAGTTCAGTGAGGACAGGAGGCCTCTGTATATATAGGAGATATACAATGTATCAGTACAGCACAGAGTACAATGAGGACAGGAGGCCTCTGTATATATAGGAGATATACAATGTATCAGTACAGCACAGAGTACAGTGAGGACAGGAGGCCTCTGTATATATAGGAGATATACAATGTGTCAGTGCAGCACAGAGTACAGTGAGGACAGGAGACCTCTGTATATATAGGAGATTTACAATGTATCAGTGCAGCACAGAGTACAGTGAGGACAGGAGGCCTCTGTATATATAGGAGATATACAATGTATCAGTACAGCACAGAGTACAGTGAGGACAGGAGGCCTCTGTATATATAGGAGATATACAATGTAAAAGTACAGCACAGAGTACAGTGACGACAGGAGACCTCTGTATATATAGGAGATATACAATGTATCAGTGCAGCGCAGAATACAGTGAGGACAGGAGGCCTCAGTATATATAGGAGATATACAATGTATCAGTGCAGCACAGGGTACAGTGAGGACAGGAGACCTCTGTATATATAGGAGATATACAATGTATCAGTACAGCACAGAGTACAGTGAGGACAGGAGGCCTCTGTATATATAGGAGATATACAATGTAAAAGTACAGCACAGAGTACAGTGACGACAGGAGACCTCTGTATATATAGGAGATATACAATGTATCAGTACAGTGCAGAGTACAGTGAGGACAGGAGACCTCTGTATATATAGGAGATATACAATGTATCAGTGCAGCACAGAGTACAATGAGGACAGGAGACCTCTGTATATATAGGAGATATACAATGTATCAGTGCAGCACAGAGTACAGTGAGGACAGGAGACCTTTGTATATATAGGAGATATACAATGTATCAGTACAGCACAGAGTACAGTGAGGACAGGAGACCTCTGTATATATAGGAGATATACAATGTATCAGTGCAGCACAGAGTATAGTGAGGACAGGAGACCTCTGTATATATAGGAGATATACAATGTATCAGTGCAGCACAGAGTACAGTGAGGACAGGAGACCTATGTATATATAGGAGATATACAATGTATCAGTGCATCACAGAGTACAGTGAGGACAGGAGACCTCTGTATATATAGGAGATATACAATGTATCAGTGCAGCACAGAGTACAGTGAGGACAGGAGACCTATGTATATATAGTAGATATACAATGTATCAGTACAGCACAGAGTACAGTGAGGACAGGAGGCCTCTGTATATATATATATAGGAGATATACAATGTATCAGTACAGCACAGAGTACAGTGAGGACAGGAGACCTCGGTATATATAGGAGATATACAATGTAT
Organism: Phyllobates terribilis; assembly: GCF_046119375.1. NCBI lineage: Eukaryota > Metazoa > Chordata > Amphibia > Anura > Dendrobatidae > Phyllobates > Phyllobates terribilis. Next base: position 1,208,848,644 of record NW_027362761.1, on the reverse strand, counting down.
CAGTACAGCGCAGAGTACAGTGAGGACAGGAGACCTCTGTATATATAGGAGATATACAATGTATCAGTACAGCACAGAGTACAGTGAGGACAGGAGACCTCTGTATATATAGGAGATATACAATGTATCAGTACAGCACAGAGTACAGTGAGGACAGGAGACCTCTGTATATATAGGAGATATACAATGTATCAGTACAGCGCAGAGTACAGTGAGGACAGGAGGCCTCTGTATATATAGGAGATATACAATGTATCAGTACAGCACAGAGTACAGTGAGGACAGGAGACCTCTGTATATATAGGAGATATACAATGTATCAGTACAGAACAGAGTACAGTGAGGACAGGAGACCTCTGTATATATAGGAGATATACAATGTATCAGTACAGCGCAGAGTACAGTGAGGACAGGAGACCTCTGTATATATAGGAGATATACAATGTATCAGTACAGCACAGAGTACAGTGAGGACAGGAGACCTCTGTATATATAGGAGATATACAATGTATCAGTACAGAACAGAGTACAGTGAGGACAGGAGACCTCTGTATATATAGGAGATATACAATGTATCAGTACAGCACAGAGTACAGTGAGGACAGGAGACCTCTGTATATATAGGAGATATACAATGTATCAGTACAGCACAGAGTACAGTGAGGACAGGAGACCTCTGTATATATAGGAGATATACAATGTATCAGTACAGCACAGAGTACAGTGAGGACAGGAGACCTCTGTATATATAGGAGATATACAATGTATCAGTACAGCACAGAGTACAATGAGGACAGGAGACCTCTGTATATATAGGAGATATACAATGTATCAGTACAGTATAGAGTACAGTGAGGACAGGAGACCTCTGTATATATAGGAGATATACAATATATCAGTACAGCACAGAGTACAGTGAGGACAGGAGACCTCTGTATATATAGGAGATATACAATGTATCAGTACAGCGCAGAGTACAGTGAGGACAGGAGACCTCTGTATATATAGGAGATATACAATGTATCAGTACAGCGCAGAGTACAGTGAGGACAGGAGGCCTCTGTATATATAGGAGATATGCAATGTATCAGTACAGCACAGAGTACAGTGAGGACAGGAGACCTCTGTGTATATAGGAGATATACAATGTATCAGTACAGCACAGAGTACAGTGAGGACAGGAGACCTCTGTATATATAGGAGATATACAATGTATCAGTACAGCACAGAGTACAGTGAGGACAGGAGACCTCTGTATATATAGGAGATATACAATGTATCAGTACAGCGCAGAGTACAGTGAGGACAGGAGACCTCTGTATATATAGGAGATATACAATGTATCAGTACAGCGCAGAGTACAGTGAGGACAGGAGGCCTCTGTATATATAGGAGATATACAATGTATCAGTACAGTACAGCGTACAGTGAGGACAGGAGACCTCTGTATATATAGGAGATATACAATGTATCAGTACAGCACAGAGTACAGTGAGGACAGGATACCTCTGTATATATAGGAGATATACAATGTATCAGTGCAGCACAGAGTACAGTGAGGACAGGAGACCTCTGTATATATAGGAGATATACAATGTATCAGTACAGTACAGAGTACAGTGAGGACAGGAGACCTCTGTATATATAGGAGATATACAATGTATCAGTACAGCACAGAATACAGTGAGGACAGGATACCTCTGTATATATAGGAGATATACAATGTATCAGTGCAGCACAGAGTACAGTGAGGACAGGAGACCTCTGTATATATAGGAAATATACAATGTATCAGTACAGCACAGAGTACAGTGAGGACAGGATACCTCTGTATATATAGGAGATATACAATGTATCAGTACAGCACAGAGTACAGTGAGGACAGGAGACCTCTGTATATATAGGAGATATACAATGTATCAGTGCAGCACAGAGTACAGTGAGGACAGGAGACCTCTGTATATATAGGAGATATACAATGTATCAGTGCAGCGCAGAATACAGTGAGGACAGGAGGCCTCTGTATATATAGGAGATATACAATGTATCAGTACAGCACAGAGTACAGTGAGGACAGGAGACCTCTGTATATATAGGAGATATACAATGTATCAGTACAGCACAGAGTACAGTGAGGACAGGAGACCTCTGTATATATAGGAGATATACAATGTATCAGTACAGCACAGAGTACAGTGAGGATAGGATACCTCTGTATATATAGGAGATATACAATGTATCAGTGCAGCACAGAGTACAGTGAGGACAGGAGGCCTCTGTATATATAGGAGATATACAATGTATCAGTACAGTACAGAGTACAGTGAGGACAGGAGACCTCTGTATATATAGGAGATATACAATGTATCAGTACAGCACAGAGTACAGTGAGGACAGGATACCTCTGTATATATAGGAGATATACAATGTATCAGTGCAGCACAGAGTACAGTGAGGACAGGATACCTCTGTATATATAGGAGATATACAATGTATCAGTACAGCACAGAGTACAGTGAGGACAGGATACCTCTGTATATATAGGAGATATACAATGTATCAGTGCAGCACAGAGTACAGTGAGGACAGGAGACCTCTGTATATATAGGAGATATACAATGTATCAGTGCAGCGCAGAATACAGTGAGGACAGGAGGCCTCTGTATATATAGGAGATATACAATGTATCAGTACAGCACAGAGTACAGTGAGGACAGGAGACCTCTGTATATATAGGAGATATACAATGTATCAGTACAGCACAGAGTACAGTGAGGACAGGAGACCTCTGCATATATAGGAGATATACAATGTATCAGTACAGCACAGAGTACAGTGAGGATAGGATACCTCTGTATATATAGGAGATATACAATGTATCAGTACAGCACAGAGTGCAGTGAGGACAGGAGACCTCTGTATATATAGGAGATATACAATGTATCAGTACAGCACAGAGTACAGTGAGGATAGGATACCTCTGTATATATAGGAGATATACAATGTATCAGTACAGCACAGAGTACAGTGAGGACAGGAGACCTCTGTATATATAGGAGATATACAATGTATCAGTACAGCACAGAGTACAGTGAGGACAGGAGACCTCTGTATATATAGGAGATATACAATGTATCAGTACAGCACAGAGTACGGTGAGGACAGGAGACCTCTGAATATATAGGAGATATTCAATGTATCAGTACAGTGCAGAGTACAGTGAGGACAGGACACCTCTGTATATATAGGAGATATACAATGTATCAGTGCAGCGCAGAATTCAGTGAGGACAGGAGGCCTCTGTATATATAGGAGATATACAATGTATCAGTACAGCACAGAGTACAGTGAGGACAGGAGGCCTCTGTATATATAGGAGATATACAATGTATCAGTACAGCACAGAGTACAGTGAGGAGAGGAGACCTCTGTATATATAGGAGATATACAATGTATCAGTACAGTACAGAGTACAGTGAGGACAGGAGACCTCTGTATAAATAGGAGATATACAATATATCAGTACAGCACAGAGTACAGTGAGGACAGGAGGCCTCTGTATATATAGGAGATATACAATTTATCAGTACAGCACAGAGTACAGTGAGGAGAGGAGACCTCTGTATATATAGGAGATATACAATGTATCAGTACAGCACAGAGTATAGTGAGGACAGGAGACCTCTGTATATATAGGAGATATACAATGTATCAGTACAGCACAGAGTACAGTGAGGACAGGAGACCTCTGTATATATAGGAGATATACAATGTATCAGTACAGCACAGAGTACAGTGAGGACAGGAGGCCTCTGTATATATAGGAGATATACAATGTATCAGTGCAGCACAGAGTACAGTGAGGACAGGAGACCTCTGTATATATAGGAGATATACAATGTATCAGTACAGCACAGAGTACAGTGAGGACAGGAGACCTCTGTATATATAGGAGATATACAATGTATCAGTGCAGCGCAGAGTACAGTGAGGACAGGAGACCTCTGTATATATAGGAGATATACAATGTATCAGTGCAGCACAGAGTACAGTGAGGACAGGAGACCTCTGTATATAAAGGAGATATACAATGTATCAGTACAGCACAGAGTACAGTTAGGACAGGAGACCTCTGTGTATATAGGAGATATACAATGTATCAGTGCAGCGCAGAGTACAGTGAGGACAGGAGACCTCTGTATATATAGGAGATATACAATGTATCAGTGCAGCACAGAGTACAGTGAGAACAGGAGACCTCTGTATATATAGGAGATATACAATGTATCAGTGCAGCACAGAGTACAGTGAGAACAGGAGACCTCTGTATATATAGGAGATATACAATGTATCAGTGCAGCGCAGAGTACAGTGAGGACAGGAGACCTCTGTATATATAGGAGATATACAATGTATCAGTGCAGCACAGAGTACAGTGAGGACAGGAGGACTCTGTATATATAGGAGATATGCAATGTATCAGTGCAGCACAGAGTACAGTGAGGACAGGAGACCTCTGTATATATAGGAGATATACAATGTATCAGTACAGCACAGAGTACAGTGAGGACAGGAGGCCTCTGTATATATAGGAGATATACAATGTATCAGTACAGCACAGAGTACACAGTGAGGACAGGAGACCTCTGTATATATAGGAGATATACAATGTATCAGTACAGCACAGAGTACAGTGAGGACAGGAGCCTCTGTATATATAGGAGATATAAAATGTATCAGTACAGCACAGAGTACACAGTGAGGACAGGAGACCTCTGAATATATAGGAGATATACAATGTATCAGTACAGCACAGAGTACAGCGAGGACAGGAGACCTCTGTATATATAGGCGATATACAATGTATCAGTACAGCACAGAGTACAGTGAGGACAGGAGGCCTCTGTATATATAGGAGATATACAATGTAGCAGTACAGTACAGAGTACAGCGAGGACAGGAGACCTCTGTATATATAGGCGATATACAATGTATCAGTACAGCACAGAGTACAGTGAGGACAGGAGGCCTCTGTATATATAGGAGATATACAATGTATCAGTACAGCACAGAGTACAGTGAGGACAGGAGACCTCTGTATATATTGGAGATATACAATGTATCAGTACAGCACAGAGTACAGTGAAGACAGGAGACCTTTGTATATATAGGAGATATACAATGTATCAGTACAGCACAGAGTACAGTGAGGACAGGAGGCCTCTGTATATATAGGAGATATACAATGTATCAGTACAGCGCTGAGTACAGTGAGGACAGGAGACCTCTGTATATATAGGAGATATACAATGTATCAGTGCAGCGCAGAGTACAGTGAGGACAGGAGACCTCTGTATATATAGGATATATACAATGTATCAGTACAGTACAGAATACAGTGAGGACAGGAGACCTCTGTATATACAGGAGATATACAATGTATCAGTACAGCACAGAGTACAGTGAGGACAGGAGGCCTCTGTATATATAGGAGATATACAATGTATCAGTACAGCACAGAGTACAGTGAAGACAGGAGACCTTTGTATATATAGGAGATATACAATGTATCAGTACAGTACAGAGTACAGTGAGGACAGGAGGCCTCTGTATATATAGGAGATATACAATGTATCAGTACAGCGCTGAGTACAGTGAGGACAGGAGACCTCTGTATATATAGGAGATATACAATGTATCAGTGCAGCGCAGAGTACAGTGAGGACAGGAGACCTCTGTATATATAGGAGATATACAAAGTATCAGTACAGTACAGAGTACAGTGAGGACAGGAGACCTCTGTATATACAGGAGATATACAATGTATCAGTACAGCACAGAGTACAGTGAGGACAGGAGACCTCTGTATATATATAGGAGATATACAATGTATCAGTACAGCGCAGAGTACAGTGAGGACAGGAGACCTCTGTATATATAGGAGATATACAATGTATCAGTACAGCACAGAGTACAGTGAGGACAGGAGGCCTCTGTATATATAGGAGATATAAAATGTATCAGTACAGCACAGAGTACAGTGAGGACAGGAGACCTCTGTATATATAGGAGATATACAATGTATCAGTACAGTACAGAGTACAGTGAGGACAGGAGACCTCTGTATATATAGGAGATATACAATATATCAGTACAGCACAGAGTACAGTGAGGACAGGAGGCCTCTGTATATATAGGAGATATACAATGTATCAGTACAGCACAGAGTACAGTGAGGACAGGAGGCCTCTGTATATATAGGAGATATACAATGTATCAGTACAGCACAGAGTACAGTGAGGACAGGAGACCTCTGTATATATAGGAGATATACAATGTATCAGTACAGTACAGAGTACAGTGAGGACAGGAGACCTCTGCATATATAGGAGATATACAATGTATCAGTACAGCACAGAGTACAGTGAGGAGAGGAGACCTCTGTATATATAGGAGATATACAATGTATCAGTACAGCACAGAGTATAGTGAGGACAGGAGACCTCTGTATATATAGGAGATATACAATGTATCAGTACAGCAAAGAGTACAGTGAGGGCAGGAGCCCTCTGTATATATAGGAGATATACAATGTATCAGTACAGCACAGAGTACAGTGAGGACAGGAGGCCTCTGTATATATAGGAGATATACAATGTATCAGTACAGCACAGAGTACAGTGAGGACAGGAGACCTCTGTATATATAGGAGATATACAATGTATCAGTACAGTACAGAGTACAGTGAGGACAGGAGACCTCTGCATATATAGGAGATATACAATGTATCAGTACAGCACAGAGTACAGTGAGGAGAGGAGACCTCTGTATATATAGGAGATATACAATGTGTCAGTACAGCACAGAGTATAGTGAGGACAGGAGACCTCTGTATATATAGGAGATATACAATGTATCAGTACAGCACAGAGTACAGTGAGGATAGGAGGCCTCTGTATATATAGGAGATATACAATGTATCAGTGCAGCACAGAGTACAGTGAGGACAGGAGACCTCTGTATATATAGGAGATATACAATGTATCAGTACAGCACAGAGTACAGTGAGGACAGGAGACCTCTGTATATATAGGAGATATACAATGTATCAGTACAGCGCAGAGTACAGTGAGGACAGGAGACCTCTGTATATATAGGAGATATACAATGTATCAGGACAGCACAGAGTACAGTGAGGACAGGAGACCTCTGTATATAAAGGAGATATACAATGTATCAGTACAGCACAGAGTACAGTGAGGACAGGAGACCTCTGTATATATAGAAGATATACAATGTATCAGTACAGCACAGAGTACAGTGAGGACAGGAGACCTCTGTATATATAGGAGATATACAATGTATCAGTGCAGCACAGAGTACAGTGAGGACAGGAGGCCTCTGTATATATAGGAGATATGCAATATATCAGTGCAGCACAGAGTACAGTGAGGACAGGAGACCTCTGTATATATAGGAGATATACAATGTATCAGTACAGCACAGAGTACAGTGAGGACAGGAGGCCTCTGTATATATAGGAGATATACAATGTATCAGTACAGCACAGAGTACACAGTGAGGACAGGAGACCTCTGTATATATAGGAGATATACAATGTATCAGTACAGCACAGAGTACAGTGAGGACAGGAGGCCTCTGTATATATAGGAGATATAAAATGTATCAGTACAGCACAGAGTACACAGTGAGGACAGGAGACCTCTGAATATATAGGAGATATACAATGTATCAGTACAGCACAGAGTACAGTGAAGACAGGAGACCTCTGTTTATATAGGAAATATACAATGTATCAGTACAGCACAGAGCACAGTGAGGACAGGAGGCCTCTGTATATATAGGAGATATACAATGTATCAGTGCAGCAGAGAGTACAGCGAGGACAGGAGACCTCTGTATATATAGGAGATATACAATGTATCAGTACAGTACAGAGTACAGCGAGGACAGGAGACCTCTGTATATATAGGCGATATACAATGTATCAGTACAGCACAGAGTACAGTGAGGGCAGGAGACCTCTGTATATATAGGAGATATACAATGTATCAGTACAGCGCAGAGTACAGTGAGGACAGGAGGCCTCTGTATATATAGGAGATATACAATGTATCAGTACAGCACAGAGTACAGTGAGGACAGGAGACCTCTGTATATATTGGAGATATACAATGTATCAGTACAGCACAGAGTACAGTGAAGACAGGAGACCTTTGTATATATAGGAGATATACAATGTATCAGTACAGCGCAGAGTACAGTGAGGACAAGAGACCTCTGTATATATAGGAGATATACAATGTATCAGTACAGCGCAGAGTACAGTGAGGACAGGAGGCCTCTGTATATATAGGAGATATACAATGTATCAGTACAGTACAGAGTACAGTGAGGACAAGAGACCTCTGTATATTTAGGAGATATACAATGTATCAGTACAGTGCAGAGTACAGTGAGGACAGGAGGCCTCTATATATATAGGAGATATACAATGTATCAGTACAGCACAGAGCACAGTGAGGACAGGAGGCCTCTGTATATATAGGAGATATACAATGTATCAGTACAGTACAGAGTACAGTGAGGACAGGAGACCTCTGTATATATAGCAGATACACAATGTATGAGTGCAGCACAGAGTACAGTGAGGACAGGAGACCTCTGTATATATAGGAGATATACAATGTATCAGTACAGCACAGAGTACAGTGAAGACAGGAGACCTATGTATATATAGGAGATATACAATGTATCAGTACAGCACAGAGTACAGTGAGGACAGGAGGCCTCTGTATATATAGGAGATATACAATGTATCAGTACAGCACAGAGTACAGTGAAGACAGGAGACCTCTGTATATATAGGAGATATACAATGTATCAGTACAGCACAGAGTACAGTGAAGACAGGAGACCTCTGTATATATAGGAGATATACAATGTATCAGTACAGCACAGAGTACAGTGAGGGCAGGAGACCTCTGTATATATAGGAGATATACAATGTATCAGTACAGCACAGAGTACAGTGAGGACAGGAGACCTCTGTATATATAGGAGATATACAATGTATCAGTGCAGCACAGAGTACAGTGAGGACAGGAGACCTCTGTATATATAGGAGATATACAATGTATCAGTGCAGCGCAGAGTACAGTGAGGACAGGAGACCTCTGTATATATAGGAGATATACAATGTATCAGTACAGCACAGAGTACAGTGAAGACAGGAGACCTCTGTATATATAGGAGATATACAATGTATCAGTACAGCACAGAGTACAGTGAGGACAGGATACCTCTGCATATATAGGAGATATACAATGTATCAGTACAGCACAGAGTACAGTGAGGACAGGAGACCTCTGTATATATAGGAGATATACAATGTATCAGTACAGCACAGAGTACAGTGAGGACAGGAGACCTCTGTATATATAGGAGATATACAATGTATCAGTACAGCACAGAGTACAGTGAGGACAGAAGACCTCTGTATATATAGGAGACATACAATGTATCAGTACAGCACAGAGTACAGTGAGGACAGGAGGCCTCTGTATATATAGAAGATATACAATGTATCAGTACAGCACAGAGTACAGTGAGGACAGAAGACCTCTGTATATATAGGAGATATACAATGTATCAGTACAGCACAGAGTACAGTGAAGACAGGAGACCTCTGTATATATAGGAGATATACAATGTATCAGTACAGCACAGAGTACAGTGAGGACAGGATACCTCTGCATATATAGGAGATATACAATGTATCAGTACAGCACAGAGTACAGTGAGGACAGGAGACCTCTGTATATATAGGAGATATACAATGTATCAGTACAGCACAGAGTACAGTGAGGACAGGAGACCTCTGTATATATAGGAGATATACAATGTATCAGTACAGCACAGAGTACAGTGAGGACAGAAGACCTCTGTATATATAGGAGACATACAATGTATCAGTACAGCACAGAGTACAGTGAGGACAGGAGGCCTCTGTATATATAGAAGATATACAATGTATCAGTACAGCACAGAGTACAGTGAGGACAGGAGGCCTCTGTATATATAGGAGATATACAATGTATCAGTGCAGCACAGAGTACAGTGAAGACAGGAGACCTCTGTATATATAGGAGATATACAATGTATCAGTACAGCACAGAGTACAGTGAGGACAGGAGGCCTCTGTATATATAGGAGATATACAATGTATCAGTACAGCACAGAGTACAGTGAAGACAGGAGACCTCTGTATATATAGGAGATATACAATGTATCAGTACAGCGCAGAGTACAGTGAGGACAGGAGGCCTCTGTATATATAGGAGATATACAATGTATCAGTACAGCACAGAGTACAGTGAGGACAGGAGACCTCTGTATATATAGGAGATATACAATGTATCAGTGCAGCACAGAGTACAGTGAGGGCAGGAGACCTCTGTATATATAGGAGATATACAATGTATCAGTACAGCGCAGAGTACAGTGAGGACAGGAGGTCTCTGTATATATAGGAGATATACAATGTATCAGTACAGCACAGAGTACAGTGAAGACAGGAGACCTTTGTGTATATAGGAGATATACAATGTATCAGTACAGCGCAGAGTACAGTGAGGACAAGAGAACTCTGCATATATAGGAGATATACAATGTATCAGTACAGCACAGAGTACAGTGAGGACAGGAGACCTCTGTATATATAGGAGATACACAATGTATGAGTGCAGCACAGAGTACAGTGAGGACAGGAGACCTCTGTATATATAGGAGATACACAATGTATGAGTGCAGCACAGAGTACAGTGAGGACAAGAGAACTCTGTATATATAGGAGATATACAATGTATCAGTACAGCACAGAGTACAGTGAGGACAGGAGGCCTCTGTATATATAGGAGATACACAATGTATAAGTACAGCACAGAGTACAGTGAGGACAGGAGACCTCTGTATATATAGGAGATATACAATGTATCAGTGCAGCACAGAGTACAGTGAAGACAGGAGACCTCTGTATATATAGGAGATATACAATGTATCAGTGCAGCACAGAGTACAGTGAGGACAGGAGGCCTCTGTATATATAGGAGATATACAATGTATCAGCACAGAGTACAGTGAGGACAGGAGACCTCTGTATATATAGGAGATATACAATGTATCAGTACAGCACAGAGTACAGTGAGGACAGGAGACCTCTGTATATATAGGAGATATACAATGTATCAGTACAGCGCAGAGTACAGTGAGGACAGGAGGCCTCTGTATATATAGGAGATATACAATGTATCAGTACAGTACAGAGTACAGTGAGGACAGGAGACCTCTGTATATATATAGGAGGTATACAATGTATCAGTACAGTACAGAGTACAGTGAGGACAGGAGACCTCTGTATATATATAGGAGATATACAATGTATCAGCACAGTACAGTGTACAGTGAGGACAGGAGGCCTCTGTATATATAGGAGATATACAATGTATCAGTACAGCGCAGAGTACAGTGAGGACAGGAGGCTTCTGTGTATATAGGAGATATACAATGTATCAGTACAGCACAGAGTACAGTGAGGACAGGAGGCCTCTGTATATATAGGAGATATACAATGTATCAGTACAGCGCAGAGTACAGTGAGGACAGGAGACCTCTGTATATATATAGGAGATATACAATGTATCAGTACAGCGCAGAGTACAGTAAGGACAGGAGGCCTCTGTATATATAGGAGATATACAATGTATCAGTACAGCGCAGAGTACAGTGAGGACAGGAGACCTCTGTATATATAGGAGATATACAATGTATCAGTGCAGCACAGAGTACAGTGAGGACAGGAGACCTCTGTATATATAGGAGATATACAATGTATCAGTGCAGCACAGAGTACAGTGAGGACAGGAGGTCTCTGTATATATAGGAGATATACAATGTATCAGTGCAGCACAGAGTACAGTGAGGACAGGAGGCCCCTGTATATATAGGAGATATACAATGTATCAGTACAGTACAGAGTACAGTGAGGACAGGAGACCTCTGTATATATAGGAGATATACAATGTATCAGTACAGTACAGAGTACAGTGAGGACAGGAGACCTCTGTATATATAGTAGATATACAATGTATCAGTACAGCACAGAGTACAGTGAAGACAGGAGACCTTTGTATATATAGGAGATATACAATGTATCAGTACAGCGCAGAGTACAGTGAAGACAGGAGACCTTTGTATATATAGGAGATATACAATGTATCAGTACAGCGCAGAGTAAAGTGAGGACAGGAGGCCTCTGTATATATAGGAGATATACAATGTATCAGTACAGCACAGAGTACAGTGAGGACAGGAGACCTCTGTATATATAGGAGATATACAATGTATCAGTACAGCGCAGAGTACAGTGAGGACAGGGGGCTTCTGTATATATAGGAGATATACAATGTATCAGTACAGCACAGAGTACAGTGAGGACAGGAGACCTCTGTATATATAGGAGATATACAATGTATCAGTACAGCGCAGAGTACAGTGAGGACAGGAGACCTCTGTATATAAAGGAGATATACAATGTAGCAGTACAGCGCAGAGTACAGTGAGGACAGGAGGCCTCTGTATATATAGGAGATATACAATGTATCAGTACAGCACAGAGTACAGTGAGGACAGGAGGCCTCTGTATATATAGGAGATATACAATGTATCAGTACAGCACAGAGTACAGTGAAGACAGGAGACCTCTGTATATATAGGAGATATACAATATATCAGTACAGCACAGAGTACAGTGAGGACAGGAGGCCTCTGTATATATAGGAGATATACAATGTATCAGTACAGCACAGAGTACAGTGAGGACAGGAGGCCTCTGTATATATAGGAGATATACAATATATCAGTACAGCACAGAGTACAGTGAGGACAGGAGGCCTCTGTATATATAGGAGATATACAATATATCAGTACAGCACAGAGTACAGTGAGGACAGGAGGCCTCTGTATATATAGGAGATATACAATATATCAGTACAGCACAGAGTACAGTGAGGACAGGAGGCCTCTGTATATATAGGAGATATACAATATATCAGTACAGCACAGAGTACAGTGAGGACAGGAGGCCTCTGTATATATAGGAGATATACAATGTATCAGTACAGCACAGAGTACAGTGAGGACAGGAGGCCTCTGTATATATAGGAGATATACAATATATCAGTACAGCACAGAGTACAGTGAGGACAGGAGGCCTCTGTATATATAGGAGATATACAATGTATCAGTACAGCACAGAGTACAGTGAAGACAGGAGACCTTTGTATATATAGGAGATATACAATGTATCAGTACAGCACAGAGTACAGTGAGGACAGGAGGCCTCTGTATATATAGGAGATACACAATGTATGAGTGCAGCACAGAGTACAGTGAGGACAGGAGACCTCTGTATATATAGGAGATATACAATGTATCAGTACAGCACAGAGTACCGTGAAGACAGGAGACCTCTGTATATATAGGAGATATACAATGTATCAGTACAGCGCAGAGTACAGTGAGGACAGGAGACCTCTGTATATATAGGAGATATACAATGTATCAGTACAGCACAGAGTACAGTGAGGACAGGAGGCCTCTGTATATATAGGAGATATACAATGTATCAGTACAGCACAGAGTACAGTGAGGATAGGAGACCTCTGTATATATAGGAGATATACAATGTATCAGTACAGCGCAGAGTACAGGAGACCTCTGTATATATAGGACATATACAATGTATCAGTACAGCGCAGAGTACAGTGAGAACAGGAGGCCTCTGTATATATAGGAGATATACAATGTATCAGTACAGCGCAGAGTACAGTGAGGACAGGAGGCCTCTGTATATATAGGAGATATACAATGTGTCAGTGCAGCGCAGAGTACAGTGAGGACAGGAGACCTCTGTATATATAGGAGATATACAATGTATCAGTACAGCACAGAGTACAGTGAGGACAGGAGACCTCTGTATATATAGGAGATATACAATGTATCAGTGCAGCACAGAGTACAGGAGACCTCTGTATATATAGGACATATACAATGTATCAGTACAGCGCAGAGTACAGTGAGAACAGGAGGCCTCTGTATATATAGGAGATATACAATGTATCAGTACAGCGCAGAGTACAGTTAGGACAGGAGGCCTCTGTATGTATAGGAGATATACAATGTATCAGTGCAGCACAGAGTACAGTGAGGACAGTAGGCCTCTGTATATATAGGAGATATACAATGTATCAGTACAGCACAGAGTACAGTGAGGACAGGAGACCTCTGTATATATAGGAGATATACAATGTATCAGTACAGCGCTGAGTACAGTGAGGACAGGAGGCCTCTGTATATATAGGAGATATACAATGTATCAGTACAGCGCAGAGTACAGTGAGGACAGGAGACCTCTGTATATATAGGAGATATACAATGTATCAGTACAGTACAGAGTACAGTGAGGACAGGAGACCTCTGTATATATAGGAGATATACAATGTATCAGTACAGCACAGAGTACAGTGAGGACAGGAGACCTCTGTATATATAGGAGATATACAATGTATCAGTACAGCACAGAGTACAGTGAGGACAGGAGACCTCTGTATATATAGGAGATATACAATGTATCAGTACAGCACAGAGTATAGTGAGGACAGGAGACCTCTGTATATATAGGAGATATACAATGTATCAGTGCAGCACAGAGTACAGTGAGGACAGGAGGCCTCTGTATATATAAGAGATATACAATGTATCAGTACAGCGCAGAGTACAGTGAGGACAGGAGACCTCTGTATATATAGGAGATATACAATGTATCAGTACAGCACAGAGTATAGTGAGGACAGGAGACCTCTGTATATATAGGAGATATACAATGTATCAGTGCAGCACAGAGTACAGTGAGGACAGGAGGCCTCTGTATATATAGGAGATATACAATGTATCAGTGCAGCGCAGAGTACAGTGAGGAGAGGAGGCCTCTGTATATATAGGAGATATACAATGTATCAGTACAGCACAGAGTACAGTGAGGACAGGAGACCTCTGTATATATAGGAGATATACAATGTATCAGTGCAGCGCAGAGTACAGTGAGGACAGGAAACCTCTGTATATATAGGAGATATACAATGTATCAGTACAGCACAGAGTACAGTAAGGACAGGAGACCTCTGTATATATAGGAGATATACAATGTATCAGTGCAGCACAGAGTACAGTGAGGGCAGGAGACCTCTGTATATATAGGAGATATACAATATATCAGTACAGCGCAGAGTACAGTGAGGACAGGAGACCTCTTTATATATAGGAGATATACAATGTATCAGTACAGTACAGAGTACAGTGAGGACAGGAGGCCTCTGTATATATAGGAGATATACAATGTATCAGTGCAGCACAGAGTACAGTGAGGGCAGGAGACCTCTGTAGATATAGGAGATATACAATGTATCAGTACAGTACAGAGTACAGTGAGGACAGGAAACCTCTGTATATATAGGAGATATACAATGTATCAGTACAGCACAGAGTACAGTGAGGACAGGAGACCTCTGTATATATAGGAGATATACAATGTATCAGTGCAGCACAGAGTACAGTGAGGGCAGGAGACCTCTGTATATATAGGAGATATACAATATATCAGTACAGCGCAGAGTACAGTGAGGACAGGAGACCTCTGTATATATAGGAGATATACAATGTATCAGTACAGTACAGAGTACAGTGAGGACAGGAGGCCTCTGTATATATAGGAGATATACAATGTATCAGTGCAGCACAGAGTACAGTGAGGACAGGAGACCTCTGTATATATAGGAGATATACAATCTATCAGTACAGCGCAGAGTACAGTGAGGACAGGAGACCTCTGTATATATAGGAGATATACAATGTATCAGTACAGCGCAGAGTACAGTGAGGACAGGAGACCTCTGTATATATAGGAGATATACAATGTATCAGTACAGCGCAGAGTACAGTGAGGACAGGAGGCCTCTGTATATATAGGAGATATACAATGTATCAGTGCAGCACAGAGTACAGTGAGGACAGGAGGCCTCTGTATATATAGGAGATATACAATGTATCAGTACAGCACAGAGTACAGTGAAGACAGGAGACCTCTGTATATATAGGAGATATACAATGTATCAGTACAGCACAGAGTACAGTGAGGACAGGAGGCCTCTGTATATATAGGAGATATACAATGTATCAGTACAGCACATAGTACAGTGAAGACAGGAGACCTCTGTATATATAGGAGATATACAATGTATCAGTGCAGCACAGAGTACAGTGAGGACAGGAGGCCTCTGTATATATAGGAGATATACAATGTATCAGTACAGCACAGAGTACAGTGAAGACAGGAGACCTCTGTATATATAGGAGATATACAATATATCAGTACAGCACAGAGTACAGGAGACTTCTGTATATATAGGAGATATACAATGTATCAGTACAGCACAGAGTACAGTGAGGACAGGAGACCTCTGTATATATAGGAGATATACAATGTATCAGTACAGCACAGAGTACAGTGAGGACAGGAGGCCTCTGTATATATAGGAGATATACAATGTATCAGTACAGCACAGAGTACAGTGAAGACAGGAGACCTCTGTATATATAGGAGATATACAATGTATCAGTGCAGCACAGAGTACAGTGAGGACAGGAGGCCTCTGTATATATAGGAGATATACAATGTATCAGTACAGCACAGAGTACAGTGAAGACAGGAGACCTCTGTATATATAGGAGATATACAATGTATCAGTACAGCACAGAGTACAGGAGACTTCTGTATATATAGGAGATATACAATGTATCAGTACAGTACAGAGTACAGTGAGGACAGGAGACCTCAGTATATATAGGAGATATACAATGTATCAGTACAGCACAGAGTACAGTGAGGACAGGAGACCTCTGTATATATAGGAGATATACAATGTATCAGTACAGCACAGAGTACATTGAGGACAGGAGACCTCTGTATATATAGGAGATATACAATGTATCAGTACAGTACAGAGTACAGTGAGGACAGGAGGCCTCAGTATATATAGGAGATATACAATGTATCAGTACAGTACAGAGTACAGTGAGGACAGGAGACCTCAGTATATATAGGAGATATACAATGTATCAGTACAGTACAGAGTACAGTGAGGACAGGAGGCCTCAGTATATATAGGAGATATACAATGTATCAGTACAGTACAGAGTACAGTGCGGACAGGAGGCCTCTGTATATATAGGAGATATACAATGTATCAGTACGGTACAGAGTACAGTGAGGACAGGAGGCCTCTGTATATATAGGAGATATACAATGTATCAGTGCAGCACAGAGTACAGTGAGGACAGGAGGCCTCAGTATATATATAGGAGATATACAATGTATCAGTACAGTACAGTGTACAGTGAGGACAGGAGGCCTCTGTATATATAGGAGATATACAATGTATAAGTACAGCACAGAGTACAGTGAGGACAGGAGACCTTTGTATATATAGGAGATATACAATGTATCAGTACAGCACAGAGTACAGTGAGGACAGGAGACCTCTGTATATATAGGAGATATACAATGTATCAGTACAGCACAGAGTACAGTGAGGACAGGAGGCCTCTGTATATATAGGAGATATACAATGTATCAGTACGGTACAGAGTACAGTGAGGACAGGAGGCCTCTGTATATATAGGAGATATACAATGTATCACTACAGCGCAGAGTACAGTGAGGACAGGAGACCTCTGTATATATAGGAGATATACAATGTATCAGTGCAGCACAGAGTACAGTGAGGACAGGAGACCTCTGTATATATAGGAGAAATACAATGTGTCAGTACAGTACAGAGTACAGTGAGGACAGGAGACCTCTGTATATATAGGAGATATACAATGTATCAGTACAGCGCAGAGTACAGTGAGGACAGGAGGCCTCTGTATATATAAGAGATATACAATGTATCAGTGCAGCGCAGAGTACAGTGAGGACAGGAAACCTCTGTATATATAGAAGATATACAATGTATCAGTACAGCACAGAGTACAGTGAGGACAGGAGACCTCTGTATATATAGGAGATATACAATGTATCAGTACAGCACAGAGTACAGTGAGGACAGGAGACCTCTGTATATATAGGAGATATACAATGTATCAGTACAGCGCAGAGTACAGTGAGGACAGGAGGCCTCTGTATATATAGGAGATATACAATGTATCAGTACAGCGCAGAGCACAGTGAGGACAGGAGACCTCTGTATATATTGGAGATATACAATGTATCAGTACAGCACAGAGTACAGTGAAGACAGGAGACCTTTGTATATATAGGAGATATACAATGTATCAGTACAGCGCAGAGTACAGTGAGGACAAGAGACCTCTGTATATATAGGAGATATACAATGTATCAGTACAGCGCAGAGTACAGTGAGGACAGGAGGCCTCTGTATATATAGGAGATATACAATGTATCAGTACAGTACAGAGTACAGTGAGGACAGGAGACCTCTGTATATATAGGAGATATACAATCTATCAGTACAGCGCAGAGTACAATGAGGACAGGAGGCCTCTATATATATCGGAGATATACAATGTATCAGTACAGCACAGAGCACAGTGAGGACAGGAGGCCTCTGTATATATAGGAGATATACAATGTATCAGTACAGTACAGAGTACAGTGAGGACAGGAGACCTCTGTATATATAGGAGATATACAATGTATCAGTACAGCACAGAGTACAGTGAAGACAGGAGACCTCTGTATATATAGGAGATATACAATGTATCAGTACAGCACAGAGTACAGTGAGGACAGGAGGCCTCTGTATATATAGGAGATATACAATGTATCAGTACAGTGCAGAGTACAGTGAGGACAGGAGACCTCTGTATATATAGGAGATACACAATGTATGAGTGCAGCACAGAGTACAGTGAGGACAGGAGACCTCTGTATATATAGGAGATATACAATGTATCAGTACAGCACAGAGTACAGTGAAGACAGGAGACCTCTGTATATATAGGAGATATACAATGTATCAGTACAGCACAGAGTACAGTGAGGACAGGAGACCTCTGCATATATAGGAGATATACAATGTATCAGTACAGCACAGAGTACAGTGAGGACAGGAGACCTCTGTATATATAGGAGATATACAATGTATCAGTACAGCACAGAGTACAGTGAGGACAGGAGACCTCTGTATATATAGGAGATATACAATGTATCAGTACAGCACAGAGTACAGTGAGGACAGGAGACCTCTGTATATATAGGAGACATACAATGTATCAGTGCAGCGCAGAGTACAGTGAAGACAGGAGACCTCTGTATATATAGGAGATATACAATGTATCAGTACAGCACAGAGTACAGTGAGGACAGGAGACCTCTGTATATATAGTAGAAATACAATGTGTCAATACAGTACAGAGTACAGTGAGGACAGGAGACCTCTGTATATATAGGAGATATACAATGTATCAGTACAGCGCAGAGTACAGTGAGGACAGGAGGCCTCTGTATATATAGGAGATATACAATGTATCAGTGCAGCGCAGAGTACAGTGAGGACAGGAAACCTCTGTATATATAGAAGATATACAATGTATCAGTACAGCACAGAGTACAGTGAGGACAGGAGACCTCTGTATATATAGGAGATATACAATGTATCAGTACAGTACAGAGTACAGTGAGGACAGGAGGCCTCTGTATATATAGGAGATATACAATGTATCAGTACAGTACAGAGTACAGTGAGGACAGGAGGCCTCTGTATATATATAGGAGATATACAATGTATCAGTGCAGCACAGAGTACAGTGAGGACAGGAGACCTCTGTATATATAGGAGATATACAATGTATCAGTACAGCACAGAGTACAGTGAGGGCAGGAGACCTCTGTATATATAGGAGATATACAATGTATCAGTACAGTGCAGAGTACAGTGAGGACAGGAGACCTCTGTATATATAGGAGATACACAATGTATGAGTGCAGCACAGAGTACAGTGAGGACAGGAGACCTCTGTATATATAGGAGATATACAATGTATCAGTACAGCACAGAGTACAGTGAAGACAGGAGACCTCTGTATATATAGGAGATATACAATGTATCAGTACAGCACAGAGTACAGTGAGGACAGGAGACCTCTGCATATATCGGAGATATACAATGTATCAGTACAGCACAGAGTACAGTGAGGACAGGAGACCTCTGTATATATAGGAGATATACAATGTATCAGTACAGCACAGAGTACAGTGAGGACAGGAGACCTCTGTATATATAGGAGATATACAATGTATCAGTACAGCACAGAGTACAGTGAGGACAGGAGACCTCTGTATATATAGGAGACATACAATGTATCAGTGCAGCGCAGAGTACAGTGAAGACAGGAGACCTCTGTATATATAGGAGATATACAATGTATCAGTACAGCACAGAGTACAGTGAGGACAGGAGACCTCTGTATATATAGTAGAAATACAATGTGTCAATACAGTACAGAGTACAGTGAGGACAGGAGACCTCTGTATATATAGGAGATATACAATGTATCAGTACAGCGCAGAGTACAGTGAGGACAGGAGGCCTCTGTATATATAGGAGATATACAATGTATCAGTGCAGCGCAGAGTACAGTGAGGACAGGAAACCTCTGTATATATAGAAGATATACAATGTATCAGTACAGCACAGAGTACAGTGAGGACAGGAGACCTCTGTATATATAGGAGATATACAATGTATCAGTACAGTACAGAGTACAGTGAGGACAGGAGGCCTCTGTATATATAGGAGATATACAATGTATCAGTACAGTACAGAGTACAGTGAGGACAGGAGGCCTCTGTATATATATAGGAGATATACAATGTATCAGTGCAGCACAGAGTACAGTGAGGACAGGAGACCTCTGTATATATAGGAGATATACAATGTATCAGTACAGCACAGAGTACAGTGAGGGCAGGAGACCTCTGTATATATAGGAGATATACAATGTATCAGTACAGCGCAGAGTACAGTGAGGACAGGAGGCCTCTGTATATATAGGAGATATACAATGTATCAGTACAGCACAGAGTACAGTGAGGACAGGAGACCTCTGTATATATTGGAGATATACAATGTATCAGTACAGCACAGAGTACAGTGAAGACAGGAGACCTCTGTATATATTGGAGATATACAATGTATCAGTACAGCGCAGAGTACAGTGAGGACAGGAGGCCTCTGTATATATAGGAGATATACAATGTATCAGTACAGCGCAGAATACAGTGAGGACAGGAGGCCTCTGTATATATAGGAGATATACAATGTATCAGTACAGTACAGAGTACAGTGAGGACAGGAGACCTCTGTATATATAGGAGATATACAATGTATCAGTACAGCGCAGAGTACAGTGAGGACAGGAGGCCTCTATATATATAGGAGATATACAATGTATCAGTACAGCACAGAGCACAGTGAGGACAGGAGGCCTCTGTATATATAGGAGATATACAATGTATCAGTACAGTACAGAGTACAGTGAGGACAGGAGACCTCTGTATATATAGCAGATACACAATGTATGAGTGCAGCACAGAGTACAGTGAGGACAGGAGACCTCTGTATATATAGGAGATATACAATGTATCAGTACAGCACAGAGTACAGTGAAGACAGGAGACCTCTGTATATATAGGAGATATACAATGTATCAGTACAGCACAGAGTACAGTGAGGACAGGAGGCCTCTGTATATATAGGAGATATACAATGTATCAGTACAGCACAGAGTACAGTGAGGACAGGAGACCTCTGTATATATAGGAGATATACAATGTATCAGTACAGCACAGAGTACAGTGAGGACAGGAGACCTCTGTATATATAGGAGATATACAATGTATCAGTACAGCACAGAGCACAGTGAGGACAGGAGGCCTCTGTATATATAGGAGATATACAATGTATCAGTACAGTACAGAGTACAGTGAGGACAGGAGACCTCTGTATATATAGCAGATATACAATGTATCAGTGCAGCACAGAGTACAGTGAGGACAGGAGACCTCTGTATATATAGGAGATATACAATGTATTAGTACAGCACAGAGTACAGTGAAGACAGGAGACCTCTGTATATATAGGAGATATACAATGTATCAGTACAGCACAGAGTACAGTGAGGACAGGAGGCCTCTGTATATATAGGAGATATACAATGTATCAGTACAGCACAGAGTACAGTGAGGACAGGAGACCTCTGTATATATAGGAGATATACAATGTATCAGTACAGCACAGAGTACAGTGAGGACAGGAGACCTCTGTATATATAGGAGATATACAATGTATCAGTACAGCACAGAGTACAGTGAGGACAGGAGACCTCTGTATATATAGGAGACATACAATGTATCAGTGCAGCGCAGAGTACAGTGAAGACAGGAGACCTCTGTATATATAGGAGATATACAATGTATCAGTACAGCACAGAGTACAGTGAGGACAGGAGACCTCTGTATATATAGTAGAAATACAATGTGTCAATACAGTACAGAGTACAGTGAGGACAGGAGACCTCTGTATATATAGGAGATATACAATGTATCAGTACAGCGCAGAGTACAGTGAGGACAGGAGGCCTCTGTATATATAGGAGATATACAATGTATCAGTGCAGCGCAGAGTACAGTGAGGACAGGAAACCTCTGTATATATAGAAGATATACAATGTATCAGTACAGCACAGAGTACAGTGAGGACAGGAGACCTCTGTATATATAGGAGATATACAATGTATCAGTACAGTACAGAGTACAGTGAGGACAGGAGGCCTCTGTATATATAGGAGATATACAATGTATCAGTACAGTACAGAGTACAGTGAGGACAGGAGGCCTCTGTATATATATAGGAGATATACAATGTATCAGTGCAGCACAGAGTACAGTGAGGACAGGAGACCTCTGTATATATAGGAGATATACAATGTATCAGTACAGCACAGAGTACAGTGAGGGCAGGAGACCTCTGTATATATAGGAGATATACAATGTATCAGTACAGCGCAGAGTACAGTGAGGACAGGAGGCCTCTGTATATATAGGAGATATACAATGTATCAGTACAGCACAGAGTACAGTGAGGACAGGAGACCTCTGTATATATTGGAGATATACAATGTATCAGTACAGCACAGAGTACAGTGAAGACAGGAGACCTCTGTATATATTGGAGATATACAATGTATCAGTACAGCGCAGAGTACAGTGAGGACAGGAGGCCTCTGTATATATAGGAGATATACAATGTATCAGTACAGCGCAGAATACAGTGAGGACAGGAGGCCTCTGTATATATAGGAGATATACAATGTATCAGTACAGTACAGAGTACAGTGAGGACAGGAGACCTCTGTATATATAGGAGATATACAATGTATCAGTACAGCGCAGAGTACAGTGAGGACAGGAGGCCTCTATATATATAGGAGATATACAATGTATCAGTACAGCACAGAGCACAGTGAGGACAGGAGGCCTCTGTATATATAGGAGATATACAATGTATCAGTACAGTACAGAGTACAGTGAGGACAGGAGACCTCTGTATATATAGCAGATACACAATGTATGAGTGCAGCACAGAGTACAGTGAGGACAGGAGACCTCTGTATATATAGGAGATATACAATGTATCAGTACAGCACAGAGTACAGTGAAGACAGGAGACCTCTGTATATATAGGAGATATACAATATATCAGTACAGCACAGAGTACAGTGAGGACAGGAGGCCTCTGTATATATAGGAGATATACAATGTATCAGTACAGCACAGAGTACAGTGAGGACAGGAGACCTCTGTATATATAGGAGATATACAATGTATCAGTACAGCACAGAGTACAGTGAGGACAGGAGACCTCTGTATATATAGGAGATATACAATGTATCAGTACAGCACAGAGCACAGTGAGGACAGGAGGCCTCTGTATATATAGGAGATATACAATGTATCAGTACAGTACAGAGTACAGTGAGGACAGGAGACCTCTGTATATATAGCAGATATACAATGTATCAGTGCAGCACAGAGTACAGTGAGGACAGGAGACCTCTGTATATATAGGAGATATACAATGTATCAGTACAGCACAGAGTACAGTGAAGACAGGAGACCTCTGTATATATAGGAGATATACAATGTATCAGTACAGCACAGAGTACAGTGAGGACAGGAGGCCTCTGTATATATAGGAGATATACAATGTATCAGTACAGCACAGAGTACAGTGAGGACAGGAGACCTCTGTATATATAGGAGATATACAATGTATCAGTACAGCACAGAGTACAGTGAGGACAGGAGACCTCTGTATATATAGGAGATATACAATGTATCAGTACAGCACAGAGTACAATGAAGACAGGAGACCTTTGTATATATAGGAGATATACAATGTATCAGTACAGCGCAGAGTACAGTGAGGACAAGAGAACACTGTATATATAGGAGATATACAATGTATCAGTACAGTACAGAGTACAGTGAGGACAGGAGGCCTCTGTATATATAGGAGATACACAATGTATGAGTGCAGCACAGAGTACAGTGAGGACATGAGACCTCTGTATATATAGGAGATATACAATGTATCAGTGCAGCACAGAGTACAGTGAGGACAGGAGATCTCTGTATATATAGGAGATATACAATGTATCAGTACAGCACAGAGTACAGTGAGGACAGGAGGCCTCTGTATATATAGGAGATATACAATGTATCAGTGCAGCACAGAGTACAGTGAAGACAGGAGACCTCTGTATATATAGGAGATACACAATGTATGAGTGCAGCACAGAGTACAGTGAAGACAGGAGACCTCTGTATATATAGGAGATATACAATGTATCAGTGCAGCACAGAGTACAGTGAGGACAGGAGACCTCTGTATATATAGGAGATATACAATGTATCAGTGCAGTACAGAGTACAGTGAAGACAGGAGACCTCTGTATATATAGGAGATATACAATGTATCAGTGCAGCACAGAGTACAGTGAGGACAGGAGATCTCTGTATATATAGGAGATATACAATGTATCAGCACAGCACAGAGTACAGTGAGGACAGGAGGCCTCTGTATATATAGGAGATATACAATGTATCAGCACAGAGTACAGTGAGGACAGGAGACCTCTGTATATATAGCAGATATACAATGTATCAGTACAGCACAGAGTACAGTGAGGACAGGAGGCCTCTGTATATATAGGAGATATACAATGTATCAGTACAGTACAGAGAACAGTGAGGACAGGAGACCTCTGTATATATATAGCAGATATACAATGTATCAGTACAGTACAGAGTACAGTGAGGACAGGAGACCTCTTTATATATATAGGAGATATACAATGTATCAGTACAGTACAGTGTACAGTGAGGACAGGAGGCCTCTGTATATATAGGAGATATACAATGTATCAGTACAGCGCAGAGTACAGTGAGGACAGGAGGCCTCTGTGTATATAGGAGATATACAATGTATCAGTACAGCACAGAGTACAGTGAGGACAGGAGGCCTCTGTATATATAGGAGATATACAATGTATCAGTACAGCGCAGAGTACAGTGAGGACAGGAGACCTCTGTATATATATAGGAGATATACAATGTATCAGTACACCGCAGAGTACAGTGAGGAGAGGAGGCCTCTGTATATATAGGAGATATACAATGTATCAGTACAGCACAGAGTACAGTGAAGACAGGAGACCTCTGTATATATAGGAGATATACAATGTATCAGTGCAGCACAGAGTACAGTGAGGGCAGGACACCTCTGTATATATAAGAGATATACAATGTATCAGTACAGCGCAGAGTACAGTGAGGACAGGAGGCCTCTGTATATATAGGAGATATACAATGTATCAGTACAGCACAGAGTACAGTGAGGACAGGAGACCTCTGTATATATAGGAGATATACAATGTATCAGTACAGCACAGAGTACAATGAAGACAGGAGACCTTTGTATATATAGGAGATATACAATGTATCAGTACAGCGCAGAGTACAGTGAGGACAAGAGAACTCTGTATATATAGGAGATATACAATGTATCAGTACAGCACAGAGTACAGTGAGGACAGGAGACCTCTGTATATATAGGAGATATACAATGTATCAGTACAGCGCAGAGTACAGTGAGGACAGGAGGCCTCTGTATATATAGGAGATACACAATGTATGAGTGCAGCACAGAGTACAGTGAGGACAGGAGACCTCTGTATATATAGGAGATATACAATGTATCAGTGCAGCACAGAGTACAGTGAAGACAGGAGACCTCTGTATATATAGGAGATATACAATGTATCAGTGCAGCACAGAGTACAGTGAGGACAGGAGATCTCTGTATATATAGGAGATATACAATGTATCAGTGCAGCACAGAGTACAGTGAGGACAGGAGGCCTCTGTATATATAGGAGATATACAATGTATCAGTGCAGCACAGAGTACAGTGAGGACAGGAGGCCTCTGTATATATAGGAGATATACAATGTATCAGTGCAGCACAGAGTACAGTGAAGACAGGAGACCTCTGTATATATAGGAGATATACAATGTATCAGTGCAGCACAGAGTACAGTGAGGACAGGAGATCTCTGTATATATAGGAGATATACAATGTATCAGTGCAGCACAGAGTACAGTGAGGACAGGAGGCCTCTGTATATATAGGAGATATACAATGTATCAGTGCAGCACAGAGTACAGTGAAGACAGGAGACCTCTGTATATATAGGAGATATACAATGTATCAGTGCAGCACAGAGTACAGTGAGGACAGGAGACCTCTGTATATATAGGAGATATACAATGTATCAGTACAGCACAGAGTACAGTGAGGACAGGAGGCCTCTGTATATATAGGAGATATACAATGTATCAGTGCAGCACAGAGTACAGTGAAGACAGGAGACCTCTGTATATATAGGAGATATACAATGTATCAGTGCAGCACAGAGTACAGTGAAGACAGGAGACCTCTGTATATATAGGAGATATACAATGTATCAGTGCAGCACAGAGTACAGTGAGGACAGGAGACCTCTGTATATATAGGAGATATACAATGTATCAGTACAGCACAGAGTACAGTGAGGACAGGAGGCCTCTGTATATATAGGAGATATACAATGTATCAGTGCAGCACAGAGTACAGTGAAGACAGGAGACCTCTGTATATATAGGAGATATACAATGTATCAGTGCAGCACAGAGTACAGTGAGGACAGGAGACCTCTGTATATATAGGAGATATACAATGTATCAGTGCAGCACAGAGTACAGTGAAGACAGGAGACCTCTGTATATATAGGAGATATACAATGTATCAGTGCAGCACAGAGTACAGTGAGGACAGGAGATCTCTGTATATATAGGAGATATACAATGTATCAGTGCAGCACAGAGTACAGTGAAGACAGGAGACCTCTGTATATATAGGAGATATACAATGTATCAGTGCAGCACAGAGTACAGTGAGGACAGGAGATCTCTGTATATATAGGAGATATACAATGTATCAGCACAGCACAGAGTACAGTGAGGACAGGAGGCCTCTGTATATATAGGAGATATACAATGTATCAGCACAGAGTACAGTGAGGACAGGAGACCTCTGTATATATAGGAGATATACAATGTATCAGTACAGCGTAGAGTACAGTGAGGACAGGAGACCTCTGAATATATAGGAGATATACAATGTATCAGCACAGAGTACAGTGAGGACAGGAGACCTCTGTATATATAGGAGATATACAATGTATCAGTACAGCACAGAGTACAGTGAGGACAGGAGGCCTCTGTATATATAGGAGATATACAATGTATCAGTACAGTACAGAGTACAGTGAGGACAGGAGACCTCTGTATATATATAGGAGATATACAATGTATCAGTACAGTACAGAGTACAGTGAGGACAGGAGACCTCTTTATATATAGGAGATATACAATGTATCAGTACAGCACAGAGTACAGTGAGGACAGGAGGCCTCTGTATATATAGGAGATATACAATGTATCAGTACAGCGCAGAGTACAGTGAGGACAGGAGGCCTCTGTGTATATAGGAGATATACAATGTATCAGTACAGCACAGAGTACAGTGAGGACAGGAGGCCTCTGTATATATAGGAGATATACAATGTATCAGTACAGCGCAGAGTACAGTGAGGACAGGAGACCTCTGTATATATATAGGAGATATACAATGTATCAGTACAGCGCAGAGTACAGTGAGGACAGGAGGCCTCTGTATATATAGGAGATATACAATGTATCAGTACAGCGCAGAGTACAGTGAGGACAGGAGACCTCTGTATATATAGGAGATATACAATGTATCAGTGCAGCACAGAGTATAGTGAGGACAGGAGACCTCTGTATATATAGGAGATATACAATGTATCAGTGCAGCACAGAGTACAGTGAGGGCAGGAGACCTCTGTATATATAGGAGATATACAATGTATCAGTACAGTACAGAGTACAGTGAGGACAGGAGACCTCTGTATATATAGGAGATATACAATGTATCAGTACAGCGCAGAGTACAGTGAGGACAGGAGACCTCTGTATATATAGGAGATATACAATGTATCAGAACAGCACAGAGTACAGTGAAGACAGGAGACCTTTGTATATATAGGAGATATACAATGTATCAGTACAGCGCAGAGTACAGTGAAGACAGGAGACCTTTGTATAAATAGGAGATATACAATGTATCAGTACAGCGCAGAGTACAGTGAGGACAGGAGGCCTCTGTATATATAGGAGATATACAATGTATCAGTACAGCACAGAGTACAGTGAGGACAGGAGACCTCTGTATATATAGGAGATATACAATGTATCAGTACAGCGCAGAGTACAGTGAGGACAGGAGGCCTCTGTATATATAGGAGATATACAATGTATCAGTACAACACAGAGTACAGTGAGGACAGGAGGCCTCTGTATATATAGGAGATACACAATGTATGAGTGCAGCTCAGAGTACAGTGAGGACAGGAGACCTCTGTATATATAGGAGATATACAATGTATCAGTGCAGCACAGAGTACAGTGAAGACAGGAGACCTCTGTATATATAGGAGATACACAATGTATGAGTGCAGCACAGAGTACAGTGAGGACAGGAGACCTCTGTATATATAGGAGATATACAATGTATCAGTGCAGCACAGAGTACAGTGAAGACAGGAGACCTCTGTATATATAGGAGATATACAATGTATCAGTGCAGCACAGAGTACAGTGAGGACAGGAGACCTCTGTATATATAGGAGATATACAATGTATCAGTGCAGCACAGAGTACAGTGAAGACAGGAGACCTCTGTATATATAGGAGATATACAATGTATCAGTGCAGCACAGAGTACAGTGAGGACAGGAGATCTCTGTATATATAGGAGATATACAATGTATCAGCACAGCACAGAGTACAGTGAGGACAGGAGGCCTCTGTATATATAGGAGATATACAATGTATCAGCACAGAGTACAGTGAGGACAGGAGACCTCTGTATATATAGGAGATATACAATGTATCAGTACAGCACAGAGTACAGTGAGGACAGGAGGCCTCTGTATATATAGGAGATATACAATGTATCAGTACAGTACAGAGTACAGTGAGGACAGGAGACCTCTGTATATATATAGGAGATATACAATGTATCAGTACAGTACAGAGTACAGTGAGGACAGGAGACCTCTTTATATATATAGTAGATATACAATGTATCAGTACAGTACAGTGTACAGTGAGGACAGGAGGCCTCTGTATATATAGGAGATATACAATGTATCAGTACAGCGCAGAGTACAGTGAGGACAGGAGGCCTCTGTGTATATAGGAGATATACAATGTATCAGTACAGCACAGAGTACAGTGAGGACAGGAGGCCTCTGTATATATAGGAGATATACAATGTATCAGTACAGCGCAGAGTACAGTGAGGACAGGAGACCTCTGTATATATATAGGAGATATACAATGTATCAGTACAGCGCAGAGTACAGTGAGGACAGGAGGCCTCTGTATATATAGGAGATATACAATGTATCAGTACAGCACAGAGTACAGTGAAGACAGGAGACCTCTGTATATATAGGAGATATACAATGTATCAGTACAGCACAGAGTACAGTGAGGACAGGAGGCCTCTGTATATATAGGAGATATACAATGTATCAGTGCAGCACAGAGTACAGTGAGGGCAGGAGACCTCTGTATATATAAGAGATATACAATGTATCAGTACAGCGCAGAGTACAGTGAGGACAGGAGGCCTCTGTATATATAGGAGATATACAATGTATCAGTACAGCACAGAGTACAGTGAGGACAGGAGACCTCTGTATATATAGGAGATATACAATGTATCAGTACAGCACAGAGTACAATGAAGACAGGAGACCTTTGTATATATAGGAGATATACAATGTATCAGTACAGCGCAGAGTACAGTGAGGACAAGAGAACTCTGTATATATAGGAGATATACAATGTATCAGTACACCACAGAGTACAGTGAGGACAGGAGGCCTCTGTATATATAGGAGATACACAATGTATGAGTGCAGCACAGAGTACAGTGAGGACAGGAGACCTCTGTATATATAGGAGATATACAATGTATCAGTGCAGCACAGAGTACAGTGAAGACAGGAGACCTCTGTATATATAGGAGATATACAATGTATCAGTGCAGCACAGAGTACAGTGAGGACAGGAGATCTCTGTATATATAGGAGATATACAATGTATCAGTACAGCACAGAGTACAGTGAGGACAGGAGGCCTCTGTATATATAGGAGATATACAATGTATCAGTGCAGCACAGAGTACAGTGAGGACAGGAGATCTCTGTATATATAGGAGATATACAATGTATCAGTACAGCACAGAGTACAGTGAGGACAGGAGGCCTCTGTATATATAGGAGATATACAATGTATCAGTGCAGCACAGAGTACAGTGAGAACATGAGCCCTCTGTATATATAGGAGATATACAATGTATCAGTACAGCGCAGAGTACAGTGAGGACAGGAGGCCTCTGTATATATAGGAGATATACAATGTATCAGTGCAGCACAGAGTACAGTGAGGGCAGGAGACCTCTGTATATATAGGAGATATACAATGTATCAGTGCAGCACAGAGTACAGTGAGGACAGGAGACCTCTGTATATATAGGAGATATACAATGTATCAGTACAGTACAGAGTACAGTGAGGACAGGAGACCTCTGTATATATAGGAGATATACAATGTATCAGTGCAGCACAGAGTACAGTGAAGACAGGAGACCTCTGTATATATAGGAGATATACAATGTATCAGTGCAGCACAGAGTACAGTGAGGACAGGAGATCTCTGTATATATAGGAGATATACAATGTATCAGCACAGCACAGAGTACAGTGAGGACAGGAGGCCTCTGTATATATAGGAGATATACAATGTATCAGCACAGAGTACAGTGAGGACAGGAGACCTCTGTATATATAGGAGATATACAATGTATCAGTACAGCGCAGAGTACAGTGAGGACAGGAGACCTCTGAATATATAGGAGATATACAAGGTATCAGCACAGAGTACAGTGAGGACAGGAGACCTCTGTATATATAGGAGATATACAATGTATCAGTACAGCACAGAGTACAGTGAGGACAGGAGGCCTCTGTATATATAGGAGATATACAATGTATCAGTACAGTACAGAGTACAGTGAGGACAGGAGACCTCTGTATATATATAGGAGATATACAATGTATCAGTACAGTACAGAGTACAGTGAGGACAGGAGACCTCTTTATATATATAGGAGATATACAATGTATCAGTACAGTACAGTGTACAGTGAGGACAGGAGGCCTCTGTATATATAGGAGATATACAATGTATCAGTACAGCGCAGAGTACAGTGAGGACAGGAGGCCTCTGTGTATATAGGAGATATACAATGTATCAGTACAGCACAGAGTACAGTGAGGACAGGAGGCCTCTGTATATATAGGAGATATACAATGTATCAGTACAGCGCAGAGTACAGTGAGGACAGGAGACCTCTGTATATATATAGGAGATATACAATGTATCAGTGCAGCACAGAGTACAGTGAAGACAGGAGACCTTTGTATATATAGGAGATATACAATGTATCAGTACAGCGCAGAGTACAGTGAGGACAGGAGACCTCTGTATATATAGGAGATATATAATGTATCAGTACAGCACAGAGTACAGTGAGGGCAGGAGACCTCTGTATATATAGGAGATATACAATGTATCAGTACAGTACAGAGTACAGTGAGGACAGGAGACCTCTGTATATATAGGAGATATACAATGTATCAGCACAGCGCAGAGTACAGTGAGGACAGGAGACCTCTGTATATATAGGAGATATACAATGTATCAGTACAGCGCAGAGTACAGTGAAGACAGGAGACCTTTGTATAAATAGGAGATATACAATGTATCAGTACAGCGCAGAGTACAGTGAGGACAGGAGGCCTCTGTATATATAGGAGATATACAATGTATCAGTACAGCACAGAGTACAGTGAGGACAGGAGACCTCTGTATATATAGGAGATATACAATGTATCAGTACAGCGCAGAGTACAGTGAGGACAGGAGGCCTCTGTATATATAGGAGATATACAATGTATCAGTACAGCGCAGAGTACAGTGAGGACAGGAGACCTCTGTATATATAGGAGATATACAATGTATCAGTACAGCGCAGAGTACAGTGAGGACAGGAGACCTCTGTATATATAGGAGATATACAATGTATCAGTACAGCAAAGAGTACAGTGAAGACAGGAGACCTTTGTATATATAGGAGATATACAATGTATCAGTACAGCGCAGAGTACAGTGAGGACAGGAGGCCTCTGTATATATAGGAGATATACAATGTATCAGTACAGCACAGAGTACAGTGAAGACAGGAGACCTCTGTATATATAGGAGATATACAATGTATCAGTGCAGTACAGAGTACAGTGAGGACAGGAGGCCTCTGTATATATAGGAGATATACAATGTATCAGTACAGCACAGAGTACAGTGAAGACAGGAGACCTCTGTATATATAGGAGATATACAATGTATCAGTACAGCACAGAGTACAGTGAGGACAGGAGGCCTCTGTATATATAGGAGATATACAATGTATCAGTACAGCACAGAGTACAGTGAAGACAGGAGACCTCTGTATATATAGGAGATATACAATGTATCAGTACAGCACAGAGTACAGTGAGGACAGGAGGCCTCTGTATATATAGGAGATATACAATGTATCAGTACAGCACAGAGTACAGTGAGGACAGGAGGCCTCTGTATATATAGGAGATATACAATGTGTCAGTACAGCACAGAGTACAGTGAAGACAGGAGACCTCTGTATATATAGGAGATATACAATGTATCAGTGCAGTACAGAGTACAGTGAGGACAGGAGGCCTCTGTATATATAGGAGATATACAATGTATCAGTGCAGCACAGAGTACAGTGAAGACAGGAGACCTCTGTATATATAGGAGATATACAATGTATCAGTACAGCGCAGAGTAGAGTGAAGACAGGAGACCTCTGTATATATAGGAGATATACAATGTATCAGTGCAGCACAGAGTACAGTGAAGACAGGAGACCTCTGTATATATAGGAGATATACAATGTATCAGTGCAGCACAGAGTACAGTGAAGACAGGAGACCTCTGTATATATAGGAGATATACAATGTATCAGTGCAGCACAGAGTACAGTGAGGACAGGAGACCTCTGTATATATAGGAGATATACAATGTATCAGTGCAGCACAGAGTACAGTGAAGACAGGAGACCTCTGTATATATAGGAGATATACAATGTATCAGTGCAGCACAGAGTACAGTGAGGACAGGAGATCTCTGTATATATAGGAGATATACAATGTATAAGCACAGCACAGAGTACAGTGAGGACAGGAGGCCTCTGTATATATAGGAGATATACAATGTAACAGCACAGAGTACAGTGAGGACAGGAGACCTCTGTATATATAGGAGATATACAATGTATCAGTACAGCACAGAGTACAGTGAGGACAGGAGGCCTCTGTATATATAGGAGATATACAATGTATCAGTACAGTACAGAGTACAGTGAGGACAGGAGACCTCTGTATATATATAGGAGATATACAATGTATCAGTACAGTACAGAGTACAGTGAGGACAGGAGGCCTCTGTATATATAGGAGATATACAATGTATCAGTACAGCGCAGAGTACAGTGAGGACAGGAGGCCTCTGTGTATATAGGAGATATACAATGTATCAGTACAGCACAGAGTACAGTGAGGACAGGAGGCCTCTATATATAGGAGATATACAATGTATCAGTACAGCGCAGAGTACAGTGAGGACAGGAGACCTCTGTATATATATAGGAGATATACAATGTATCAGTACAGCGCAGAGTACAGTGAGGACAGGAGGCCTCTGTATATATAGGAGATATACAATGTATCAGTACAGCACAGAGTACAGTGAAGACAGGAGACCTCTGTATATATAGGAGATATACAATGTATCAGTACAGCACAGAGTACAGTGAGGACAGGAGGCCTCTGTATATATAGGAGATATACAATGTATCAGTGCAGCACAGAGTACAGTGAGGGCAGGAGACCTCTGTATATATAAGAGATATACAATGTATCAGTACAGCGCAGAGTACAGTGAGGACAGGAGGCCTCTGTATATATAGGAGATATACAATGTATCAGTACAGCACAGAGTACAGTGAGGACAGGAGACCTCTGTATATATAGGAGATATACAATGTATCAGTACAGCACAGAGTACAATGAAGACAGGAGACCTTTGTATATATAGGAGATATACAATGTATCAGTACAGCGCAGAGTACAGTGAGGACAAGAGAACTCTGTATATATAGGAGATATACAATATATCAGTACAGCACAGAGTACAGTGAGGACAGGAGGCCTCTGTATATATAGGAGATATACAATGTATCAGTGCAGCACAGAGTACAGTGAAGACAGGAGACCTCTGTATATATAGGAGATATACAATGTATCAGTGCAGCACAGAGTACAGTGAGGACAGGAGATCTCTGTATATATAGGAGATATACAATGTATCAGTGCAGCACAGAGTACAGTGAAGACAGGAGACCTCTGTATATATAGGAGATATACAATGTATCAGTGCAGCACAGAGTACAGTGAGGACAGGAGATCTCTGTATATATAGGAGATATACAATGTATCAGCACAGCACAGAGTACAGTGAGGACAGGAGGCCTCTGTATATATAGGAGATATACAATGTATCAGCACAGAGTACAGTGAGGACAGGAGGCCTCTGTATAGATAGGAGATATACAATGTATCAGTACAGCGCAGAGTACAGTGAGGACAGGAGACCTCTGAATATATAGTAGATATACAATGTATCAGCACAGAGTACAGTGAGGACAGGAGACCTCTGTATATATAGCGGATATACAATGTATCAGTACAGCACA
The DNA here is from genome assembly GCF_046119375.1 of Phyllobates terribilis. Classification (NCBI taxonomy): domain Eukaryota; kingdom Metazoa; phylum Chordata; class Amphibia; order Anura; family Dendrobatidae; genus Phyllobates; species Phyllobates terribilis. The sequence goes on along the minus strand of NW_027362761.1, from coordinate 1,208,812,831 downwards.
GAGTACAGTGAGGACAGGAGGCCTCTGTATATATAGGAGATATACAATGTATCAGTACAGTACAGAGTACAGTGAGGACAGGAGACCTCTGTATATATATAGGAGATATACAATGTATCAGTACAGTACAGAGTACAGTGAGGACAGGAGACCTCTTTATATATATAGGAGATATACAATGTATCAGTACAGTACAGTGTACAGTGAGGACAGGAGGCCTCTGTATATATAGGAGATATACAATGCATCAGTACAGCACAGAGTACAGTGAGGACAGGAGGCCTCTGTATATATAGGAGATATACAATGTATCAGTACAGCGCAGAGTACAGTGAGGACAGGAGGCCTCTGTGTATATAGGAGATATACAATGTATCAGTACAGCACAGAGTACAGTGAGGACAGGAGGCCTCTGTATATATAGGAGATATACAATGTATCAGTACAGCGCAGAGTACAGTGAGGACAGGAGACCTCTGTATATATATAGGAGATATACAATGTATCAGTACAGCGCAGAGTACAGTGAGGACAGGAGGCCTCTGTATATATAGGAGATATACAATGTATCAGTGCAGCACAGAGTACAGTGAGGACAGGAGACCTCTGTATATATAGGAGATATACAATGTATCAGTGCAGCACAGAGTACAGTGAAGACAGGAGACCTTTGTATATATAGGAGATATACAATGTATCAGTGCAGCACAGAGTACAGTGAGGACAGGAGATCTCTGTATATATAGGAGATATACAATGTATCAGCACAGCACAGAGTACAGTGAGGACAGGAGGCCTCTGTATATATAGGAGATATACAATGTATCAGCACAGAGTACAGTGAGGACAGGAGACCTCTGTATATATAGGAGATATACAATGTATCAGTACAGTACAGAGTACAGTGAGGACAGGAGGCCTCTGAATATATAGGAGATATACAATGTATCAGTACAGCGCAGAGTACAGTGAGGACAGGAGATCTCTGTATATATAGGAGATATACAATGTATCAGCACAGCACAGAGTACAGTGAGGACAGGAGGCCTCTGTATATATAGGAGATATACAATGTATCAGCACAGAGTACAGTGAGGACAGGAGACCTCTGTATATATAGGAGATATACAATGTATCAGTACAGCGCAGAGTACAGTGAGGACAGGAGACCTCTGAATATATAGGAGATATACAATGTATCAGCACAGAGTACAGTGAGGACAGGAGACCTCTGTATATATAGGAGATATACAATGTATCAGTACAGCACAGAGTACAGTGAGGACAGGAGGCCTCTGTATATATAGGAGATATACAATGTATCAGTACAGTACAGAGTACAGTGAGGACAGGAGACCTCTGTATATATATAGGAGATATACAATGTATCAGTACAGTACAGAGTACAGTGAGGACAGGAGACCTCTTTATATATATAGGAGATATACAATGTATCAGTACAGTACAGTGTACAGTGAGGACAGGAGGCCTCTGTATATATAGGAGATATACAATGTATCAGTACAGCACAGAGTACAGTGAGGACAGGAGGCCTCTGTATATATAGGAGATATACAATGTATCAGTACAGCGCAGAGTACAGTGAGGACAGGAGGCCTCTGTGTATATAGGAGATATACAATGTATCAGTACAGCACAGAGTACAGTGAGGACAGGAGGCCTCTGTATATATAGGAGATATACAATGTATCAGTACAGCGCAGAGTACAGTGAGGACAGGAGACCTCTGTATATATATAGGAGATATACAATGTATCAGTACAGCGCAGAGTACAGTGAGGACAGGAGGCCTCTGTATATATAGGAGATATACAATGTATCAGTACAGCGCAGAGTACAGTGAGGACAGGAGACCTCTGTATATATAGGAGATATACAATGTATCAGTGCAGCACAGAGTATAGTGAGGACAGGAGACCTCTGTATATATAGGAGATATACAATGTATCAGTGCAGCACAGAGTACAGTGAGGGCAGGAGACCTCTGTATATATAGGAGATATACAATGTATCAGTACAGTACAGAGTACAGTGAGGACAGGAGACCTCTGTATATATAGGAGATATACAATGTATCAGTACAGCGCAGAGTACAGTGAGGACAGGAGACCTCTGTATATATAGGAGATATACAATGTATCAGAACAGCACAGAGTACAGTGAAGACAGGAGACCTTTGTATATATAGGAGATATACAATGTATCAGTACAGCGCAGAGTACAGTGAAGACAGGAGACCTTTGTATAAATAGGAGATATGCAATGTATCAGTACAGCACAGAGTACAGTGAGGACAGGAGACCTCTGTATATATAGGAGATATACAATGTATCAGTACAGCGCAGAGTACAGTGAGGACAGGAGGCCTCTGTATATATAGGAGATATACAATGTATCAGTACAGCGCAGAGTACAGTGAGGACAGGAGACCTCTGTATATATAGGAGATATACAATGTATCAGTACAGCACAGAGTACAGTGAAGACAGGAGACCTTTGTATATATAGGAGATATACAATGTATCAGTACAGCGCAGAGTACAGTGAGGACAGGAGACCTCTGTATATATAGGAGATATACAATGTATCAGTACAGCACAGAGTACAGGAGACCTCTGTATATATAGGACATATACAATGTATCAGTACAGCGCAGAGTACAGTGAGAACAGGAGGCCTCTGTATATATAGGAGATATACAATGTATCAGTACAGCGCAGAGTACAGTTAGGACAGGAGGCCTCTGTATATATAGGAGATATACAATGTATCCGTGCAACACAGAGTACAGTGAGGACAGGAGGCCTCTGTATATATAGGAGATATACAATGTATCACTACAGCACAGAGTACAGTGAGGACATGAGACCTCTGTATATATAGGAGATATACAATGTATCAGTACAGCAAAGAGTACAGTGAGGACAGGAGAAATCTGTATATATAGGAGATATACAATGTATCAGTGCAGCACAGAGTACAGTGAGGACAGGAGACCTCTGTATATATAGGAGATATACAATGTATCAGTACAGTACAGAGTACAGTGAGGACAGGAGGCCTCTGTATATATAGGAGATATACAATGTATCAGTACAGTACAGAGTACAGTGAGGACAGGAGACCTCTGTATATATAGGAGATATACAATGTATCAGTACAGCACAGAGTACAGTGAGGACAGGAGACCTCTGTATATATAGGAGATATACAATGTATCAGTACAGCACAGAGCACAGTGAGGACAGGAGACCTCTGTATATATAGGAGATATACAATGTATCAGTACAGCACAGAGTATAGCGAGGACAGGAGACCTCTGTATATATAGGAGATATACAATGTATCAGTGCAGCACAGAGTACAGTGAGGACAGGAGGCCTCTGTATATATAGGAGATATACAATGTATCAGTACAGCACAGAGTATAGCGAGGACAGGAGACCTCTGTATATATAGGAGATATACAATGTATCAGTACAGCACAGAGTATAGCGAGGACAGGAGGCCTCTGTATATATAGGAGATATACAATGTATCAGTGCAGCACAGAGTACAGTGAGGACAGGAGGCCTCTGTATATATAGGAGATATACAATGTATCAGTACAGTACAGGGTACAGTGAGGACAGGAGACCTCTGTATATATAGGAGATATACAATGTATCAGTACAGCACAGAGTATAGTGAGGACAGGAGACCTCTGTATATATAGGAGATATACAATGTATCAGTGCAGCACAGAGTACAGTGAGGGCAGGAGACCTCTGTATATATAGGAGATATACAATGTATCAGTGCATCACAGAGTACAGTGAGGACAGGAGGCCTCTGTATATATAGGAGATATACAATGTATCAGTGCAGCGCAGAGTACAGTGAGGACAGGAGGCCTCTGTATATATAGGAGATATACAATGTATCAGTACAGCGCAGAGTACAGTGAGGACAGGAGACCTCTGTATATATAGGAGATATACAATGTTTCAGTGCAGCGCAGAGTACAGTGAGGACAGGAGGCCTCTGTATATATAGGAGATATACAATGTATCAGTACAGCACAGAGTACAGTGAGGACAGGAGACCTCTGTATATATAGGAGATATACAATGTATCAGTGCAGCGCAGAGTACAGTGAGGACAGGAAACCTCTGTATATATAGGAGATATACAATGTATCAGTACAGCACAGAGTACAGTGAGGACAGGAGACCTCTGTATATATAGGAGATATACAATGTATCAGTACAGCACAGAGTACAGTGAGGACAGGAGACCTCTGTATATATAGGAGATATACAATGTATCAGTGCAGCACAGAGTACAGTGAGGACAGGAGACCTCTGTATATATAGGAGATATACAATGTATCAGTACAGTACAGAGTACAGTGAGGACAGGAGACCTCTGTATATATAGGAGATATACAATGTATCAGTACAGTACAGAGTACAGTGAGGACAGGAGACCTCTGTATATATAGGAGATATACAATGTATCAGTACAGCACAGAGTACAGTGAGGACAGGAGACCTCTGTATATATAGGAGATATACAATGTATCAGTACAGCACAGAGCACAGTGAGGACAGGAGACCTCTGTATATATAGGAGATATACAATGTATCAGTACAGCACAGAGTATAGCGAGGACAGGAGACCTCTGTATATATAGGAGATATACAATGTATCAGTGCAGCACAGAGTACAGTGAGGACAGGAGGCCTCTGTATATATAGGAGATATACAATGTATCAGTACAGTACAGGGTACAGTGAGGACAGGAGACCTCTGTATATATAGGAGATATACAATGTATCAGTACAGCACAGAGTATAGTGAGGACAGGAGACCTCTGTATATATAGGAGATATACAATGTATCAGTGCAGCACAGAGTACAGTGAGGACAGGAGGCCTCTGTATATATAGGAGATATACAATGTATCAGTGCAGCGCAGAGTACAGTGAGGACAGGAGGCCTCTGTATATATAGGAGATATACAATGTATCAGTACAGCGCAGAGTACAGTGAGGACAGGAGACCTCTGTATATATAGGAGATATACAATGTTTCAGTGCAGCGCAGAGTACAGTGAGGACAGGAGGCCTCTGTATATATAGGAGATATACAATGTATCAGTATAGCACAGAGTACAGTGAGGACAGGAGACCTCTGTATATATAGGAGATATACAATGTATCAGTGCAGCACAGAGTACAGTGAGGACAGGAAACCTCTGTATATATAGGAGATATACAATGTATCAGTACAGCACAGAGTACAGTGAGGACAGGAGACCTCTGTATATATAGGAGATATACAATGTATCAGTGCAGCACAGAGTACAGTGAGGGCAGGAGACCTCTGTATATATAGGAGATATACAATATATCAGTACAGCGCAGAGTACAGTGAGGACAGGAGACCTCTGTATATATAGGAGATATACAATGTATCAGTACAGTACAGAGTACAGTGAGGACAGGAGGCCTCTGTATATATATAGGAGATATACAATGTATCAGTGCAGCACAGAGTACAGTGAGGACAGGAGACCTCTGTATATATAGGAGATATACAATGTATCAGCACAGCACAGAGTACAGTGAGGACAGGAGACCTCTGTATATATAGGAGATATACAATATATCAGTACAGTACAGAGTACAGTGAGGACAGGAGGCCTCTGTATATATAGGAGATATACAATATATCAGTACAGCGCAGAGTACAGTGAGGACAGGAGACCTCTGTATATATAGGAGATATACAATGTATCAGCACAGCACAGAGTACAGTGAGGACAGGAGACCTCTGTATATATAGGAGATATACAATGTATCAGTACAGCACAGAGTACAGTGAGGACAGCAGGCCTCTCTATATATAGGAGATATACAATGTATCAGGACAGCACAGAGTACAGTGAGGGCAGGAGACCTCTGTATATATAGGAGATATACAATGTATCAGTGCAGCACAGAGTACAGTGAGGGCAGGAGACCTCTGTATATATAGGAGATATACAATGTATCAGTGCAACACAGAGTACAGTGAGGACAGGAGACCTCTGTATATATAGGAGATATACAATGTATCAGTACAGCACAGAGTACAGTGAGGACAGGAGGCCTCTGTATATATAGGAGATATACAATGTATCAGTGCAGCACAGAGTATAGTGAGGGCAGGAGACCTCTGTATATATAGGAGATATACAATGTATCAGTGCAGCACAGAGTACAGTGAGGACAGGAGACCTCTGTATATATAGGAGATATACAATGTATCAGTACAGCGCAGAGTACAGTGAGGACAGGAGGCCTCTGTATATATAGGAGATATACAATGTATCAGTGCAGCACAGAGTACAGTGAGGACAGGAGACCTCTTTATATATATAGGAGATATACAATGTATCAGTACAGTACAGTGTACAGTGAGGACAGGAGGCCTCTGTATATATAGGAGATATACAATGTATCAGTACAGCGCAGAGTACAGTGAGGACAGGAGGCCTCTGTGTATATAGGAGATATACAATGTATCAGTACAGCACAGAGTACAGTGAGGACAGGAGGCCTCTGTATATATAGGAGATATACAATGTATCAGTACAGCGCAGAGTACAGTGAGGACAGGAGACCTCTGTATATATATAGGAGATATACAATGTATCAGTACAGCGCAGAGTACAGTGAGGACAGGAGACCTCTGTATATATATAGGAGATATACAATGTATCAGTACAGCGCAGAGTACAGTGAGGACAGGAGACCTCTGTATATATAGGAGATATACAATGTATCTGTGCAGCACAGAGTACAGTGAGGACAGGAGACCTCTGTATATATAGGAGATATACAATGTATCAGTACAGCACAGAGTACAGTGAGGACAGGAGACCTCTGTATATATAGGAGATATACAATGTATCAGTGCAGCACAGAGTACAGTGAGGGCAGGAGACCTCTGTATATATAGGAGATATACAATGTATCAGTACAGTACAGAGTACAGTGAGGACAGGAGACCTCTGTATATATAGGAGATATACAATGTATCAGAACAGCACAGAGTACAGTGAAGACAGGAGACCTTTGTATATATAGGAGATATACAATGTATCAGTACAGCGCAGAGTACAGTGAAGACAGGAGACCTTTGTATAAATAGGAGATATACAATGTATCAGTGCAGCACAGAGTACAGTGAGGGCAGGAGACCTCTGTATATATAGGAGATATACAATGTATCAGTACAGCGCAGAGTACAGTGAGGACAGGAGGCCTCTGTATATATAGGAGATATACAATGTATCAGTACAGCGCAGAGTACAGTGAGGACAGGAGACCTCTGTATATATAGGAGATATACAATGTATCAGTACAGCGCAGAGTACAGTGAGGACAGGAAAACTCTGTATATATAGGAGATATACAATGTATCAGTACAGCACAGAGTACAGTGAGGACAGGAGGCCTCTGTATATATAGGAGATATACAATGTATCAGTACAGCACAGAGTACAGTGAGGACAGGAGACCTCTGTATATATAGGACATATACAATGTATCAGTACAGTACAGAGTACAGTGAGGACAGGAAACCTCTGTATATATAGGAGATATACAATGTATCAGTACAGCACAGAGTACAGTGAGGACAGGAAACCTCTGTATATATAGGAGATATACAATGTATCAGTACAGTACAGAGTACAGTGAGGACAGGAGACCTCTGTATATATAGGAGATATACAATGTATCAGAACAGCACAGAGTACAGTGAAGACAGGAGACCTTTGTATATATAGAAGATATACAATGTATCAGTACAGCGCAGAGTACAGTGAAGACAGGAGACCTTTGTATAAATAGGAGATATACAATGTATCAGTGCAGCACAGAGTACAGTGAGGACAGGAGACCTCTGTATATATAGAAGATATACAATGTATCAGTACAGCGCAGAGTACAGTGAGGACAGGAGGCCTCTGTATATATAGGAGATATACAATGTATCAGTACAGCGCAGAGTACAGTGAGGACAGGAGACCTCTGTATATATAGGAGATATACAATGTATCAGTACAGCGCAGAGTACAGTGAGGACAGGAGAACTCTATATATTGGAGATATACAATGTATCAGTACAGCACAGAGTACAGTGAGGACAGGAGGCCTCTGTATATATAGGAGATATACAATGTATCAGTACAGCACAGAGTACAGTGAAGACAGGAGACCTTTGTATATATAGGAGATATACAATGTATCAGTACAGCACAGAGTACAGTGAGGACATTAGGCCTCTGTATATATAGGAGATATACAATGTGTCAGTACAGCACAGAGTACAGTGAGGACAGGAGACCTCTGTATATATAGGAGATATACAATATATCAGTACAGCACAGAGTACAGTGAGGACAGGAGACCTCTGTATATATAGGAGATATACAATGTATCAGTACAGCACAGAGTACAGTGAGGACAAGAGACCTCTGTATATATAGGAGATATACAATGTATCAGTACAGCACAGAGTACAGTGAGGACAGGAGGCCTCTGTATATATAGGAGATACACAATGTATGAGTGCTGCACAGAGTACAGTGAGGACAGGAGACCTCTGAATATATAGGAGATATACAATGTATCAGTACAGCACAGAGTACAGTGAGGACAAGAGACCTCTGTATATATAGGAGATATACAATGTATCAGTACAGCACAGAGTACAGTGAGGATAGGAGGCCTCTGTATATATAGGAGATACACAATGTATGAGTGCAGCACAGAGTACAGTGAGGACAGGAGACCTCTGAATATATAGGAGATATACAATGTATCAGTACAGCACAGAGTACAGTGAAGACAGGAGACCTTTGTATATATAGGAGATATACAATGTATCAGTACAGCGCAGAGTACAGTGAGGACAAGAGACCTCTGTATATATAGGAGATATACAATGTATCAGTACAGCACAGAGTACAGTGAGGATAGGAGGCCTCTGTATATATAGGAGATACACAATGTATGAGTGCAGCACAGAGTACAGTGAGGACAGGAGACCTCTGAATATATAGGAGATATACAATGTATCAGTACAGCACAGAGTACAGTGAAGACAGGAGACCTCTGTATATATAGGAGATATACAATGTATCAGTGCAGTACAGAGTACAGTGAGGACAGGAGACCTCTGTATATATAGGAGATATACAATGTATCAGTACAGCACAGAGTACAGTGAGGACAGGAGACCTCTGTATATATAGGAGATATACAATGTATCAGTACAGCACAGAGTACAGTGAGGACAGGAGACCTCTGTATATATAGGAGATATACAATGTATCAGTGCAGCACAGAGTACAGTGAGGACAGGCGGCCTCTATATATATAGGAGATATACAATGTATCAGTACAGCGCAGAGTACAGGAGACCTCTGTATATATAGGACATATACAATGTATCAGTACAGCGCAGAGTACAGTGAGAACAGGAGGCCTCTGTATATATAGGAGATATACAATGTATCAGTACAGCGCAGAGTACAGTGAGGACAGGAGGCCTCTGTATATATAGGAGATATACAATGTGTCAGTACAGCGCAGAGTACAGTGAGGACAGGAGGCCTCTGTATATATAGGAGATATACAATGTATCAGTACAGCACAGAGTACAGTGAGGACAGGAGACCTCTGTATATATAGGAGATATACAATGTATCAGTACAGCACAGAGTACAGGAGACCTCTGTATATATAGGACATATACAATGTATCAGTACAGCGCAGAGTACAGTGAGAACAGGAGGCCTCTGTATATATAGGAGATATACAATGTATCAGTACAGAGCAGAGTACAGTTAGGACAGGAGGCCTCTGTATATATAGGAGATATACAATGTATCAGTGCAACACAGAGTACAGTGAGGACAGGAGGCCTCTGTATATATAGGAGATATACAATGTATCAGTACAGCACAGAGTACAGTGAGGACAGGAGACCTCTGTATATATAGGAGATATACAATGTATCAGTACAGCACAGAGTACAGTGAGGACAGGAGACCTCTGTATATATAGGAGATATACAATGTATCAGTACAGCACAGAGTACAGTGAGGACAGGAGACCTCTGTATATATAGGAGATATACAATGTATCAGTACAGTACAGAGTACAGTGAGGACAGGAGACCTCTGTATATATAGGAGATATACAATGTATCAGTACAGTACAGGGTACAGTGAGGACAGGAGACCTCTGTATATATAGGAGATATACAATGTATCAGTACAGCACAGAGCACAGTGAGGACAGGAGACCTCTGTATATATAGGAGATATACAATGTATCAGTACAGCACAGAGTATAGCGAGGACAGGAGACCTCTGTATATATAGGAGATATACAATGTATCAGTGCAGCACAGAGTACAGTGAGGACAGGAGGCCTCTGTATATATAGGAGATATACAATGTATCAGTACAGTACAGGGTACAGTGAGGACAGGAGACCTCTGTATATATAGGAGATATACAATGTATCAGTACAGCACAGAGTATAGTGAGGACAGGAGACCTCTGTATATATAGGAGATATACAATGTATCAGTGCAGCACAGAGTACAGTGAGGACAGGAGGCATCTGTATATATAGGAGATATACAATGTATCAGTGCAGCACAGAGTACAGTGAGGACAGGAGGCCTCTGTATATATAGGAGATATACAATGTATCAGTGCAGCGCAGAGAACAGTGAGGACAGGAGGCCTCTGTATATATAGGAGATATACAATGTATCAGTACAGCACAGAGTACAGTGAGGGCAGGAGACCTCTGTATATATAGGAGATATACAATGTATCAGTACAGTACAGAGTACAGTGAGGACAGGAGGCCTCTGTATATATATAGGAGATATACAATGTATCAGTGCAGCACAGAGTACAGTGAGGACAGGAGACGTCTGTATATATAGGAGATATACAATGTATCAGCACAGCACAGAGTACAGTGAGGACAGGAGACCTCTGTATATATAGGAGATATACAATGTATCAGTACAGCACAGAGTACAGTGAGGACAGGAGGCCTCTGTATATATAGGAGATATACAATGTATCAGTGCAGCACAGAGTACAGTGAGGACAGGAGGCCTCTGTATATATAGGAGATATACAATGTATCAGTGCAGCACAGAGTACAGTGAGGACAGGAGACCTCTGTATATATAGGAGATATACAATGTATCAGTACAGCACAGAGTACAGTGAGGACAGGAGGCCTCTGTATATATAGGAGATATACAATGTATCAGTGCAGCACAGAGTACAGTGAGGGCAGGAGACTTCTGTATATATAGGAGATATACAATGTATCAGTGCAGCACAGAGTACAGTGAGGAGAGGAGACCTCTGTATATATAGGAGATATACAATGTATCAGTACAGCGCAGAATACAGTGAGGACAGGAGACCTCTGTATATATAGGAGATATACAATGTATCAGTACAGCGCAGAGTACAGTGAGGACAGGAGGCCTCTGTATATATAGGAGATATACAATGTATCAGTGCAGCACAGAGTACAGTGAGGACAGGAGGCCTCTGTATATATAGGAGATATACAATGTATCAGTACAGCACAGAGTACAGTGAAGACAGGAGACCTCTGTATATATAGGAGATATACAATGTATCAGTACAGCACAGAGTACAGTGAGGACAGGAGGCCTCTGTATATATAGGAGATATACAATGTATCAGTACAGCACAGAGTACAGTGAGGACAGGAGGCCTCTGTATATATAGGAGATATACAATGTATCAGTGCAGCACAGAGTACAGTGAGGACAGGAGGCCTCTGTATATATAGGAGATATACAATGTATCAGTGCAGCACAGAGTACAGTGAGGACAGGAGACCTCTGTATATATAGGAGATATACAATGTATCAGTGCAGCGCAGAGTACAGTGAGGACAGGAGGCCTCTGTATATATAGGAGATATACAATGTATCAGTGCAGCACAGAGTACAGTGAGGACAGGAGACCTCTGTATATATAGGAGATATACATTGTATCAGTACAGCACAGAGTACAGTGAGGACAGGAGACCTCTGTATATATAGGAGATATACAATGTATCAGTACAGCACAGAGTACAGTGAGGACAGGAGGCCTCTGTATATATAGGAGATATACAATGTATCAGTGCAGCACAGAGTACAGTGAGGGCAGGAGACCTCTGTATATATAGGAGATATACAATGTATCAGTGCAGCACAGAGTACAGTGAGGAGAGGAGACCTCTGTATATATAGGAGATATACAATGTATCAGTACAGCGCAGAGTACAGTGAGGACAGGAGACCTCTGTATATATAGGAGATATACAATGTATCAGTACAGCGCAGAGTACAGTGAGGACAGGAGGCCTCTGTATATATAGGAGATATACAATGTATCAGTGCAGCACAGAGTACAGTGAGGACAGGAGGCCTCTGTATATATAGGAGATATACAATGTATCAGTACAGCACAGAGTACAGTGAAGACAGGAGACCTCTGTATATATAGGAGATATACAATGTATCAGTACAGCACAGAGTACAGTGAGGACAGGAGGCCTCTGTATATATATAAGATATACAATGTATCAGTGCAGCACAGAGTACAGTGAGGACAGGAGGCCTCTGTATATATAGGAGATATACAATGTATCAGTACAGCACAGAGTACAGTGAAGACAGGAGACCTCTGTATATATAGGAGATATACAATGTATCAGTACACCACAGAGTACAGGAGACTTCTGTATATATAGGAGATATACAATGTATCAGTACAGTACAGAGTACAGTGAGGACAGGAGACCTCAGTATATATAGGAGATATACAATGTATCAGTATAGCACAGAGTACAGTGAGGACAGGAGACCTCTGTATATATAGGAGATATACAATGTATCAGTACAGCACAGAGTACAGTGAGGACAGGAGGCCTCTGTATATATAGGAGATATACAATGTATCAGTACAGCACAGAGTACAGTGAGGACAGGAGACCTCTGTATATATAGGACATATACAATGTATCAGTACAGTACAGAATACAGTGAGGACAGGAAACCTCTGTATATATAGGAGATATACAATGTATCAGTACAGCACAGAGTACAGTGAGGACAGGAAACCTCTGTATATATAGGAGATATACAATGTATCAGTACAGCACAGAGTACAGTGAGGACAGGAGACCTCTGTATATATAGGAGATATACAATGTATCAGTACAGTACAGAGTACAGTGAGGACAGGAGACCTCTGTATATATAGGAGATATACAATGTATCAGAACAGCACAGAGTACAGTGAAGACAGGAGACCTTTGTATATATAGGAGATATACAATGTATCAGTACAGCGCAGAGTACAGTGAAGACAGGAGACCTTTGTATAAATAGGAGATATACAATGTATCAGTGCAGCACAGAGTACAGTGAGGACAGGAGACCTCTGTATATATAGAAGATATACAATGTATCAGTACAGCGCAGAGTACAGTGAGGACAGGAGGCCTCTGTATATATAGGAGATATACAATGTATCAGTACAGCGCAGAGTACAGTGAGGACAGGAGACCTCTGTATATATAGGAGATATACAATGTATCAGTACAGCGCAGAGTACAGTGAGGACAGGAGAACTCTGTATATATTGGAGATATACAATGTATCAGTACAGCACAGAGTACAGTGAGGACAGGAGGCCTCTGTATATATAGGAGATATACAATGTATCAGTACAGCACAGAGTACAGTGAGGACAGGAGACCTCTGTATATATAGGAGATACACAATGTATGAGTGCTGCACAGAGTACAGTGAGGACAGGAGACCTCTGAATATATAGGAGATATACAATGTATCAGTACAGCACAGAGTACAGTGAAGACAGGAGACCTTTGTATATATAGGAGATATACAATGTGTCAGTACAGCACAGAGTACAGTGAGGACAGGAGACCTCTGTATATATAGGAGATATACAATATATCAGTACAGCACAAAGTACAGTGAGGACAGGAGACCTCTGTATATATAGGAGATATACAATGTATCAGTACAGCACAGAGTACAGTGAGGACAGGAGGCCTCTGTATATATAGGAGATATACAATGTATCAGTGCAGCACAGAGTACAGTGAGGACAGGAGGCCTCTGTATATATAGGAGATATACAATGTATCAGTGCAGCACAGAGTACAGTGAGGACAGGAGACCTCTGTATATATAGGAGATATACAATGTATCAGTACAGCACAGAGTACAGTGAGGACAGGAGGCCTCTGTATATATAGGAGATATACAATGTATCAGTGCAGCACAGAGTACAGTGAGGGCAGGAGACCTCTGTATATATAGGAGATATACAATGTATCAGTGCAGCACAGAGTACAGTGAGGAGAGGAGACCTCTGTATATATAGGAGATATACAATGTATCAGTACAGCGCAGAGTACAGTGAGGACAGGAGACCTCTGTATATATAGGAGATATACAATGTATCAGTACAGCGCAGAGTACAGTGAGGACAGGAGGCCTCTGTATATATAGGAGATATACAATGTATCAGTGCAGCACAGAGTACAGTGAGGACAGGAGGCCTCTGTATATATAGGAGATATACAATGTATCAGTACAGCACAGAGTACAGTGAAGACAGGAGACCTCTGTATATATAGGAGATATACAATGTATCAGTACAGCACAGAGTACAGTGAGGACAGGAGGCCTCTGTATATATAGGAGATATACAATGTATCAGTACAGCACAGAGTACAGTGAGGACAGGAGGCCTCTGTATATATAGGAGATATACAATGTATCAGTGCAGCACAGAGTACAGTGAGGACAGGAGGCCTCTGTATATATAGGAGATATACAATGTATCAGTGCAGCACAGAGTACAGTGAGGACAGGAGACCTCTGTATATATAGGAGATATACAATGTATCAGTACAGCACAGAGTACAGTGAGGACAGGAGGCCTCTGTATATATAGGAGATATACAATGTATCAGTGCAGCACAGAGTACAGTGAGGGCAGGAGACCTCTGTATATATAGGAGATATACAATGTATCAGTGCAGCACAGAGTACAGTGAGGAGAGGAGACCTCTGTATATATAGGACATATACAATGTATCAGTACAGCGCAGAGTACAGTGAGGACAGGAGACCTCTGTATATATAGGAGATATACAATGTATCAGTACAGCGCAGAGTACAGTGAGGACAGGAGGCCTCTGTATATATAGGAGATATACAATGTATCAGTACAGCGCAGAGTACAGTGAGGACAGGAGGCCTCTGTATATATAGGAGATATACAATGTATCAGTGCAGCACAGAGTACAGTGAGGACAGGAGGCCTCTGTATATATAGGAGATATACAATGTATCAGTACAGCACAGAGTACAGTGAAGACAGGAGACCTCTGTATATATAGGAGATATACAATGTATCAGTACAGCACAGAGTACAGTGAGGACAGGAGGCCTCTGTATATATAGGAGATATACAATGTATCAGTGCAGCACAGAGTACAGTGAGGACAGGAGGCCTCTGTATATATAGGAGATATACAATGTATCAGTACAGCACAGAGTACAGTGAAGACAGGAGACCTCTGTATATATAGGAGATATACAATGTATCAGTACAGCACAGAGTACAGGAGACTTCTGTATATATAGGAGATATACAATGTATCAGTACAGTACAGAGTACAGTGAGGACAGGAGACCTCAGTATATATAGGAGATATACAATGTATCAGTGCAGCACAGAGTACAGTGAGGACAGGAGACCTCTGTATATATAGGAGATATACAATGTATCAGTACAGCGCAGAGTACAGTGAGGACAGGAGACCTCTGTATATATAGGAGATATACAATGTATCAGTACAGCACAGAGTACAGTGAGGACAGGAGACCTCTGTACATATAGGAGATATACAATGTATCAGTACAGCACAGAGTACAGTGAGGACAGGAGGCCTCTGTATATATAGGAGATATACATTGTATCAGTACAGTGCAGAGTACAGTGAGGACAGGAGACCTCTGTATATATAGGAGATATACAATGTATCAGTGCAGCACAGAGTACAGTGAGGACAGGAGACCTCTGTATATATAGGAGATATACAATGTGTCAGTACAGTACAGAGTACAGTGAGGACAGGAGACCTCTGTATATATAGGAGATATACAATGTATCAGTACAGCGCAGAGTACAGTGAGGACAGGAGGCCTCTGTATATATAGGAGATATACAATGTATCAGTGCATCGCAGAGTACAGTGAGGACAGGAGGCCTCTGTATATATAGGAGATATACAATGTGTCAGTACAGTACAGAGTACAGTGAGGACAGGAAACCTCTGTATATATAGAAGATATACAATGTATCAGTACAGCACAGAGTACAGTGAGGACAGGAGACCTCTGTATATATAGGAGATATACAATGTATCAGTGAAGCACAGAGTACAGTGAGGGCAGGAGACCTCTGTATATATAGGAGATATACAATATATCAGTACAGCGCAAAGTGCAGTGAGGACAGGAGACCTCTGTATATATAGGAGATATACAATGTATCAGTACAGTACAGAATACAGTGAGGACAGGAGGCCTCTGTATATGTATAGGAGATATACAATGTATCAGTGCAGCACAGAGTACAGTGAGGACAGGAGACCTCTGTATATATAGGAGATATACAATGTATCAGTGCAGCACAGAGTACAGTGAGGGCAGGAGACCTCTGTATATATAGGAGATATACAATGTATCAGTGCAGCACAGAGTACAGTGAGGGCAGGAGACCTCTGTATATATAGGAGATATACAATGTATCAGTACAGCACAGAGTACAGTGAGGACAGGAGGCCTCTGTATATATAGGAGATATACAATGTATCAGTACAGCGCAGAGTACAGTGAGGACAGGAGACCTCTGAATATATAGGAGATATACAATGTATCAGTGCAGCACAAAGTACAGTGAGGACAGGAGGCCTCTGTATATATAGGAGATATACAATGTATCAGTGCAGCACAGAGTACAGTGAGGACAGGAGACCTCTGTATATATAGGAGATATACAATGTATCAGTGCAGCACAGAGTACAGTGAGGACAGGAGACCTCTGTATATATAGGAGATATACAATGTATCAGTGCAGTACAGAGTACAGTGAAGACAGGAGACCTCTGTATATATAGGAGATATACAATGTATCAGCACAGAGTACAGTGAGGACAGGAGACCTCTGTATATATAGGAGATAAACAATGTATCAGTACAGCACAGAGTACAGTGAGGACAGGAGACCTCTGTATATATAGGAGATATACAATGTATCAGTACAGTACAGAGTACAGTGAGGACAGGAGAACTCTGTATATATAGGAGATATACAATGTATCAGTACAGCGCAGAGTACAGTGAGGACAGGAGGCCTCTGTATATATAGGAGATATACAATGTATCAGTACAGCACAGAGTACAGTGAGGACAGGAGACCTCTGTATATATAGGAGATATACAATGTATCAGTACAGTACAGTGTACAGTGAGGACAGGAGGCCTCTGTATATATAGGAGATATACAATGTATCAGTACAGCGCAGAGTACAGTGAGGACAGGAGGCCTCTGTATATATAGGAGATATACAATGTATCAGTACAGCACAGAGTACAGTGAGGACAGGAGGCCTCTGTATATATAGAAGATATACAATGTATCAGTACAGCGCAGAGTACAGTGAGGACAGGAGACCTCTGTATATATATAGGAGATATACAATGTATCAGTACAGCGCAGAGTACAGTGAGGACAGGAGGCCTCTGTATATATATATAGGAGATATACAATGTATCAGTACAGTACAGTGTACAGTGAGGACAGGAGGCCTCTGTATATATAGGAGATATAAAATGTATCAGTACAGCGCAGAGTACAGTGAGGACAGGAGGCCTCTGTATATATAGGAGATATACAATGTATCAGTACAGCACAGAGTACAGTGAGGACAGGAGGCCTCTGTATATATAGAAGATATACAATGTATCAGTACAGCGCAGAGTACAGTGAGGACAGGAGACCTCTGTATATATATAGGAGATATACAATGTATCAGTACAGCGCAGAGTACAGTGAGGACAGGAGACCTCTGTGTATATAGGAGATATACAATGTATCAGTACAGCGCAGAGTACAGTGAGGACAGGAGGCCTCTGTATATATAGGAGATATACAATGTATCAGTACAGCGCAGAGTACAGTGAGGACAGGAGACCTCTGTATATATAGGAGATATACAATGTATCAATACAGCACAGAGTACAGTGAGGACAGGAGACCTCTGTATATATAGGAGATATACAATGTATCAGGACAGCACAGAGTACAGTGAGGACAGGAGACCTCTGTATATATAGGAGATATACAATGTATCAGTACAGCGCAGAGTACAGTGAAGACAGGAGACCTTTGTATATATAGGAGATATACAATGTATCAGTACAGCGCAGAGTACAGTGAGGACAGGAGGCCTCTGTATATATAGGAGATATACAATGTATCAGTACAGCACAGAGTACAGTGAGTACAGGAGACCTCTGTATATATAGGAGATATACAATGTATCAGTACAGCACAGAGTACAGTGAGGACAGGAAACCTCTGTATATATAGGAGATATACAATGTATCAATACAGCACAGAGTACAGTGAGGACAGGAGACCTCTGTATATATAGGAGATATACAATGTATCAGTACAGCACAGAGTACAGTGAGGACAGGAGACCTCTGTATATATAGGAGATATACAATGTATCAGTACAGCGCAGAGTACAGTGAAGACAGGAGACCTTTGTATATATAGGAGATATACAATGTATCAGTACAGCGCAGAGTACAGTGAGGACAGGAGGCCTCTGTATATATAGGAGATATACAATGTATCAGTACAGCACAGAGTACAGTGAGTACAGGAGGCCTCTGTATATATAGGAGATATACAATGTATCAGTACAGCACAGAGTACAGTGAGGACAGGAGACCTCTGTATATATAGGAGATATACAATGTATCAGTACAGCACAGAGTACAGTGAAGACAGGAGACCTTTGTATATATAGGAGATATACAATGTATCAGTACAGCGCAGAGTACAGTGAGGACAAGAGACCTCTGTATATATAGGAGATATACAATGTATCAGTACAGCACAGAGTACAGTGAGGACAGGAGACCTCTGTATATATAGGAGATATACAATGTATGAGTGCAGCACAGAGTACAGTGAGGACAGGAGACCTCTGTATATATAGGAGATATACAATGTATCAGTACAGCGCAGAGTACAGTGAGGACAGGAGGCCTCTGTATATATAGGAGATATACAATGTATCAGTACAGCACAGAGTACAGTGAGGACAGGAGACCTCTGTATATATAGGAGATATACAATGTATCAGTACAGCACAGAGTACAGTGAAGACAGGAGACCTTTGTATATATAGGAGATATACAATGTATCAGTACAGCGCAGAGTACAGTGAGGACAAGAGACCTCTGTATATATAGGAGATATACAATGTATCAGTACAGCACAGAGTACAGTGAGGACAGGAGACCTCTGTATATATAGGAGATATACAATGCATGAGTGCAGCACAGAGTACAGTGAGGACAGGAGGCCTCTGTATATATAGGAGATGTACAATGTATCAGTACAGCACAGAGTACAGTGAAGACAGGAGACCTCTGTATATAAAGAAGATATACAATGTATCAGTACAGCGCAGAGTACAGTGAGGACAGAAGACCTCTGTATATATAGGAGATATACAATGTATCAGTACAGCACAGAGTACAGTGAAGACAGGAGACCTCTGTATATATAGGAGATATACAATGTATCAGTACAGCACAGAGTACAGTGAAGACAGGAGACCTTTGTATATATAGGAGATATACAATGTATCAGTACAGCGCAGAGTACAGTGAGGACAAGAGACCTCTGTATATATAGGAGATATACAATGTATCAGTACAGCACAGAGTACAGTGAGGACAGGAGACCTCTGTATATATAGGAGATATACAATGTATGAGTGCAGCACAGAGTACAGTGAGGACAGGAGACCTCTGTATATATAGGAGATGTACAATGTATCAGTACAGCACAGAGTACAGTGAGGACAGGAGGCCTCTGTATATATAGGAGATACACAATGTATGAGTGCAGCACAGAGTACAGTGAGGACAGGAGGCCTCTGTATATATAGGAGATATACAATGTATCAGTACAGCACAGAGTACAGTGAGGACAGGAGACCTCTGTATATATAGGAGATGTACAATGTATCAGTACAGCACAGA
Organism: Phyllobates terribilis; assembly: GCF_046119375.1. Taxonomy (NCBI): domain Eukaryota; kingdom Metazoa; phylum Chordata; class Amphibia; order Anura; family Dendrobatidae; genus Phyllobates; species Phyllobates terribilis. Next base: position 1,208,792,320 of record NW_027362761.1, on the reverse strand, counting down.
GTACAGTGAGGACAGGAGACCTCTGTATATATAGGAGATATACAATGTATCAGTACAGCACAGAGTACAGTGAGGACAGGAGGCCTCTGTATATATAGGAGATATACAATGTATCAGTACAGCACAGAGTACAGTGAGGACAGGAGGCCTCTGTATATATAGGAGATATACAATGTATCAGTACAGCACAGAGTACAGTGAGGACAGGAGGCCTCTGTATATATAGGAGATATACAATGTATCAGTGCAGCGCAGAGTACAGTGAGGACAGGCGGCCTCTGTATATATAGGAGATATACAATGTATCAGTACAGCACAGAGTACAGTGAGGACAGGAGACCTCTGTATATATAGGAGATATACAATGTATCAGTACAGCGCAGAGTACAGTGAGGACAGGAGACCTCTGTATATATAGGAGATATACAATGTATCAGTGCAGCACAGAGTACAGTGAGGACAGGAGAACTCTGTATATATAGGACATATACAATGTATCAGTACAGCGCAGAGTACAGTGAGAACAGGAGACCTCTGTATATATAGGAGATATACAATGTATCAGTACAGCGCAGAGTACAGTGAGGACAGGAGGCCTCTGTATATATAGGAGATATACAATGTATCAGTACAGCACAGAGTACAGTGAGGAAAGGAGACCTCTGTATATATAGGAGATATACAATGTATCAGTGCAGCACAGAGTACAGGAGACCTCTGTATATATAGGAGATATACAATGTATCAGTACAGCGCTGAGTACAGTGAGGACAGGAGGCCTCTGTATATATAGGAGATATACAATGTATCAGTACAGCGCAGAGTACAGTGAGGACAGGAGACCTCTGTATATATAGGAGATATACAATGTATCAGTACAGCACAGAGTACAGTGAGGACAGGAGACCTCTGTATATATAGGAGATATACAATGTATCAGTACAGCACAGAGTACAGTGAGGACAGGAGACCTCTGTATATATAGGAGATATACAATGTATCAGTACAGCACAGAGTACAGTGAGGACAGAAGACCTCTGTATATATAGGAGATATACAATGTATCAGTACAGCACAGAGTACAGTGAGGACAGGAGACCTCTGTATATATAGGAGATATACAATGTATCAGTAAAGCACAGAGTACAGTGAGGACAGGAGGCCTCTGTATATATAGGAGATATACATTGTATCAGTACAGCGCAGAGTACAGTGAGGACAGGAGACCTCTGTATATATAGGAGATATACAATGTATCAGTGCAGCACAGAGTACAGTGAGGACAGGAGACCTCTGTATATATAGGAGATATACAATGTATCAGTACAGCACAGAGTACAGTGAGGACAGGAGACCTCTGTATATATAGGAGATATACAATGTATCAGTACAGCGCAGAGTACAGTGAGGACAGGAGGCCTCTGTATATATAGGAGATATACAATGTGTCAGTACAGTACAGAGTACAGTGAGGACAGGAGACCTCTGTATATATCGGAGATATACAATGTATCAGTACAGCGCAGAGTACAGTGAGGACAGGAGGCCTCTGTATATATAGGAGATATACAATGTATCAGTGCAGCGCAGAGTACAGTGAGGACAGGAAACCTCTGTATATATAGGAGATATACAATGTATCAGTACAGCACAGAGTACAGTGAGGACAGGAGACCTCTGTATATATAGGAGATATAAGATGTATCAGTGCAGCACAGAGTACAGTGAGGGCAGGAGACCTCTGTATATATAGGAGATATACAATGTATCAGTACAGTACAGGGTACAGTGAGGACAGGAGACCTCTGTATATATAGGAGATATAAGATGTATCAGTGCAGCACAGAGTACAGTGAGGGCAGGAGACCTCTGTATATATAGGAGATATACAATGTATCAGTACAGCACAGAGTACAGTGAGGACAGGAGACCTCTGTATATATAGGAGATATAAGATGTATCAGTGCAGCACAGAGTACAGTGAGGGCAGGAGACCTCTGTATATATAGGAGATATACAATGTATCAGTACAGCACAGAGTACAGTGAGGACAGGAGACATCTGTATATATAGGAGATATACAATATATCAGTACAGCGCAGAGTACAGTGAGGACAGGAGACCTCTGTATATATAGGAGATATACAATGTATCAGTACAGCACAGAGTACAGTGAGGGCAGGAGACCTCTGTATATATAGGAGATATACAATATATCAGTACAGCGCAGAGTACAGTGAGGACAGGAGACCTCTGTATATATAGGAGATATACAATGTATCAGTACAGCACAGAGTACAGTGAGGACAGGAGACCTCTGTATATATAGGAGATATACAATGTATCAGTACAGCACAGAGTACAGTGAGGACAGGAGACCTCTGTATATATAGGAGATATAAGATGTATCAGTGCAGCACAGAGTACAGTGAGGGCAGGAGACCTCTGTATATATAGGAGATATACAATGTATCAGTACAGCACAGAGTACAGTGAGGACAGGAGACCTCTGTATATATAGGAGATATACAATATATCAGTACAGTACAGAGTACAGTGAGGACAGGAGGCCTCTGTATATATATATAGGAGATATGCAATGTATCAGTGCAGCACAGAGTACAGTGAGGACAGGAGACCTCTGTATATATAGGAGATATACAATGTATCAGTACAGCACAGAGTACAGTGAGGACAGGAGGCCTCTGTATATATAGGAGATATACAATGTATCAGTACAGCACAGAGTAAAGTGAGGACAGGAGACCTCTGTATATATAGGAGATATACAATGTATCAGTACAGCACAGAGTACAGTGAGGACAGGAGGCCTCTGTATATATAGGAGATATACAATGTATCAGTGCAGCACAGAGTACAGTGAGGGCAGGAGACCTCTGTATATATAGGAGATATACAATGTATCAGTACAGCACAGAGTACAGTGAGGACAGGAGGCCTCTGTATATATAGGAGATATACAATGTATCAGTACAGCACAGAGTAAAGTGAGGACAGGAGACCTCTGTATATATAGGAGATATACAATGTATCAGTACAGCACAGAGTACAGTGAGGACAGGAGGCCTCTGTATATATAGGAGATATACAATGTATCAGTGCAGCACAGAGTACAGTGAGGGCAGGAGACCTCTGTATATATAGGAGATATACAATGTATCAGTACAGCATAGAGTACAGTGAGGACAGGAGGCCTCTGTATATATAGGAGATATACAATGTATCAGTACAGCGCAGAGTACAGTGAGGACAGGAGACCTCTGTATATATAGGAGATATACAATGTATCAGTGCAGCACAGAGTACAGTGAGGACAGGAGGCCTCTGTATATATAGGAGATATACAATGTATCAGTACAGCACAGAGTACAGTGAGGACAGGAGACCTCTGTATATATAGGAGATATACAATGTATCAGTACAGCACAGAGTACAGTGAGGTCAGGAGGCCTCTGTATATATAAGAGATATACAATGTATCAGTACAGCACAGAGTACAGTGAGGACAGGAGACCTCTGTATATATAGGAGATATACAATGTATCAGTGCAGCACAGAGTACAGTGAGGACAGGAGACCTCTGTATATATAGGAGATATACAATGTATCAGTACAGCACAGAGTACAGTGAGGGCAGGAGACCTCTGTATATATAGGAGATATACAATGTATCAGTACAGCGCAGAGTACAGTGAAGACAGGAGACCTCTGTATATATAGGAGATATACAATGTATCAGTGCAGCACAGAGTACAGTGAGGACAGGAGACCTCTGTATATATAGGAGATATACAATGTATCAGTGCAGCACAGAGTACAGTGAGGGCAGGAGACCTCTGTATATATAGGAGATATACAATGTATCAGTGCAGCACAGAGTACAGTGAGGACAGGAGACCTCTGTATATATAGGAGATATACAATGTATCAGTACAGCACAGAGTACAGTGAGGGCAGGAGCCCTCTGTATATATAGGAGATATACAATGTATCAGTGCAGCACAGAGTACAGTGAAGACAGGAGACCTCTGTATATATAGGAGATATACAATGTATCAGTGCAGCACAGAGTACAGTGAGGGCAGGAGACCTCTGTATATATAGGAGATATACAATGTATCAGTGCAGCACAGAGTACAGTGAGGACAGGAGACCTCTGTATATTTAGGAGATATACAATGTATCAGTGCAGCACAGAGTACAGTGAGGACAGGAGACCTCTGTATATATAGGAGATATACAATGTATCAGTGCAGCACAGTGTACAGTGAGGACAGGAGACCTCTGTATATATAGGAGATATACAATGTATCAGTGCAGCACAGAGTACAGTGAGGGCAGGAGACCTCTGTATATATAGGAGATATACAATGTATCAGTGCAGCACAGAGTACAGTGAAGACAGGAGACCTCTGTATATATAGGAGATATACAATGTATCAGTGCAGCACAGAGTACAGTGAGGGCAGGAGACCTCTGTATATATAGGAGATATACAATGTATCAGTGCAGCACAGAGTACAGTGAGGACAGGAGACCTCTGTATATATAGGAGATATACAATGTATCAGTACAGCACAGAGTACAGTGAGGACAGGAGACCTCTGTATATATAGGAGATATACAATGTATCAGTACAGCGCAGAGTACAGTGAGGACAGGAGACCTCTGTATATATAGGACATATACAATGTATCAGTACAGCGCAGAGTACAGTGAGGACAGGAGACCTCTGTATATATAGGAGATATACAATGTATCAGTACAGCACAGAGTACAGTGAGGACAGGAGGCCTCTGTATATATAGGAGATATACAATGTATCAGTGCAGCACAGAGTACAGTGAGGACAGGAGGCCTCTGTATATATAGGAGATATACAATGTATCAGTACAGCACAGAGTACAGGAGACTTCTGTATATATAGGAGATATACAATGTATCAGTACAGCACAGAGTACAGTGAGGACAGGAGACCTCTGTATATATAGGAGATATACAATGTATCAGTACAGTACAGAGTACAGTGAGGACAGGAGGCCTCAGTATATATAGGAGATATACAATGTATCAGTACAGTACAGAGTACAGTGAGGACAGGAGGCCTCAGTATATATATAGGAGATATACAATGTATCAGTGCAGCACAGAGTACAGTGAGGACAGGAGACCTCAGTATATATAGGAGATATACAATGTATCAGTACAGTACAGAGTACAGTGAGGACAGGAGGCCTCTGTATATATAGGACATATACAATGTATCAGTGCAGCACAGAGTACAGTGAGGACAGGAGACCTCAGTATATATAGGAGATATACAATGTATCAGTACAGTACAGAGTACAGTGAGGACAGGAGGCCTCAGTATATATATAGGAGATATACAATGTATCAGTACAGTACAGTGTACAGTGAGGACAGGAGGCCTCTGTATATATAGGAGATATACAATGTATCAGTACAGTGCAGAGTACAGTGAGGACAGGAGACCTCTGTATATATAGGAGATATACAATGTATCAGTACAGCACAGAGTACAGTGAGGACAGGAGACCTCTGTATATATAGGAGATATACAATGTATCAGTACAGCACAGAGTACAGTGAGGACAGGAGGCCTCTGTATATATAGGAGATATACATTGTATTAGTACAGCGCAGAGTACAGTGAGGACAGGAGACCTCTGTATATATAGGAGATATACAATGTATCAGTACAGCACAGAGTACAGTGAGGACAGGAGGCCTCTGTATATATAGGAGATATACAATGTATCAGTGCAGCACAGAGTACAGTGAGGGCAGGAGACCTCTGTATATATAGGAGATATACAATGTATCAGTACAGTACAGAGTACAGTGAGGACAGGAGACCTCTGTATATATAGGAGATATACAATGTATCAGTACAGCACAGAGTACAGTGAGGGCAGGAGACCTCTGTATATATAGGAGATATACAATGTATCAGTGCAGCACAGAGTACAGTGAGGACAGGAGACCTCTGTATATATAGGAGATATACAATGTATCAGTGCAGCACAGAGTACAGTGAGGACAGGAGACCTCTGTATATATAGGAGATATACAATGTATCAGTGCAGCACAGAGTACAGTGAGGGCAGGAGACCTCTGCATATATAGGAGATATACAATGTATCAGTGCAGCACAGAGTACAGTGAGGACAGGAGACCTCTGTATATATAGGAGATATACAATGTATCAGTACAGCACAGAGTACAGTGAGGGCAGGAGACCTCTGTATATATAGGAGATATACAATGTATCAGTACAGCGCAGAGTACAGTGAAGACAGGAGACCTCTGTATATATAGGAGATATACAATGTATCAGTGCAGCACAGAGTACAGTGAGGACAGGAGACCTCTGTATATATAGGAGATATACAATGTATCAGTGCAGCACAGAGTACAGTGAGGGCAGGAGACCTCTGTATATATAGGAGATATACAATGTATCAGTGCAGCACAGAGTACAGTGAGGACAGGAGACCTCTGTATATATAGGAGATATACAATGTATCAGTACAGCACAGAGTACAGTGAGGGCAGGAGCCCTCTGTATATATAGGAGATATACAATGTATCAGTGCAGCACAGAGTACAGTGAAGACAGGAGACCTCTGTATATATAGGAGATATACAATGTATCAGTGCAGCACAGAGTACAGTGAGGACAGGAGACCTCTGTATATATAGGAGATATACAATGTATCAGTACAGCGCAGAGTACAGTGAGGGCAGGAGACCTCTGTATATATAGGAGATATACAATGTATCAGTGCAGCACAGAGTACAGTGAGGACAGGAGACCTCTGTATATTTAGGAGATATACAATGTATCAGTGCAGCACAGAGTACAGTGAGGACAGGAGACCTCTGTATATATAGGAGATATACAATGTATCAGTGCAGCACAGTGTACAGTGAGGACAGGAGACCTCTGTATATATAGGAGATATACAATGTATCAGTGCAGCACAGAGTACAGTGAGGGCAGGAGACCTCTGTATATATAGGAGATATACAATGTATCAGTGCAGCACAGAGTACAGTGAAGACAGGAGACCTCTGTATATATAGGAGATATACAATGTATCAGTGCAGCACAGAGTACAGTGAGGGCAGGAGACCTCTGTATATATAGGAGATATACAATGTATCAGTGCAGCACAGAGTACAGTGAGGACAGGAGACCTCTGTATATATAGGAGATATACAATGTATCAGTACAGCACAGAGTACAGTGAGGACAGGAGACCTCTGTATATATAGGAGATATACAATGTATCAGTACAGCGCAGAGTACAGTGAGGACAGGAGACCTCTGTATATATAGGACATATACAATGTATCAGTACAGCGCAGAGTACAGTGAGGACAGGAGACCTCTGTATATATAGGAGATATACAATGTATCAGTACAGCACAGAGTACAGTGAGGACAGGAGGCCTCTGTATATATAGGAGATATACAATGTATCAGTGCAGCACAGAGTACAGTGAGGACAGGAGGCCTCTGTATATATAGGAGATATACAATGTATCAGTACAGCACAGAGTACAGGAGACTTCTGTATATATAGGAGATATACAATGTATCAGTACAGCACAGAGTACAGTGAGGACAGGAGACCTCTGTATATATAGGAGATATACAATGTATCAGTACAGTACAGAGTACAGTGAGGACAGGAGGCCTCAGTATATATAGGAGATATACAATGTATCAGTACAGTACAGAGTACAGTGAGGACAGGAGGCCTCAGTATATATATAGGAGATATACAATGTATCAGTGCAGCACAGAGTACAGTGAGGACAGGAGACCTCAGTATATATAGGAGATATACAATGTATCAGTACAGTACAGAGTACAGTGAGGACAGGAGGCCTCTGTATATATAGGACATATACAATGTATCAGTGCAGCACAGAGTACAGTGAGGACAGGAGACCTCAGTATATATAGGAGATATACAATGTATCAGTACAGTACAGAGTACAGTGAGGACAGGAGGCCTCAGTATATATATAGGAGATATACAATGTATCAGTACAGTACAGTGTACAGTGAGGACAGGAGGCCTCTGTATATATAGGAGATATACAATGTATCAGTACAGTGCAGAGTACAGTGAGGACAGGAGACCTCTGTATATATAGGAGATATACAATGTATCAGTACAGCACAGAGTACAGTGAGGACAGGAGACCTCTGTATATATAGGAGATATACAATGTATCAGTACAGCACAGAGTACAGTGAGGACAGGAGGCCTCTGTATATATAGGAGATATACATTGTATTAGTACAGCGCAGAGTACAGTGAGGACAGGAGACCTCTGTATATATAGGAGATATACAATGTATCAGTGCAGCACAGAGTACAGTGAGGACAGGAGACCTCTGTATATATAGGAGATATACAATGTATCAGTACAGCGCAGAGTACAGTGAGGACAGGAGGCCTCTGTATATATAGGAGATATACAATGTGTCAGTACAGTAGAGAGTACAGTGAGGACACGAGACCTCTGTATATATAGGAGATATACAATGTATCAGTACAGCGCAGAGTACAGTGAGGACAGGAGGCCTCTGTATATATAGAAGATATACAATGTATCAGTACAGCAAAGAGTACAGTGAGGACAGGAGGCCTCTGTATATCTAGGAGATATACAATGTATCAGTACAGCACAGAGTACAGTGAGGACGGGAGGCCTCTGTATATATAGGAGATATACAATGTATCAGTACAGCACAGAGTACAGTGAGGACAGGAGGCCTCTGTATATCTAGGAGATATACAATGTATCACTACAGCGCAGAGTACAGTGAGGACAGGACTCCTCTGTATATATAGGAGATATACAATGTATCAGTACAGCACAGAGTACAGTGAGGACAGGAGACCTCTGTATATATAGGAGATATACAATGTATCAGTACAGCACAGAGTACAGTGAGGACAGGAGGCTTCTGTATATATAGGAGATATACAATGTATCAGTACAGTGCAGAGTACAGTGAGGACAGGAGACCTCTGCATATATAGGAGATATACAATGTATCAGCACAGAGTACAGTGAGGACAGGAGACCTCTGTATATATAGGAGATATACAATGTATCAGTACAGCACAGAGTACAGTGAGGACAGGAGACCTCTGTATATATAGGAGATATACAATGTATCAGTACAGCACAGAGTACAGTGAGGACAGGAGACCTCTGTATATATAGGAGATATACAATGTATCAGTACAGCGCAGAGTACAGTGAGGACAGGAGACCTCTGCATATATAGGAGATATACAATGTATCAGCACAGAGTACAGTGAGGACAGGAGACCTCTGTATATATAGGAGATATACAATGTATCAGTACAGCACAGAGTACAGTGAGGACAGGAGACCTCTGTATATAAAGGAAATATACAATGTATCAGTACAGCACAGAGTACAGTGAGGACAGGAGGCCTCTGTATATATAGGAGATATACAATGTATCAGTGCAGTACAGAGTACAGTGAGGACAGGAGGCCTCTGTATATATAGGAGATATACAATGTATCAGTACAGCACAGAGTACAGTGAGGACAGGAGGCCTCTGTATATATAGGAGATATACAATGTATCAGTACAGCACAGAGTACAGTGAGGACAGGAGACCTCTGTATATATAGGAGATATACAATGTATCAGTGCAGCACAGAGTACAGTGAGGACAGGAGGCCTCCGTATATATAGGAGATATACAATGTATCAGTACAGCACAGAGTACAGTGAGGACAGGAGGCCTCTGTATATATAGGAGATATACAATGTATCAGTGCAGCACAGAGTACAGTGAGGACAGGAGACCTCTGTATATATAGGAGATATACAATGTATCAGTGCAGCACAGAGTACAGTGAGGACAGGAGGCCTCCGTATATATAGGAGATATACAATGTATCAGTACAGCACAGAGTACAGTGAGGACAGGAGGCCTCTGTATATATAGGAGATATACAATGTATCAGTGCAGCACAGAGTACAGTGAGGACAGGAGACCTCTGTATATATAGGAGATATACAATGTATCAGTACAGCACAGAGTACAGTGAGGACAGGAGGCCTCTGTATATATAGGAGATATACAATGTATCAGTGCAGCACAGAGTACAGTGAGGACAGGAGGCCTCTGTATATATAGGAGATATACAATGTATCAGTACAGCGCAGAGTACAGTGAGGACAGGAGGCCTCTGTATATATAGGAGATATACAATGTATCAGTACAGCACAGAGTACAGTGAGGACAGGAGACCTCTGTATATATAGGAGATATACAATGTATCAGTACAGCACAGAGTACAGTGAGGACAGGAGACCTCTGTATATATAGGAGATATACAATGTATCAGTACAGCACAAAGTACAGTGAGCACAGGAGACCTCTGTATATATAGGAGATATACAATGTATCAGTGCAGCACAGAGTACAGTGAGGACAGGAGGCCTCTGTATATATAGGAGATATACAATGTATCAGTACAGTGCAGAGTACAGTGAGGACAGGAGGCCTCTGTATATATAGGAGATATACAATGTATCAGTACAGCGCAGAGTACAGTGAGGACAGGAGGCCTCTGTATATATAGGAGATATACAATGTATCAGTACAGCACAGAGTACAGTGAGGACAGGAGACCTCTGTATATATAGGAGATATACAATATATCAGTACAGCGCAGAGTACAGTGAGGACAGGAGGCCTCTGTATATATAGGAGATATACAATGTATCAGTACAGCGCAGAGTACAGTGAGGACAGGAGACCTCTGTATATATAGGAGATATACAATGTACCAGTGCAGCACAAAGTACAGTGAGGACCGGAGACCTCTGTATATATAGGAGATATACAATGTATCAGTACAGCACAGAGTACAGTGAGGACAGGAGGCCTCTGTATATATAGGAGATATACAATGTATCAGTACAGCACAGAGTACAGTGAGGACAGGAGACCTCTGTATATATAGAAGATATACAATGTATCAGTGCAGCACAGAGTACAGTGAGGACAGGAGACCTCTGTATATATAGGAGATATACAATGTATCAGTACAGCACAGAGTACAGTAAGGACAGGAGACCTCTGTATATATAGGAGATATACAATGTATCAGTACAGCACAGAGTACAGTGAGGACAGGAGGCCTCTGTATATATAGAAGATATACAATGTATCAGTACAGCACAGAGTACAGTGAGGACAGGAGGCCTCTGTATATATAGGAGATATACAATGTATCAGTACAGCACAGAGTACAGTGAGGACAGGAGACCTCTGTATATAAAGGAAATATACAATGTATCAGTACAGCACAGAGTACAGTGAGGACAGGAGGCCTCTGTATATATAGGAGATATACAATGTATCAGTGCAGTACAGAGTACAGTGAGGACAGGAGGCCTCTGTATATATAGGAGATATACAATGTATCAGTACAGCACAGAGTACAGTGAGGACAGGAGGCCTCTGTATATATAGGAGATATACAATGTATCAGTGCAGCACAGAGTACAGTGAGGACAGGAGGCCTCTGTATATATAGGAGATATACAATGTATCAGTACAGCACAGAGTACAGTGAGGACAGGAGACCTCTGTATATAAAGGAGATATACAATGTATCAGTACAGCACAGAGTACAGTGAGGACAGGAGGCCTCTGTATATATAGGAGATATACAATGTATCAGTGCAGCACAGAGTACAGTGAGGACAGGAGACCTCTGTATATATAGGAGATATACAATGTATCAGTACAGCACAGAGTACAGTGAGGACAGGAGGCCTCTGTATATATAGGAGATATACAATGTATCAGTGCAGCACAGAGTACAGTGAGGACAGGAGGCCTCTGTATATATAGGAGATATACAATGTATCAGTACAGCGCAGAGTACAGTGAGGACAGGAGGCCTCTGTATATATAGGAGATATACAATCTATCAGTACAGTACAGAGTACAGTGAGGACAGGAGACCTCTGTATATATAGGAGATATACAATGTATCAGTACAGCACAGAGTACAGTGAGGACAGGAGACCTCTGTATATATAGGAGATATACAATGTATCAGTACAGCGCAGAGTACAGTGAGGACAGGAGACCTCTGTATATATAGGAGATATACAATGTACCAGTGCAGCACAAAGTACAGTGAGGACCGGAGACCTCTGTATATATAGGAGATATACAATGTATCAGTACAGCACAGAGTACAGTGAGGACAGGAGGCCTCTGTATATATAGGAGATATACAATGTATCAGTACAGCACAGAGTACAGTGAGGACAGGAGACCTCTGTATATATAGAAGATATACAATGTATCAGTGCAGCACAGAGTACAGTGAGGACAGGAGACCTCTGTATATATAGGAGATATACAATGTATCAGTACAGCACAGAGTACAGTAAGGACAGGAGACCTCTGTATATATAGGAGATATACAATGTATCAGTACAGCACAGAGTACAGTGAGGACAGGAGGCCTCTGTATATATAGAAGATATACAATGTATCAGTACAGCACAGAGTACAGTGAGGACAGGAGGCCTCTGTATATATAGGAGATATACAATGTATCAGTACAGCACAGAGTACAGTGAGGACAGGAGACCTCTGTATATAAAGGAAATATACAATGTATCAGTACAGCACAGAGTACAGTGAGGACAGGAGACCTCTGCATATATAGGAGATATACAATGTATCAGTACAGCACAGAGTACAGTGAGGACAGGAGACCTCTGTATATAAAGGAAATATACAATGTATCAGTACAGCACAGAGTACAGTGAGGACAGGAGGCCTCTGTATATATAGGAGATATACAATGTATCAGTGCAGTACAGAGTACAGTGAGGACAGGAGGCCTCTGTATATATAGGAGATATACAATGTATCAGTACAGCACAGAGTACAGTGAGGACAGGAGGCCTCTGTATATATAGGAGATATACAATGTATCAGTACAGCACAGAGTACAGTGAGGACAGGAGACCTCTGTATATATAGGAGATATACAATGTATCAGTGCAGCACAGAGTACAGTGAGGACAGGAGGCCTCCGTATATATAGGAGATATACAATGTATCAGTACAGCACAGAGTACAGTGAGGACAGGAGGCCTCTGTATATATAGGAGATATACAATGTATCAGTGCAGCACAGAGTACAGTGAGGACAGGAGACCTCTGTATATATAGGAGATATACAATGTATCAGTGCAGCACAGAGTACAGTGAGGACAGGAGGCCTCCGTATATATAGGAGATATACAATGTATCAGTACAGCACAGAGTACAGTGAGGACAGGAGGCCTCTGTATATATAGGAGATATACAATGTATCAGTGCAGCACAGAGTACAGTGAGGACAGGAGACCTCTGTATATATAGGAGATATACAATGTATCAGTACAGCACAGAGTACAGTGAGGACAGGAGGCCTCTGTATATATAGGAGATATACAATGTATCAGTGCAGCACAGAGTACAGTGAGGACAGGAGGCCTCTGTATATATAGGAGATATACAATGTATCAGTACAGCGCAGAGTACAGTGAGGACAGGAGGCCTCTGTATATATAGGAGATATACAATGTATCAGTACAGCACAGAGTACAGTGAGGACAGGAGACCTCTGTATATATAGGAGATATACAATGTATCAGTACAGCACAGAGTACAGTGAGGACAGGAGACCTCTGTATATATAGGAGATATACAATGTATCAGTACAGCACAAAGTACAGTGAGCACAGGAGACCTCTGTATATATAGGAGATATACAATGTATCAGTGCAGCACAGAGTACAGTGAGGACAGGAGGCCTCTGTATATATAGGAGATATACAATGTATCAGTACAGTGCAGAGTACAGTGAGGACAGGAGGCCTCTGTATATATAGGAGATATACAATGTATCAGTACAGCGCAGAGTACAGTGAGGACAGGAGGCCTCTGTATATATAGGAGATATACAATGTATCAGTACAGCACAGAGTACAGTGAGGACAGGAGACCTCTGTATATATAGGAGATATACAATATATCAGTACAGCGCAGAGTACAGTGAGGACAGGAGGCCTCTGTATATATAGGAGATATACAATGTATCAGTACAGCGCAGAGTACAGTGAGGACAGGAGACCTCTGTATATATAGGAGATATACAATGTACCAGTGCAGCACAAAGTACAGTGAGGACCGGAGACCTCTGTATATATAGGAGATATACAATGTATCAGTACAGCACAGAGTACAGTGAGGACAGGAGGCCTCTGTATATATAGGAGATATACAATGTATCAGTACAGCACAGAGTACAGTGAGGACAGGAGACCTCTGTATATATAGAAGATATACAATGTATCAGTGCAGCACAGAGTACAGTGAGGACAGGAGACCTCTGTATATATAGGAGATATACAATGTATCAGTACAGCACAGAGTACAGTAAGGACAGGAGACCTCTGTATATATAGGAGATATACAATGTATCAGTACAGCACAGAGTACAGTGAGGACAGGAGGCCTCTGTATATATAGAAGATATACAATGTATCAGTACAGCACAGAGTACAGTGAGGACAGGAGGCCTCTGTATATATAGGAGATATACAATGTATCAGTACAGCACAGAGTACAGTGAGGACAGGAGACCTCTGTATATAAAGGAAATATACAATGTATCAGTACAGCACAGAGTACAGTGAGGACAGGAGGCCTCTGTATATATAGGAGATATACAATGTATCAGTGCAGTACAGAGTACAGTGAGGACAGGAGGCCTCTGTATATATAGGAGATATACAATGTATCAGTACAGCACAGAGTACAGTGAGGACAGGAGGCCTCTGTATATATAGGAGATATACAATGTATCAGTGCAGCACAGAGTACAGTGAGGACAGGAGGCCTCTGTATATATAGGAGATATACAATGTATCAGTACAGCACAGAGTACAGTGAGGACAGGAGACCTCTGTATATAAAGGAGATATACAATGTATCAGTACAGCACAGAGTACAGTGAGGACAGGAGGCCTCTGTATATATAGGAGATATACAATGTATCAGTGCAGCACAGAGTACAGTGAGGACAGGAGACCTCTGTATATATAGGAGATATACAATGTATCAGTACAGCACAGAGTACAGTGAGGACAGGAGGCCTCTGTATATATAGGAGATATACAATGTATCAGTGCAGCACAGAGTACAGTGAGGACAGGAGGCCTCTGTATATATAGGAGATATACAATGTATCAGTACAGCGCAGAGTACAGTGAGGACAGGAGGCCTCTGTATATATAGGAGATATACAATCTATCAGTACAGTACAGAGTACAGTGAGGACAGGAGACCTCTGTATATATAGGAGATATACAATGTATCAGTACAGCACAGAGTACAGTGAGGACAGGAGACCTCTGTATATATAGGAGATATACAATGTATCAGTACAGCACAGAGTACAGTGAGGACAGGAGACCTCTGTATATATAGGAGATATACAATGTACCAGTGCAGCACAAAGTACAGTGAGGACCGGAGACCTCTGTATATATAGGAGATATACAATGTATCAGTACAGCACAGAGTACAGTGAGGACAGGAGGCCTCTGTATATATAGGAGATATACAATGTATCAGTACAGCACAGAGTACAGTGAGGACAGGAGACCTCTGTATATATAGAAGATATACAATGTATCAGTGCAGCACAGAGTACAGTGAGGACAGGAGACCTCTGTATATATAGGAGATATACAATGTATCAGTACAGCACAGAGTACAGTAAGGACAGGAGACCTCTGTATATATAGGAGATATACAATGTATCAGTACAGCACAGAGTACAGTGAGGACAGGAGGCCTCTGTATATATAGAAGATATACAATGTATCAGTACAGCACAGAGTACAGTGAGGACAGGAGGCCTCTGTATATATAGGAGATATACAATGTATCAGTACAGCACAGAGTACAGTGAGGACAGGAGACCTCTGTATATAAAGGAAATATACAATGTATCAGTACAGCACAGAGTACAGTGAGGACAGGAGGCCTCTGTATATATAGGAGATATACAATGTATCAGTGCAGTACAGAGTACAGTGAGGACAGGAGGCCTCTGTATATATAGGAGATATACAATGTATCAGTACAGCACAGAGTACAGTGAGGACAGGAGGCCTCTGTATATATAGGAGATATACAATGTATCAGTGCAGCACAGAGTACAGTGAGGACAGGAGGCCTCTGTATATATAGGAGATATACAATGTATCAGTACAGCACAGAGTACAGTGAGGACAGGAGACCTCTGTATATAAAGGAGATATACAATGTATCAGTACAGCACAGAGTACAGTGAGGACAGGAGGCCTCTGTATATATAGGAGATATACAATGTATCAGTGCAGCACAGAGTACAGTGAGGACAGGAGACCTCTGTATATATAGGAGATATACAATGTATCAGTACAGCACAGAGTACAGTGAGGACAGGAGGCCTCTGTATATATAGGAGATATACAATGTATCAGTGCAGCACAGAGTACAGTGAGGACAGGAGGCCTCTGTATATATAGGAGATATACAATGTATCAGTACAGTGCAGAGTACAGTGAGGACAGGAGGCCTCTGTATATATAGGAGATATACAATGTATCAGTACAGCACAGAGTACAGTGAGGACAGGAGACCTCTGTATATATAGGAGATATACAATGTATCAGTACAGCACAGAGTACAGTGAGGACAGGAGGCCTCTGTATATATAGGAGATATACAATGTATCAGTGCAGCGCAGAGTACAGTGAGGACAGGAGACCTCTGTATATATAGGAGATATACAATGTATCAGTACAGCGCAGAGTACAGTGAGGACAGGAGGCCTCTGTATATATAGGAGATATACAATGTATCAGTACAGCACAGAGTACAGTGAGGACAGGAGACCTCTGTATATATAGGAGATATACAATGTATCAGTGCAGCACAGAGTATAGTGAGGACAGGAGACCTCTGTATATATAGGAGATATACAATGTATCAGTACAGCGCAGAGTACAGTGAGGACAGGAGGCCTCTGTATATATAGGAGATATACAATGTATCAGTACAGTGCAGAGTACAGTGAGGACATGAGACCTCTGTATATATAGGAGATATACAATGTATCAGTACAGCACAGAGTACAGTGAGGACAGGAGGCCTCTGTATATATAGGAGATATACAATGTATCAGTACAGCGCAGAGTACAGTGAGGACAGGAGGCCTCTGTATATATAGGAGATATACAATGTATCAGTACAGCACAGAGTACAGTGAGGACAGGAGACCTCTGTATATATAGGAGATATACAATGTATCAGTACAGCGCAGAGTACAGTGAGTACAGGAGACCTCTGTATATATAGGAGATATACAATGTATCAGTACAGCGCAGAGTACAGTGAGGACAGGAGACCTCTGTATATATAGGAGATATACAATGTATCAGTACAGCACAGAGTACAGTGAGGACAGGAGACCTCTGTATATATAGGAGATATACAATGTACCAGTGCAGCACAAAGTACAGTGAGGACCGGAGACCTCTGTATATATAGGAGATATACAATGTATCAGTACAGCACAGAGTACAGTGAGGACAGGAAACCTCTGTATATATAGGAGATATACAATGGATCAGTACAGCACAGAGTACAGTGAGGACAGGAGACCTCTGTATATATAGGAGATATACAATGTATCAGTACAGCACAGAGTACAGTGAGGGCAGGAGACCTCTGTATATATAGGAGATATACAATGTGTCAGTACAGCACAGAGTACAGTGTTTACAGGAGTCTTTCCTTATCCTTCTGTCTGGTTTGGGCTGCCTCTGCCTCCTCCTGGCCTCTGTTACCTCTGCCTCCTCCTGGCCTCTGTTACCTCTGCCTCCTCCTGTCCTCTGTTACCTCTGCCTCCTCCTGACCTCTGTTACCTGTGCCTCCCACCTCCTTCCTCTGCTCTCTGATTTCTGCCTGTGGGGGGAGCTGCAGTCACTGGAGTGGAAAATAGACTCTTTGTAGTGAAGGTGAGAACACTTCCCCCTCCGCAGGGGGTTATCCAAACTCCAACAATGTGTGACACAAGTCCTGCCTGCAAATCTCTGGCCTCATCCCCTGTGCACAAAGCCCCGGGCTCCCAGGACGTGGCCACAGATGCTGGAGTCTGAGCAGTGTACCACAACCTCTGCAGGGAAAAGTGCCCCTACAATACCTGCACCTGATAATCGTCACCTCCTTATATACAGTGCAAACCAGAAACCACCCTGCAGCATCAGGGACTCATGGGTCGCTCTGCAGCAAAAGAAAACTGCACCCGCTAATGTAACACCACTCCAAAAATACACTGCTCCCCAATAATAGACTGCACCCCAATAATAGACTGCACCCCAATATTAGGCTGCTCCCCAATAATATACTGCACCCCAATAATGGACTGCACCCCAATAATAGACTGCTCCCCAATAATAGACTGCACCCTAATAATAGACTGCACCCCAATATTAGGCTGCTCCCCAATAATAGACTGCACCCCAATAATAGACTGCTCCCCAATAATAGACTGCACCCTAATAATACATTGCACCCCAATAATATACTGTACTCCAATAATACACTGTGCCCCTATAATACACTGCACCCGAATAATAGACTGCACTCCAATAATACACTGTTCCCCAAAAATACACTGCTCCCCAATAATACATTGCATCCTAATAATACACTGCACCCCCCAATAATGTACTGCTCCCCAATATTACACTGCATCTCTATAATACACTGTACCTCTATAATACACTGCACTCTAATAATAAACTGCACCCCTATAATACACTGCACCCCAATAATACACTGCACCCCTATAATACACTGTACCCCTATAATACACTGCATGCTAATAATACACTGCACCCCAATAATACACTGCACCCCAATAATACACGGCATCCAAATAATATACTGCACCCCAATAATACAGTGCATCCCAATAATACACTGCACCCCAATAATACAGTGCATCCTAATATTACTCTGCATCCCAATAATATAGTGAATAATAATGCTCTGCTCCCTTGTAATATTTGGCTCCCCTGTAACACTCTGTTCCCCTGTAATATTCTACTCCTGTGTAACACTCTGCTCCCCTGTAACACTCTGTTCCTGTGTAACACTCTGCTCCTATGTAACACTCTGCTCCCCTGTAACACTCTGCTCCTATGTAACACTCTGCTACCCTGTAACACTCTGCTCCTGTGTAACACTCTGCTCCTATGTAACACTCTGCTCCCCTGTGACACTCTGCTCCACTGTGACACTCTGCTCCACTGTGACACTCTGCTCCCCTGTAACACTCTGCTCCCGTGTGACACTCTGCTCCCGTGTAACACTCTGCTCCCGTGTAACACTCTGCTCCCCTGTAACACTCTGCTCCCGTGTGACACTCTGCTCCCGTGTAACACTCTGCTCCACTGTGACACTCTGCTCCCCTGTAACACTCTGCTCCCATGTGACACTCTGCTCCCGTGTAACACTCTGCTCCCGTGTGACACTCTGCTCCACTGTAACACTCTGCTCCCGTGTGACACTCTGCTCCACTGTGACACTCTGCTCCCCTGTAACACTCTGCTCCCGTGTAACACTCTGCTCCCGTGTGACACTCTGCTCCACTGTGACACTCTGCTCCCGTGTAACACTCTGCTCCCCTGTAACATTCTGCTCTCCTGTAACACTCTGCTCCCCTGTGACACTCTGCTCCCCTATCTGTGACACTCTGCTCCCCTGTAACACTCTGCTCTCGTGTAACACTCTGCTCCACTGTGACACTCTGCTCCACTGTGACACTCTGCTCCCCTGTAACACTCTGCTCCTGTGTAACACTCTGCTCCACTGTGACACTCTGCTCCTGTGTAACACTCTGCTCCCCTGTAACATTCTGCTCTCCTGTAACACTCTGCTCCCCTGTGACACTCTGCTCCTATGTAACACTCTGCTCCCATGTGACACTCTGCTCCACGGTGACACTCTGCTCCCGTGTAACACTCTGCTCCCCTGTAACACTCTGCTCCCCTGTCTGTGACACTCTGCTCCACTGTGACACTCTGCTCCCCTGTAACACTCTGCTCCCCTGTAACACTCTGCTCCACTGTGACACTGCTCCACTGTGACACTCTGCTCCCCTGTAACACTCTGCTCCCCTGTCTGTGACACTCTGCTCCACTGTGACACTCTGCTCCCCTGTAACACTCTGCTCCCCTGTGACACTCTGCTCCACTGTGACACTCTGCTCCACTGTGACACTCTGCTCCCGTGTAACACTCTGCTCCCCTGTCTGTGACACTCTGCTCCACTGTGACACTCTGCTCCCCTGTAACACTCTGCTCCCGTGTAACACTCTGCTCCACTGTGACACTCTGCTCCACTGTAACACTCTGCTCCCGTGTAACACTCTGCTCCACTGTGACACTCTGCTCCACTGTGACACTCTGCTCCCATGTAACACTCTGCTCCCCTGTTACACTCTTCTCCCCTGTCTGTGACACTCTGCTCCCCTGTCTGTGACACTCTGCTCCCCTGTAACACTCTGCTCCCGTGTAACACTCTGCTCCACTGTGACACTCTGCTCCACTGTGACACTCTGCTCCCCTGTAACACTCTGCTCCCCTGTAACACTCTGCTCCCCTGTCTGTGACACTCTGCTCCACTGTGGCACTCTGCTCCCGGGTAACACTCTGCTCCACTGTGACACTCTGCTCCCGTGTAACACTCTGCTCCCCTGTGACACTCTGCTCCCCTGTCTGTGACACTCTGCTCCACTGTGACACTCTGCTCCCGTGTAACACTCTGCTCCACTGTGACACTCTGCTCCCGTGTAACACTCTGCTCCCCTGTGACACTCTGCTCCCCTGTAACACTCTGCTCCCCTGTCTGTGACACTCTGCTCCACTGTGACACTCTGCTCCCGTGTAACACTCAGCTCCACTGTGACACTCTGCTCCCGTGTAACACTCTGCTCCCCTGTGACACTCTGCTACACTGTAACACTTTGCTCCCGTGTAACACTCTGCTCCACTGTAAATCTCTGAACCCCTGTAACACTCTGCACTTCATTAGTACACTGCTTTTGGTGGAAAACTACTATTTGGGTGCAGGGCAGGGCTCTGAAGGGAAGGAGCACCATTTGACTTTTGGAGCGCACAATTGTCTTGAATAGCTAGCGGGTGCTATGTTACATTTGCAGAGCCCCTGATATGCATAAACAATGGAAACTCCCCACAAGTGACCCCATTTTTGAAACTACACCTCTCAAGGAATTTTTCTAGCTGTGTGGTGAGCTCCCTGAACCCACTAGTGCTGCACAGAATTTTATAACGTTGAAACATGAAAATGAAAAATTAGACTTTTCTCGCAAAAATGTTGCTTTACCCTCAAATTTTTCATTTTCACAAGCGTAACAGGAGAAAATGAACACTGAGCCCTAATAATACACTGCACCCTAATAATACACTGCACCCCAATAATACACTGCACCGTAATAATACACTGCACCCTAATAATACACTGCACCCCAATAATACACTGCACCCTAATAATATGCTGCACCCTAATAATACCCTGCATCCTAATAATACATTGCACCCTAATAATACACTGCACCCCAATAATACACTGCACCCTAATAATATACTGCACCCTAATAATACCCTGCATCCTAATAATACATTGCACCCTAATAATACAGTGCACCCCAATAATACACTGCACTCCAATAATACACTGCACCCCAATAATACACTTCACCCTAATAATACACTGCATTCCAATAATACACTGCACCCCAATAATACACTGCATCCTAATAATACATTGCACCCTAATAATACACTTCACCCTAATAAGACACTGCACCCCAATAATACACTGCACCCCAATAATACACTGCACCCTAATAATACACTGCACCCCAATTATAAACTGCACCCTAATAAGACACTGCACCCTAATAATATACTGCACCCTAATAATACCCTGCATCCTAATAATACATTGCACCCTAATAATACACTGCACCCTAATAATACACTGCACTCCAATAATACACTTCACCCTAATAAGACACTGAACCCCAATAATACACTGCACCCTAATAATACACTGCACTCTAATAATACACTGCGCCCTAATAATACACTGCATCCTAATAATACACTGCACCCTAATAATACACTGCACCCCAATAATACACTGCACCCTAATAATACACTGCACCTCAATAATACACTGCACCCTAATAATGCACTGCACTCCAATAATACACTTCACCCTAATAAGACACTGCACCCCAATAATACACTGCACAACAATAATACACTGCACCCTAATAATGCACTGCACTCCAATAATACACTTCACCCTAATAAGACACTGCACCCCAATAATACACTGCACAACAATAATACACTGCACCCTAATAATACACTGCACTCTAATAATACACTGCACCCTAATAATACACTGCACCCCAATAATACACTGCACCCTAATAATACACTGCACCCCAATAATACACCGCACAACAATAATACACTGCGCCCTAATAATACACTGCACTCTAATAATACATTGCACTCTAATAATACACTGCACCCTAATAATACACTGCACCCCAATAATACACTGCACCCTAATAATACATTGCACTCTAATAATACACTGCACCCCAATTATAAACTGCACCCTAATAAGACACTGCACCCCAATAATACACTGCACAACAATAATACACTGCGCCCTAATAATACATTGCACTCTAATAATATACTGCACCCCAATAATACACTGCACCCCAATAATAAACTGAACCCTAATAAGACAATGCACCCCAATAATACACTGCACCCTAATAATACATTGCGCTGTAATAATACACTGCACCCCAATAATACACTGCACCCTAATAAAACATTGCACCCTAATAATACACTGCACCCTAATAAAACATTGCACCCTAATAATACACTGCACCCTAATAATACATTGCACTCTAATAATATACTGCACCCTAATACACTGCATCCCAATAATACACTGCGCCCTAATAAGAGACTGCACCCCAATAATACACTGCACCCTAATAATACATTGCACTCTAATAATACACTGCACCCCAATAATACACTGCACCCCAATAATACACTGCACCCTAATAAAACATTGCACTCTAATACACTGCACCCTAATAATACACTGCACCCCAATAATACACTGCACCGTAATAATACACTGCACCCTAATAAAACATTGCACCCTAATAATACATTGCACCCTAAAAATACACTGCACCCCAATAATACACTGCACCCTAATAATATACTGCACCCTAATAATGCCTTGCATCCTAATAATACACTGCATCCTAATAATACACTGTACCCCTATAATACACTGCACCCTAATAACATACTGCACCCTAACAATACCCTGCATCCTAATAATGCACTGCACCTTAATAATTCACTGGACTATAATAATAATACACTGCACCCCAATAACATACTGCACCCTAATAATACCCTGCATCCTAATAATACACTGCACCTTAATAATTCACTGGACTCTAATAATACACTGCACCCCAATAATATAATGCACCCCAAGAATACACCTGAACCTAATAATACACTGAACTCTAATAATATACTGAACCCCAATAATACACTGCACCCCAATAATACAGTGTACCCCAATAATACACCGCATCCCAATAATACATTGCACCCTAATAATACAGTGTACCCAAATAATACACTGCATCCCAATAATACACTGTACCCCAATTATATACTGAACCATAATAATACACTGCACCCCAATAATACACTGCACCCTAATAATACACTGCATACTAATAATATACATCATCCCAATAATACACTACACCCCAATAATACACTGCACCCCAATAATATATTGCACCCCAATAATACACTGCATCATAATAATACACTGCACCCTAATAATACACCGCACCCCAATATTACACTACATCCCATTACACTGGATCCCAATACACTGCATCCTAATAATACACTGTACCCCTATAATACACTGCACCCTAATAACATACTGCACCCTAATAATACCCTGCATCCTAATAATACACTGTACCTTAATAATTCACTGGACTATAATAATAATACACTGCACCCCAATAACATACTGCACCCTAATAATACCCTGCATCCTAATAATACACTGCACCTTAATAATTCACTGGACTCTAATAATACACTGCACCCCAATAATATAATGCACCCCAAGAATACACCTGAACCTAATAATACACTGAACTCTAATAATATACTGAACCCCAATAATACACTGCACCCCAATAATACAGTGTACCCCAATAATACACCGCATCCCAATAATACATTGCACCCTAATAATACAGTGTACCCAAATAATACACTGCATCCCAATAATACACTGTACCCCAATTATACACTGAAGCATAATAATACACTGCACCCCAATAATACACTGCACCCTAATAATACACTGCATACTAATAATATACATCATCCCAATAATACACTACACCCCAATAATACACTGCACCCCAATAATATATTGCACCCCAATAATACACTGCATCATAATAATACACTGCACCCTAATAATACACCGCACCCCAATATTACACTACATCCCATTACACTGGATCCCAATACACTGCATCCTAATAATACACTGTACCCCTATAATACACTGCACCCTAATAACATACTGCACCCTAATAATACCCTGCATCCTAATAATACACTGCACCTTAATAATTCACTGGACTATAATAATAATACACTGCACCCCAATAACATACTGCACCCTAATAATACCCTGCATCCTAATAATACACTGCACCTTAATAATTCACTGGACTCTAATAATACACTGCACCCCAATAATATAATGCACCCCAAGAATACACCTGAACCTAATAATACACTGAACTCTAATAATATACTGAACCCCAATAATACACTGCACCCCAATAATACAGTGTACCCCAATAATACACCGCATCCCAATAATACATTGCACCCTAATAATACAGTGTACCCAAATAATACACTGCATCCCAATAATACACTGTACCCCAATTATACACTGAACCATAATAATACACTGCACCCCAATAATACACTGCACCCTAATAATACACTGCATACTAATAATATACATCATCCCAATAATACACTACACCCCAATAATACACTGCACCCCAATAATATATTGCACCCCAATAATACACTGCATCATAATAATACACTGCACCCTAATAATACACCGCACCCCAATATTACACTACATCCCATTACACTGGATCCCAATACACTGCATCCTAATAATACACTGCACCCTGATAATACACTGTACCCCAATAATACACTGCACCACAATAATACACTGCACCCCAATAATACACTGCATCCTGATAATACACTGTACCCCAATAATACACTGTACCCCAGTAATACACTGTACCCCAATAATACACTACACCCCAATAATACACTGCACTCTAATAATACACAGCAGCCTAATAATTCACTACACCCCAATAATATAGTGCATCCCAATAATATACTGCACCCCAATAATACACTGCACCCTAATAATACACTGCACCCCAATAATACACTGCACCCTAATAATACACTGCATCCTAATAATACACATCACCCCAATAATATACTACACCCCAACAATACACCGCTCCCAATAATACACTGCATCCTGATAACACACTGCACCCCAATAATACACCGCACAACAATAATACACTACACCCCAATAATACACTGCACCCTCATAATATACTGCATCCTAATAATATACATCACCCCAATAATACACTACACCCCAATATTACACTGCACTCCATTAATAATTACATATTGCACCCCATTAATATATAGCACCCCAATAATACACTGGATCCCAACAATACACCTCTCCCCAATAATACACTGCACCCCAATAATACACTGCACCCCAATAATACACTGCATCCCAATATTACACTGCATCCCAATAATACACTGTACTAGCGGGTGCTATGTTACATTTGCAGAGCCCCTGATATGCATAAACAGTGGAAACCCCCAACAAGTGACCCCATTTTTGAAACTACACCTCTCAAGGAATTTTTCTAGCTGTGTGGTGAGCTCCCTGAACCCACTAGTGCTGCACAGAATTTTATAACTTTGAAGCCTGAAAACGAAAAATTAAGACTTTTCTCACAAAAAATGTTGCTTTACCCTCAAATTTTTCATTTTCACAAGAGTAACAGGAGAAAATGAACCCCAAAATGTGTTTTGCAATTTCTCCTGAGTACAGCAACACCCCATATGTGGAGAAAACTACTGTTTGAGTGCACCGTAGGACTGGGAAGTGAACTAGCACCATTTGATTTTTGGAGAGCAAAATTGGCTGGAATAGACATTAGACACCATGTCGGTGTGCAGAGCCCCTGATGTGCCTAAACAGTGGAAACCCCCAACAAGTGACCCCATTTTGGAAACTTCACCCCTCAACGAATTTATCTAGAGATGCAATGAGCTCCTTGAATTCTCAGATGGTTCACAGAATTTTATAACATTGAGCCCTGAAAACGAAAAATTAGATTTTTCCCACAAAAACGTTGCTTTAGCCCCGTATTATACAGCCAGCATCTGTATCCATGTATATCTAGATTATCTCATGTAATATATAGGGGTGTCATTCTTTATATGTAGTGTCCCCCCCCAACCCATTGCAGCCTTCATCCCCAGCCCCTGCACCCCCTGATACCTGCCTCTTTCTGGCCCTGGTGTACCCTTGGTTACCAGTCACCCAGCCCCTTGCATGGACACACCTGGGCATGTGAGCAGCACCCAGCACCCATACAGTGACAGTCCTGGCTGATGTCTGTGAGACAGTTCGGAGAATTAGGAGTTAACCCAGTTGAGAGCCCTCCTCTCATGAATGATTCATGAGCTGGGTGGAGCAGCAGTCATGCAGACCCCTGCAGCCTCCTCCACCTCTCAGAAGAGTTGTTGCTTTTGGGGGTTGATCACCATCATTACTCCTGAGCGCAGCAGGTGAGGAGGTGGTGGAGCCCAGGACAGGTAACCACTCATCACCTCCAGGAGGAGAAGAAGGAGAAGGAGAAGAAGAAGAAGAAGAAGGAGAAGGAGAAGGAGAAGGAGACTTGTGTGGAGGAATCTCAGGGAAGCTTAGGAGAAGGTGCATGGATGCAGAAGTCTGCAGCTGAGGACTGGAGCCCTTGTGCCTGGAGAGTGGTCCTGGATTTGGGGGGTTGGGGGGCAGGGTTGACTTTGCTTGAGGAGGAGGACAGGGGCCTCCAGAACTGCGAGCCATGTTCCAGCCAGCTGGGAAACGCTGCTTTACTATTGAGTCCTTAGTGGCCAAGGACACCCACCTGACCTCAGAGGAACCTGTCAGACCCACCGCCCTGACCTACCCCAGCTCCACAGCCGAAGCCTTTGTCAGTGGCTTCCCCAGCCCAGCTGGACGCTCCCTGTACGCCAACCCAGAGCTGGTCTTCCCAGAGGCTGCTGTCACCCACCCACCCCTGACTGTGCACCCCCACCAGCTCCACCAGCACCCACACTCCTTCTATGGAGCTCAGCACAGAGACCCCCTCAACTTCTACCCCTGGGTGCTCAGGAACAGGTTCTTCCCACACAGATTCCAAGGTAACTACCCCGCCATGCCCCTTGTCTTCTGAGCTTGTGATGGCCCCTCCAGTGGCTACTAATGCCCGGCGGTGGCTACTGATATTCATATTGTATCGAAGCAGAACAATTATTGATAGATTGTGTCATCGGGTGCCAATGGCTGTCATATATCTGCTGTGTGCACTGTATATACTGTACACCCCAGAAACAGTGCCATTATCTGTATATACTGTACACCCCAGAAACAGTGCCATATAGTGATATCTGTATATACTGTACACCCCACAGACAGTGCCATATATCTGTATATACTGTACACCCCACAGACAGTGCCATATATCTGTATATACTGTACACCCCAGAAACAGTGCCATATATCTGTATATACTGTACACCCCACAGACAGTGCCATATATCTGTATATACTGTACACCCCACAGACAGTGCCATATATCTGTATATACTGTACACCCCAGAGACAGTGCCATATAGTGATATCTGTATATACTGTACACCCCAGAAACAGTGCCATATAGTGATATCTGTATATACTGTACACCCCAGAAACAGTGCCATATATCTGTATATACTGTACACCCCAGAAACAGTGCCATTATCTGTATATACTGTACACCCCAGAAACAGTGCCATATATCTGTATATACTGTACACCCCAGAAACAGTGCCATATAGTGATATCTGTATATACTGTACACCCCAGAAACAGTGCCATATATCTGTATATACTGTACACCCCAGAAACAGAGCCATATATCTGTATATACTGTACACCCCACAGACAGTGCCATATATCTGTATATACTGTACACCCCAGAAACAGTGCCATATATCTGTATATACTGTACACCCCAGAAACAGTGCCATATATCTGTATATACTGTACACCCCAGAAACAGTGCCATATATCTGTATATACTGTACACCCCACAGACAGAGCCATATATCTGTATATACTGTACACCCCAGAAACAGTGCCATATATTTGTATATACTGTACACCCCAGAAACAGTGCCATATATCTGTATATACTGTACACCCCAGAAACAGTGCCATATATCTGTATATACTGTACACCCCACAGACAGAGCCATATATCTGTATATACTGTACACCCCAGAAACAGTGCCATATATTTGTATATACTGTACACCCCAGAAACAGTGCCATATATCTGTATATACTGTACACCCCACAGACAGAGCCATATATCTGTATATACTGTACACCCCAGAGACAGTGCCATATATCTGTATATACTGTACACCCCACAGACAGTGCCATATATCTGTATATACTGTGCACCCCAGAAACAGTGCCATATATCTGTATATACTGTACACCCCAGAAACAGAGCCATATATCTGTATATACTGTACACCCCAGAAACAGTGCCATATATCTGTATATACTGTACACCCCAGAAACAGTGCCATATAGTGATATCTGTATATACTGTACACCCCACAGACAGTGCCATATAGTGATATCTGATGTGTACCCGGTATATTCCCTCCAGTGACTTCCAGTGCATGTGGTTACAAAACTCCACTAAATAAACGTAGAACAAACATAACCGGCTTATTAATACTAAACCATATACTAAACATAAGGGAGACGTATAGACAACTACAAACTAACAGACGAGTGTATTCAGAGTGTATTCAGCTTATTCCCTGCAGCATACAGATTACACAGATATAGCAGCCGCATACAGATCGTATCTGCACACAGCTATAGATTACATTATACTATATAATAAATGTGTGACCCCCTATCCACAACCTCATCCTTAATGCAGACTGGAGCTCTTACTACAGGCTGCAGAGCAAACCCCGAAAAACACATTCACAATCACACACTATATACAGAGCCAGCAAACACCCCGGAGAACTCAGGTACAGCAGAGCAGAGCAGAGCAGAGCAGCGCAGAGCAGAGCAGAGCAAACCCTGAAGAACACATTCACAATCACACACTATATACAGAGCCAGCAAACACCCCGGAGAACTCAGGTACAGCAGAGCAGAGCAGAGCAGAGCAGCGCAGAGCAGAGCAGAGCAAACCCTGAAGAACACATTCACAATCACACACTATATACAGAGCCAGCAAACACCCCGGAGAACTCAGGTACAGCAGAGCAGAGCAGCGCAGAGCAGAGCAGAGCAAACCCTGAAGAACACATTCACAATCACACACTATATACAGAGCCAGCAAACACCCCGGAGAACTCATGTACAGCAGAGCAGAGCGGAGCAGCGCAGAGCAGAGCAGAGCAGAGCAAACCCTGAAGAACACATTCACAATCACACACTATATGCAGAGCCAGCAAACACCCCGGAGAACTCAGGTACAGCAGAGCAAAGCAGAGCAGAGCAAACCCCGAAAAACACATTCACAATCACACACTATATACAGAGCCAGCAAAAACCCCGGAGAACTCATGTACAGCAGAGCAGAGCAGAGCAGAGCAGAGCAGAGCAGAACAAACCCCGAAAAACACATTCACAATCACACACTATATACAGAGCCAGCAAACACCCCGGAGAACTCATGTACAGCAGAGCGGAGCAGCGCAGAGCAGCGCAGCGCAGAGCAGAGCAGAACAAACCCCGAAAAACACATTCACAATCACACACTATATACAGAGGCAGCAAACACCCCGGAGAACTCATGTACAGCAGAGCAGAGCGGAGCAGCGCAGAGCAGCGCAGAGCAGAGCAGCGCAGAGCAGAGCAGAACAAACCCCGAAAAACACATTCACAATCACACACTATATACAGAGGCAGCAAACACCCCGGAGAACTCATGTACAGCAGAGCAGAGCGGAGCAGCGCAGAGCAGCGCAGAGCAGAGCAGCGCAGAGCAGAGCAGAACAAACCCCGAAAAACACATTCACAATCACACACTAGATACAGAGGCAGCAAACACCCCGGAGAACTCATGTACAGCAGAGCAGCGCAGAGCAGCGCAGAGCAGAGCAGAACAAACCCCGAAAAACACATTCACAATCACACACTATATACAAAGCCAGCAAACACCCCGGAGAACTCAGGTACAGCAGAGCAGAGCAGGGCAGCGCAGAGCAGAACAAACCCTGAAGAACACATTCACAATCACACACTATATACAGAGCCAGCAAAAACCCCGGAGAACTCATGTACAGCAGAGCAGGGCAGCGCAGAGCAGAACAAACCCTGAAGAACACATTCACAATCACACACTATATACAGAGCCAGCAAAAACCCCGGAGAACTCATGTACAGCAGAGCAGAGCAGAGCAGGGCAGCGCAGAGCAGAGCAGGGCAGCGCAGAGCAGAACAAACCCCGAAAAACACATTCACAATCGCACACTATATACAGAGCCAGCAAAAACCCCGGAGAACTCATGTACAGCAGAGCAGAGCAGAGCAGGGCAGCGCAGAGCAGAACAAACCCTGAAGACCACATTCACAATCACACACTATATACAGAGCCAGCAAAAACCTGGAGAACTCAGGTACAGCAGAGCAGAGCAGAGCAGCGCAGAGCAGAGCAGAGCAGGGCAGCGCAGAGCAGAACAAACCCTGAAGAACACATTCACAATCACACACTATATACAGAGCCAGCAAACACCCCGGAGAACTCAGGTACAGCAGAGCAGAGCAGAGCAGCGCAGAGAAGAGCAGAGCAGAACAAACCCCGAATAACACATTCACAATCACACACTATATACAGAGCCAGCAAACACCCCGGAGAACTCAGGTACAGCAGAGCAGAGCAGAGCAGCGCAGAGCAGAGCAGAGCAGCGCAGAGCAGAGCAGGGCAGCGCAGAGCAGAACAAACCCTGAAGAACACATTCACAATCACACACTATATACAGAGCCAGCAAAAACCCCGGAGAACTCATGTACAGCAGAGCAGAGAAGAGAAGAGCAGAGCAGCGCAGAGCAGAGAAGAGAAGAGCAGAGCAGCGCAGAGCAGAGCAAACCCTGAAGAACACATTCACAATCACACACTATATACAGAGCCAGCAAACACCCCGGAGAACTCATGTACAGCAGAGCAGCGCAGAGCAGAGCAGCGCAGAGCAGAGCAGGGCAGAGCAGGGCAGCGCAGAGCAGCTCAGAGCAGAGCAGAGCAGATCCTGAAGAACACATTCACAATCACACACTATATACAGAGCCAGCAAAAAACCCGGAGAACTCAGGTACAGCAGAGCAGAGCAGCGCAGAGCAGAGCAGAAAAGAGCAGAGCAGAGCAGCGCAGAGCAGAGCAAACCCCGAATAACAAATTCACAATTACACACTATATACAGAGCCAGCAAAAACCCCGGAGAACTCATGTACAGCAGAGCAGAGCAGAGAAGAGAAGAGCAGAGCAGAGCAGGGCAGCGCAGAGAAGAGAAGAGCAGGGCAGGGCAGCGCAGAGCAGAGCAGCGCAGAGCAGAGCAAACCCCGAATAACAAATTCACAATCACACACTATATACAGAGCCAGCAAACACCCCGGAGAACTCAGGTACAGCAGAGCAGAGCAGAGCAGAGCAGCGCAGAGCAGAGCAGAGCAAACCCCGAATAACAAATTCACAATCACACACTATATACAGAGCCAGCAAAAAACCCGGAGAACTCAGGTACAGCAGAGCAGAGCAGAGCAAAGCAGAGAAGAGCAGAGCAGCGCAGAGCAGAGCAGCGCAGAGCAGAGCAGAGCAAACCCCGAATAACAAATTCACAATCACACACTATATACAGAGCCAGCAAAAATCCCGGAGAACTCAGGTACAGCAGAGCAAAGCAGAGCAGAGCAGCGCAGAGCAGAGCAGAGAAGAGCAGAGCAGCGCTGAGCAGAGCAGAGTGCTCAGTGCACAATCTCCGGATAACATAATGGTGTGAGAGCAGCAGGTAGAAAGCCCAAGAATCATTCACTGCTACATACTAATCACAAACGAAAAGTATCCTCAGCAACACAGAAAATAGGGGTAAAAAGGAAAAACACACAGGTGACACTCCTATGTAACTGCACAATAACACATGTAAATCAAATGCACAATTACACTGGACGCAGGTAAAACGTACAGTGCAAATAGCTGGTAAACCCAGCTATATAGAAGGGTTCTACCCAGCAATATACTAAACACAGCAGCACAGGTATAATAGCTATACAATTACCTACTAAATCTAGAATAAATATATATATATATATATACAGCCACACACGAAATACAGGATACAGGACACACTTACAGAACCATATTCATGTGCAGAAATATATTAAATAAATACAGGTAGATACACTCATCCACAAGCTAATGATGCACATATACAGAGCTATATACGGGTTATACATATATATATATATATATATATATATATATATATATCATAAAGGTAATACATACAGAGCGGATACTCTGACATGGTACATGTATATATTGTATACCGAGTACTGAGTGCACGTTATATCCCCCATACACCCCCCAAACATCACCAAACTCCTGACATTATATGGCCGAACTTCTGCACATCCTGCAGAAACTTTCGATTGTTAAATCGAGACATAATCCATGTTGAGGACATCATATATATGTATATATATATATATATATATATGTATATATACACATTACATGTAACAATCTAATAACTATTACTATATATATAGATATTTATATCTATATATATAGATATAAATATCTATATTTATTATTTGTATACTTTACAGAATGGTTATACTAGCCTATATGTAACCATTAAATTATGAATGTATATATATATATATATATATATATATATATATATATATATATATATATATATGTGTATATAGAAAATGTCATTTGTAAACATTATTTTATTTATATGTAACCATATCATCCTATATACTAACTCTATATGTTAGAATTAAATATTATATATATACTATATATAACCATTACATTGTGTATGTAGCATATGTAACTATTTCATCCTATACCCTGGGTCTACATGTCACCATTGCAGTAGGCAGCACGTACTAATCCTGATTGCACCGACTATATCCGATCACAGCAGTATAATCGCACTAAATACACAGGATCCAGCGCACACCGACATCACAGGACCGTGCGGTATATATGCGCATATTTACACCCATGTACAATAATCACACATTGCTGTACATAATAATCATATAGAAAGTAACAAAGCACAAAATATAATCACAGGGAAAGGAGTAAGTGCAGACACCAAGAATAGAGAACAAGGCTGAGATACAAACTGCAGGAGAAGATAGAGAGATAGATAGATAGATAGATAGATAGATAGATAGATAGATAGATAGATAGATAGATAGATAGATAATAAATAGATGATAGATAATAGATATATAATAGATAATAGATAGATGATAGATAATAGATAGATGATAGATAATAGATAGATATTGGATAGATAATAGATAGATGATAGATAATAGATAGATGATAGATAATAGATAGATATTGGATAGATAATAGATAGATGATAGATAATAGATAGATAATAGATAGATGATAGATAGATAATAGATAGATACCTAGGTGACATATGTGGATAAATTAGAGGACAGAGAAATTAGATACAATACATGAAAAACAGAGCCATACAGTGACACAGAAAGAGCTAAACATTTGTTACTAAGTTCTAGATGGAAATTTCGAATCAAAATATAGAAACATAAAAATGATTGTTCTTGGTAATAATAATGATCCTTCTACTTTTTCTAATTAACATCATGATTACTAGTGATACTATCATTATTATTATTATTATTATTATAGTATTATTGTTGTTATTCTTCTCACTCTTCTGATCCTGATAATCAGTGATATTATCAGTCATTGCTCATCACTCTCATCATTTCTATCACTCCTCCTGTCATCGCTATGATTCATTCTCGCTATGATCACGCGTGTCCGTGTTCCCGGGAGTCACCATTTATCATTAGTGAGATGTGATCAGTTATTGACGGTGATTAATGATGTGGGGGGATGGAGCCCACCTTGTGCTTCTCCCTGCTGTGCGGTGGGGGTTACTATGAGTAGTGATGATGATGATGGTCTAATGATGGTGATGATGATGACTGTGTCCACAGCCTTCAGCAGTACTTTAAGGTTAATGCCGGGCCGTAGGGTATTACTATGAGTAGTGATGATGATGGTGATGGTGGTGGTGATGATGATGGCGGTGATAATGATGATGGTGATGATGATGGTAGTGATGATGGTGGTGATGATGGTGGTGATGATGATGGCGGTGATAATGATGATGGTGATGATGATGGTAGTGATGATGGTGGTGATGATGATGATGGTGGTGTCCCCAGTCCTCAGCAGTGCACTTTGGCTGGTGCCGGTCCTCTCCCCCTCCTCATTATTCTCCTATAGATGCTAATCCCCGGCCCCTTCTCTCCGGGATGATAATGAGCCGCCCTTATTGTCCTGGGGGGCAGCATCTCCAGCCTGCGACCCCCCCTGCTGCTGCGGGGTAACCCC
This sequence comes from Phyllobates terribilis, assembly GCF_046119375.1. NCBI lineage: Eukaryota > Metazoa > Chordata > Amphibia > Anura > Dendrobatidae > Phyllobates > Phyllobates terribilis. Next base: position 1,208,756,891 of record NW_027362761.1, on the reverse strand, counting down.
CGGGTATCTGCTGATAGCTCCTGTGCCCGGAGCTGGGGGTCTGCAGCTGATCTGTACAGGACTATGAATGTTGAGAACCAGATCAGTGATGGTGGTAACGTGTGAGGACGATGAGCAGATATTAATGGGTGATGAGTTTATAGCGATGGTACATAGATGATGAGCCCCTGTATGAGGGTGATGGGCACATGGATGTGAGTGATGGGCACATGGATGTGGGTGATGGGCACATGGATGTGAGTGATGGGCACATTGATGTGGGTGATGGTGAAATGGATGTGAGTGATGAGCACATGGATGTGGGTGATGGTGAAATGGATGTGAGTGATGGGCACATGGATGTGAGTGATGGGCACATTGATGTGGGTGATGGTGAAATGGATGTGAGTGATGGGCACATGGATGTGAGTGATGAGCACATGGATGTGGGTGATGGTGAAATGGATGTGGGTGATGGGCACATGGATGTGAGTGATGGGCACATTGATGTGGGTGATGGTGAAATGGATGTGAGTGATGAGCACATGGATGTGGGTGATGGTGAAATGGATGTGAGTGATGGGCACATGGATGTGAGTGATGGGCACATGGATGTGCGTGATGAGCACATGGATGAGGGTGATGGGCACATGGATGTGAGTGATGGTCACATGTCTGGGCAGATTAGTGCATGTGTATGAGTGATTAGCAATTATCAGTGACTGATATATTCATATATGTGGGTGATGAATCAGCCTCAGTTATCATCATTGTGATGATGGCTGCACAGACGGGCAATGGCTGAGCTGGGATCTCAGCTTGTATTGATGTGATGGTCACTGACTGCTGGGACTTGTAGTTCTACAGATGATTAAAAACGATTACAGGGGTAAACTAGTGCAGTAACAGTGACTGGAGGTTGTCAGGGCATCTACAGCCACTACTGCAGAAAAATAGTACAGTTATATTCACTGTATAGAGGTTGTCAGAGCACAGCTATATCCACTGTATAGAGGTTGTCAGAGCACAATTATATCCACTGTATAGAGGTTGTCAGAGCACAGCTATATCCACTGTATAGAGGTTGTCAGAGCACATTTATATCCACTGTATAGAGGTTGTCAGAGCACAGTTATATCCACTGTATAGAGGTTGTCAGAGCACAGTTATATCCACTGTATAGAGGTTGTCAGAGTACAGTTATATCCACTGTATAGAGGTTGTCAGAGCACATTTATATCCACTGTATAGAGGTTGTCAGGGCACAGTTATATCCACTGTATAGAGGTTGTCAGAGCACAGCTATATCCACTGTATAGAGGTTGTCAGAGCACAGTTATATCCACTGCATAGAGGTTGTCAGAGCACAGTTATATCCACTGTATAGAGGTTGTCAGAGCACAGTTATATCCACTGTATAGAGGTTGTCAGAGCACAGTTATATCCACTGCATAGAGGTTGTCAGAGCACAGCTATATCCACTGTATAGAGGTTGTCAGAGCACAGTTATATCCACTGCATAGAGGTTGTCAGAGCCCAGTTATATTCACTGAATATAGGTTGTCAGAGCACAGTTATATCCACTGCATAGAGGTTGTCAGAGCACAGTTATATCCACTGTATAGAGGTTGTCAGAGTACAGTTATATCCACTGCATAGAGGTTGTCAGAGCACAGTTATGTCGACTGTATAGAGGTTGTCAGAGCACAGCTATATCCACTGTATAGAGGTTGTCAGAGCACAGTTATATCCACTGCATAGAGGTTGTCAGAGCAGAGTTATATCCACTGCATAGAGGTTGTCAGAGTACAGTTATATCCACTGCATAGAGGTTGTCAGAGCACAGCTATATCCACTGTATAGAGGTTGTCAGAGCACAGTTATATTCACTGTATAGAGGTTGTCAGAGCACAGTTATATCCACTGCATAGAGGTTGTCAGGGCACAGTTATATCCACTGCATAGAGGTTGTCAGAGCACAGTTATATCCACTGTATAGAGGTTGTCAGAGCACAGTTATATCCACTGTATAGAGGTTGTCAGAGCACAGCTATATCCACTGTATAGAGGTTGTCAGGGCACAGTTATATCCACTGTATAGAGGTTGTCAGAGCACAGTTATATTCACTGTATAGAGGTTGTCAGAGCACAGTTATATCCACTGCATAGAGGTTGTCAGAGCACAGCTATATCCACTGTATAGAGGTTGTCAGGGCACAGTTATATCCACTGTATAGAGGTTGTCAGAGCACAGTTATATCCACTGTATAGAGGTTGTCAGAGCACAGCTATATCCACTGTATAGAGGTTGTCAGGGCACAGTTATATCCACTGTATAGAGGTTGTCAGAGCACAGTTATATTCACTGTATAGAGGTTGTCAGAGCACAGTTATATCCACTGTATAGAGGTTGTCAGAGCACAGTTATATTCACTGTATAGAGGTTGTCAGAGCACAGTTATATCCACTGCATAGAGGTTGTCAGAGCACAGTTATATCCACTGTATAGAGGTTGTCAGAGCACAGCTATATCCACTGTATAGAGGTTGTCAGAGCACAGTTATATCCACTGCATAGAGTTTGTCAGAGCACAGTTATATCCACTGCATAGAGGTTGTCAGAGCACAGTTATATCCACTGCATAGAGGTTGTCAGAGCACAGTTATATCCACTGCATAGAGGTTGTCAGAGCACAGTTATATCCACTGTATAGAGGTTGTCAGAGCACAGTTATATCCACTGTATAGAGGTTGTCAGAGCACAGTTATATCCACTGTATAGAGGTTGTCAGAGCACAGCTATATCCACTGTATAGAGGTTGTCAGGGCACAGTTATATCCACTGTATAGAGGTTGTCAGAGCACAGTTATATCCACTGTATAGAGGTTGTCAGAGCACAGCTATATCCACTGTATAGAGGTTGTCAGGGCACAGTTATATCCACTGTATAGAGGTTGTCAGAGCACAGTTATATTCACTGTATAGAGGTTGTCAGAGCACAGTTATATCCACTGTATAGAGGTTGTCAGAGCACAGTTATATTCACTGTATAGAGGTTGTCAGAGCACAGTTATATCCACTGCATAGAGGTTGTCAGAGCACAGTTATATCCACTGTATAGAGGTTGTCAGAGCACAGCTATATCCACTGTATAGAGGTTGTCAGAGCACAGTTATATCCACTGCATAGAGTTTGTCAGAGCACAGTTATATCCACTGCATAGAGGTTGTCAGAGCACAGTTATATCCACTGCATAGAGGTTGTCAGAGCACAGTTATATCCACTGCATAGAGGTTGTCAGAGCACAGTTATATCCACTGTATAGAGGTTGTCAGAGCACAGCTATATCCACTGTATAGAGGTTGTCAGAGCACAGTTATATCCACTGCATAGAGGTTGTCAGAGCACAGTTATATCCACTGCATAGAGGTTGTCAGAGCACAGTTATATCCACTGTATAGAGGTTGTCAGAGCACAGCTATATCCACTGTATAGAGGTTGTCAGAGCACAGTTATATCCACTGTATAGAGGTTTTCAGGGCACAGCTATATCCACTGTATAGAGGTTGTCAGAGCACACTTATATCCACTGTTTAGAGGTTGTCAGGGCACACTTATATCCGCTATATAGAGGTTGTCAGGGCACACTTATATCCACTGTATAGAGGTTGTCAGAGCACAGTTATATCCACTGCATAGAGGTTGTCAGAGCACAGTTATATCCACTGTATAGAGGTTGTCAGGGCACACTTATATCCACTGTTTAGAGGTTGTCAGGGCACACTTATATCCACTATATAGAGGCTGTCAGAGCACACTTATATCCACTGTATAGAGGTTGTCAGAGCACACTTATATCCACTGTTTAGAGGTTGTCAGGGCACACTTATATCCACTATATAGAGGTTGTCAGGGCACACTTATATCCACTGTATAGAGGTTGTCAGGGCACAGTTATATCTACTGTATAGAGGTTGTCAGAGCACAGTTATATCCACTGTATAGAGGTTGTCAGGGCACACTTATATCCATTGTATAGAGATTGTCAGAGCACACTTATATCCACTATATAGCGGTTGTCAGGTCACACTTATATCCACTGTATAGAGGTTGTCAGGGCACAGTTATATCTACTGTATAGAGGTTGTCAGAGCACAGTTATATCCACTGTATAGAGGTTGTCAGGGCACACTTATATCCATTGTATAGAGATTGTCAGAGCACACTTATATCCACTATATAGCAGTTGTCAGGGCACACTTATATCCACTGTATAGAGGTTGTCAGGGCACAGTTATATCTACTGTATAGAGGTTGTCAGAGCACACTTATATCCACTGTATAGAGGTTGTCAGGGCACAGTTATATCCACTGTATAGAGGTTGTCAGAGCACACTTATATCCACTGTATAGAGATTGTCAGAGCACACTTATATCCACTGTATAGAGGTTGTCAGAGCACACTTATATCCACTATATAGAGGTTGTCAGAGCACACTTATATCCACTGTATAGAGGTTGTCAGTGCACACTTATATCCACTGTATAGAGGTTGTCAGAGCACACTTATATCCACTATATAGAGGTTGTCAGAGCACACTTATATCCAATATAGAGGTTGTCAGAGCACAGCTATATCCACTGTATAGAGGTTGTCAGAGCACATTTATATCCACTGTATAGAGGTTGTCAGAGCACACTTATATCCACTATATAGAGGTTGTCAGAGCACACTTATATCCAATATAGAGGTTGTCAGAGCACAGCTATATCCACTGTATAGAGGTTGTCAGGGCACATTTATATCCACTGTATAGAGGTTGTCAGAGCACAGCTATATCCACTGTATAGAGGTTGTCAGAGCACAGCTATATCCACTGTATAGAGGTTGTCAGAGCACAGCTATATCCACTGTATAGAGGTTGTCAGAGCACAGTTATATCCACTGCATAGAGGTTGTCAGAGCCCAGTTATATTCACTGAATATAGGTTGTCAGAGCACAGTTATATCCACTGCATAGAGGTTGTCAGAGTACAGTTATATCCACTGCATAGAGGTTGTCAGAGCACAGTTATATCCACTGCATAGAGGTTGTCAGAGCACAGTTATATCCACTGCATAGAGGTTGTCAGAGCACAGTTATGTCGACTGTATAGAGGTTGTCAGAGCACAGCTATATCCACTGTATAGAGGTTGTCAGAGCACAGTTATATCCACTGCATAGAGGTTGTCAGAGCAGAGTTATATCCACTGCATAGAGGTTGTCAGAGTACAGTTATATCCACTGCATAGAGGTTGTCAGAGCACAGCTATATCCACTGTATAGAGGTTGTCAGAGCACAGTTATATTCACTGTATAGAGGTTGTCAGAGCACAGTTATATCCACTGCATAGAGGTTGTCAGGGCACAGTTATATCCACTGCATAGAGGTTGTCAGAGCACAGTTATATCCACTGTATAGAGGTTGTCAGAGCACAGTTATATCCACTGTATAGAGGTTGTCAGAGCACAGCTATATCCACTGTATAGAGGTTGTCAGGGCACAGTTATATCCACTGTATAGAGGTTGTCAGAGCACAGTTATATTCACTGTATAGAGGTTGTCAGAGCACAGTTATATCCACTGCTTAGAGGTTGTCAGAGCACAGCTATATCCACTGTATAGAGGTTGTCAGGGCACAGTTATATCCACTGTATAGAGGTTGTCAGAGCACAGTTATATCCACTGTATAGAGGTTGTCAGAGCACAGCTATATCCACTGTATAGAGGTTGTCAGGGCACAGTTATATCCACTGTATAGAGGTTGTCAGAGCACAGTTATATTCACTGTATAGAGGTTGTCAGAGCACAGTTATATCCACTGTATAGAGGTTGTCAGAGCACAGTTATATTCACTGTATAGAGGTTGTCAGAGCACAGTTATATCCACTGCATAGAGGTTGTCAGAGCACAGTTATATCCACTGTATAGAGGTTGTCAGAGCACAGCTATATCCACTGTATAGAGGTTGTCAGAGCACAGTTATATCCACTGCATAGAGTTTGTCAGAGCACAGTTATATCCACTGCATAGAGGTTGTCAGAGCACAGTTATATCCACTGCATAGAGGTTGTCAGAGCACAGTTATATCCACTGCATAGAGGTTGTCAGAGCACAGTTATATCCACTGTATAGAGGTTGTCAGAGCACAGTTATATCCACTGTATAGAGGTTGTCAGAGCACAGTTATATCCACTGTATAGAGGTTGTCAGAGCACAGCTATATCCACTGTATAGAGGTTGTCAGGGCACAGTTATATCCACTGTATAGAGGTTGTCAGAGCACAGTTATATCCACTGTATAGAGGTTGTCAGAGCACAGCTATATCCACTGTATAGAGGTTGTCAGGGCACAGTTATATCCACTGTATAGAGGTTGTCAGAGCACAGTTATATTCACTGTATAGAGGTTGTCAGAGCACAGTTATATCCACTGTATAGAGGTTGTCAGAGCACAGTTATATTCACTGTATAGAGGTTGTCAGAGCACAGTTATATCCACTGCATAGAGGTTGTCAGAGCACAGTTATATCCACTGTATAGAGGTTGTCAGAGCACAGCTATATCCACTGTATAGAGGTTGTCAGAGCACAGTTATATCCACTGCAGAGAGTTTGTCAGAGCACAGTTATATCCACTGCATAGAGGTTGTCAGAGCACAGTTATATCCACTGCATAGAGGTTGTCAGAGCACAGTTATATCCACTGCATAGAGGTTGTCAGAGCACAGTTATATCCACTGTATAGAGGTTGTCAGAGCACAGCTATATCCACTGTATAGAGGTTGTCAGAGCACAGTTATATCCACTGCATAGAGGTTGTCAGAGCACAGTTATATCCACTGCATAGAGGTTGTCAGAGCACAGTTATATCCACTGTATAGAGGTTGTCAGAGCACAGCTATATCCACTGTATAGAGGTTGTCAGAGCACAGTTATATCCACTGTATAGAGGTTTTCAGGGCACAGCTATATCCACTGTATAGAGGTTGTCAGAGCACACTTATATCCACTGTTTAGAGGTTGTCAGGGCACACTTATATCCGCTATATAGAGGTTGTCAGGGCACACTTATATCCACTGTATAGAGGTTGTCAGAGCACAGTTATATCCACTGCATAGAGGTTGTCAGAGCACACTTAATTCCACTGTATAGAGGCTGTCAGAGCACACTTATATCCACTGTATAGAGGTTGTCAGAGCACACTTATATCCACTGTTTAGAGGTTGTCAGGGCACACTTATATCCACTATATAGAGGTTGTCAGGGCACACTTATATCCACTGTATAGAGGTTGTCAGGGCACAGTTATATCTACTGTATAGAGGTTGTCAGAGCACAGTTATATCCACTGTATAGAGGTTGTCAGGGCACACTTATATCCATTGTATAGAGATTGTCAGAGCACACTTATATCCACTATATAGCGGTTGTCAGGTCACACTTATATCCACTGTATAGAGGTTGTCAGGGCACAGTTATATCTACTGTATAGAGGTTGTCAGAGCACAGTTATATCCACTGTATAGAGGTTGTCAGGGCACACTTATATCCATTGTATAGAGATTGTCAGAGCACACTTATATCCACTATATAGCAGTTGTCAGGGCACACTTATATCCACTGTATAGAGGTTGTCAGGGCACAGTTATATCTACTGTATAGAGGTTGTCAGAGCACACTTATATCCACTGTATAGAGGTTGTCAGGGCACAGTTATATCCACTGTATAGAGGTTGTCAGAGCACACTTATATCCACTGTATAGAGATTGTCAGAGCACACTTATATCCACTGTATAGAGGTTGTCAGAGCACACTTATATCCACTATATAGAGGTTGTCAGAGCACACTTATATCCACTGTATAGAGGTTGTCAGTGCACACTTATATCCACTGTATAGAGGTTGTCAGAGCACACTTATATCCACTATATAGAGGTTGTCAGAGCACACTTATATCCAATATAGAGGTTGTCAGAGCACAGCTATATCCACTATATAGAGGTTGTCAGAGCACATTTATATCCACTGTATAGAGGTTGTCAGAGCACACTTATATCCACTATATAGAGGTTGTCAGAGCACACTTATATCCAATACAGAGGTTGTCAGAGCACAGCTATATCCACTGTATAGAGGTTGTCAGGGCACATTTATATCCACTGTATAGAGGTTGTCAGAGCACAGCTATATCCACTGTATAGAGGTTGTCAGAGCACAGCTATATCCACTGTATAGAGGTTGTCAGAGCACAGGTATATCCACTGTATAGAGGTTGTCAGAGCACAGTTATATCCATTATATAGAGGTTGTCAGAACACAGCTATATCCACTGTATAGAGGTTGTCAGAGCACAGCTATATCCACTGTATAGAGGTTGTCAGAGCACACTTATATCCACTGTATAGGGGTTGTCAGAGCACAGTTCTATCCACTGTATAGAGGCTGTCAGAGCACAGTTATATCCACTGTATAGAGGTTGTCAGACCACAGTTATATCCACTGCATAGAGGTTGTCAGGGCACAGTTATATCCACTGTATAGAGGTTGTCAGGGCACAGTTATATCCACTGCATAGAGGTTGTCAGAGCACAGTTATATCCACTGTATAGAGGTTGTCAGAGCACAGTTATATCCACTGCTTAGAGGTTGTCAGAGCACAGTTATATCCACTGTATAGAGGTTGTCAGAGCACAGTTACATCCACTGTATAGAGGTTGTCAGAGCACAGTTATATCCACTGTATAGAGGTTGTCAGAGCACAGTTATATCCACTGTATAGAGGTTGTCAGGGCACAGTTATATCCACTGCATAGAGGTTGTCAGAGCACAGTTACATCCACTGTATAGAGGTTGTCAGAGCACAGTTATATCCACTGCATAGAGGTTGTCAGAGCACACTTATATCCACTGTATAGAGGTTGTCAGAGCACACTTATATCCACTGTATAGAGGTTGTCAGAGCACATTTATATCCACTGTATAGAGGTTGTCAGAGCACAGTTATATCCACTGCATAGAGGTTGTCAGAGCACACTTATATCCACTGTATAGAGGTTGTCAGCGCACACTTATATCCACTGTTTAGAGGTTGTCAGGGCACACTTATGTCCACTATATAGAGGTTGTCAGGGCACACTTATATCCACTGTATAGAGGTTGTCAGGGCACAGTTATATCCACTGTATAGAGATTGTCAGAGCACAGTTATATCCACTGTATAGAGGTTGTCAGGGCACAGTTATATCCACTGTATAGAGGTTGTCAGGGCACACTTATATCCATTGTATAGAGATTGTCAGAGCACACTTACATCCACTATATAGCGGTTGTCAGGTCACACTTATATCCACTGTATAGAGGTTGTCAGTGCACACTTATATCCACTGTATAGAGATTGTCAGAGCACACTTATATCCACTGTATAGAGGTTGTCAGAGCACACTTATATCCACTGTATAGTGGTTGTCAGTGCACACTTATATCCACTGTATAGAGATTGTCAGAGCACAGTTATATCCACTGTATAGTGGTTGTCAGTGCACACTTATATCCACTGTATAGAGGTTGTCAGAGCACACTTATATCCACTGTATAGAGGTTGTCAGACACACTTATATCCACTATATAGAGGTTGTCAGAGCACACTTATATCCAATATAGAGGTTGTCAGAGCACAGTTATATCCACTGTATAGAGGTTGTCAGAGCACATTTATATCCACAGTATAGAGGTTGTCAGGGCACATTTATATCCACTGTATAGAGGTTGTCAGAGCACACTTATATCCACTGCATAGAGGTTGTCAGAGCACAGCTATATCCACTGCATAGAGGTTGTCAGAGCACAGTTATATCCACTGTATAGAGGTTGTCAGAGCACAGTTATATCCATTATATAGAGGCTGTCAGAGCACAGTTATATCCACTGTATAGAGGTTGTCAGGGCACAGTTATATCCACTGTATAGAGGTTTTCAGAGCACAGTTATATCCACTGTATAGAGGTTGTCAGAGCACAGTTATATCCACTGTATAGAGGTTGTCAGAGCACAGTTATATCCACTGTATAGAGGTTGTCAGAGCACAGTTATATCCACTGTATAGAGGTTGTCAGAGCACAGTTATATCCACTGTATAGAGGTTGTCAGAGCACAGTTACATCCACTGTATAGAGGTTGTCAGGGCACAGTTATATCCACTGTATAGAGGTTGTCAGGGCACAGTTATATCCACTGTATAGAGGTTGTCAGGGCACAGTTATATCCACTGTATAGAGGTTGTCAGGGCACAGTTATATCCACTGTATAGAGGTTGTCAGAGCACACTTATATCCACTGCATAGAGGTTGTCAGAGCACAGCTATATCCACTGTATAGAGGTTGTCAGAGCACAGTTATATCCATTATATAGAGGTTGTCAGAACACAGCTATATCCACTGTATAGAGGTTGTCAGAGCACAGTTATATCCACTGTATAGAGGTTGTCAGGGCACAGTTATATCCACTGTATAGAGGTTGTCAGAGCACAGTTATATCCACTGTATAGAGGTTGTCAGAACACAGCTATATCCACTGTATAGAGGTTGTCAGAGCACAGTTATATCCACTGTATAGAGGTTGTCAGGGCACAGTTATATCCACTGTATAGAGGTTGTCAGAGCACAGTTATATCCACTGTATAGAGGTTGTCAGAGCACAGTTATATCCACTGTATAGAGGTTGTCAGGGCACAGTTATATCCACTGTATAGAGGTTTTCAGAGCACAGTTATATCCACTGTATAGAGGTTGTCAGGGCACAGTTATATCCACTGTATAGAGGTTGTCAGGGCACAGTTATATCCACTGCATAGAGGTTGTCAGAGCACAGTTATATCCACTGTATAGAGGTTGTCAGAGCACAGTTATATCCACTGCATAGAGGTTGTCAGAGTACAGTTATATCCACTGTATAGAGGTTGTCAGAGCACAGTTATATCCACTGTATAGAGGTTGTCAGAGCACAGTTATATCCACTGCATAGAGGTTGTCAGAGCACACTTATATCCACTGTATAGAGGTTGTCAGAGCACATTTATATCCACTGTATAGAGGTTGTCAGAGCACACTTATATCCACTGTATAGAGGTTGTCAGCGCACACTTATATCCACTGTTTAGAGGTTGTCAGGGCACACTTATATCCACTATATAGAGGTTGTCAGGGCACACTTATATCCACTGTATAGAGGTTGTCAGGGCACATTTATATCCACTGTATAGAGGTTGTCAGAGCACATTTATATCCACTGTATAGAGGTTGTCAGAGCACACTTATATCCACTATATAGAGGTTGTCAGGGCACACTTATATCCACTGTATAGAGGTTGTCAGGGCACACTTATATCCACTGTATAGAGGTTGTCAGAGCACACTTATATCCACTGCATAGAGGTTGTCAGAGCACAGCTATATCCACTGTATAGAGGTTGTCAGAGCACAGCTATATCCACTGTATAGAGGTTGTCAGTGCACATTTATATCCACTGTATAGAGGTTGTCAGAGCACACTTATATCCACTGCATAGAGGTTGTCAGAGCACAGCTATATCCACTGCATAGAGGTTGTCAGAGCACAGTTATATCCACTGTATAGAGGCTGTCAGAGCACAGTTATATCCACTGTATAGAGGTTGTCAGAGCACAGTTATATCCACTGTATAGAGGTTGTCAGAGCACAGTTATATCCACCGTATAGAGGTTGTCAGGGCACAGTTATATCCACTGTATAGAGGTTGTCAGGGCACAGTTATATCCACTGTATAGAGGTTGTCAGAGCACAGTTATATCCACTGTATAGAGGTTGTCAGGGCACAGTTATATCCACTGTATAGAGGTTGTCAGAGCACAGTTATATCCACTGTATAGAGGTTGTCAGGGCACAGTTATATCCACTGTATAGAGGTTGTCAGAGCACAGTTATATTCACTGTATAGAGGTTGTCAGAGCACAGTTATATCCACTGTATAGAGGTTGTCAGAGCACAGTTATATCCACTGTATAGAGGTTGTCAGAGCACAGTTATATCCACTGTATAGAGGTTGTCAGGGCACAGTTATATCCACTGTATAGAGGTTTTCAGAGCACAGTTATATCCACTGTATAGAGGTTGTCAGAGCACAGTTATATCCACTGTATAGAGGTTGTCAGAGCACAGTTATATCCACTGTATAGAGGTTGTCAGAGCACAGTTACATCCACTGTATAGAGGTTGTCAGGGCACAGTTATATCCACTGTATAGAGGTTGTCAGGGCACAGTTATATCCACTGTATAGAGGTTGTCAGGGCACAGTTATATCCACTGTATAGAGGTTGTCAGAGCACACTTATATCCACTGCATAGAGGTTGTCAGAGCACAGCTATATCCACTGCATAGAGGTTGTCAGAGCACAGTTATATCCACTGTATAGAGGTTGTCAGAGCACAGCTATATCCACTGTATAGAGGTTGTCAGAGCACAGTTATATCCACTGTATAGAGGTTGTCAGGGCACAGTTATATCCACTGTATAGAGGTTGTCAGAGCACAGTTATATCCACTGTATAGAGGTTGTCAGGGCACAGTTATATCCACTGTATAGAGGTTGTCAGGGCACAGTTATATCCACTGCATAGAGGTTGTCAGAGCACAGTTATATCCACTGTATAGAGGTTGTCAGAGCACAGTTATATCCACTGCATAGAGGTTGTCAGAGTACAGTTATATCCACTGTATAGAGGTTGTCAGAGCACAGTTATATCCACTGTATAGAGGTTGTCAGGGCACAGTTATATGCACTGTATAGAGGTTGTCAGAGCACAGTTATATCCATTATATAGAGGTTGTCAGAACACAGCTATATCCACTGTATAGAGGTTGTCAGAGCACAGTTATATCCACTGTATAGAGGTTGTCAGGGCACAGTTATATCCACTGTATAGAGGTTTTCAGAGCACAGTTATATCCACTGTATAGAGGTTGTCAGAGCACAGTTATATCCACTGTATAGAGGTTGTCAGAGCACAGTTATATCCACTGTATAGAGGTTGTCAGAGCACAGTTATATCCACTGCATAGAGGTTGTCAGAGCACATTTATATCCACTGTATAGAGGTTGTCAGGGCACAGTTACATCCACTGTATAGAGGTTGTCAGAGCACATTTATATCCACAGTATAGAGGTTGTCAGAACACAGTTATATCCACTGTATAGAGGTTGTCAGAGCACAGTTACATCCACTGTATAGAGGTTGTCAGAGCACATTTATATCCACTGTATAGAGGTTGTCAGAGCACAGTTATATCCACTGCATAGAGGTTGTCAGAGCACACTTATATCCACTGTATAGAGGTTGTCAGGGCACAGTTACATCCACTGTATAGAGGTTGTCAGGGCACAGTTATATCCACTGTATAGAGGTTGTCAGAGCACAGTTACATCCACTGTATAGAGGTTGTCAGAGCACATTTATATCCACTGTATAGAGGTTATCAGGGCACAGTTACATCCACTGTATAGAGGTTGTCAGAGCACAGTTATATCCACTGCATAGAGGTTGTCAGAGCACGGTTATATCCACTGTATAGAGGTTGTCAGGGCACAGTTATATCCACTGTATAGAGGTTGTCAGAGCACATTTATATCCACTGTATAGAGGTTGTCAGAGCACAGTTATATCCACTGTATAGAGGTTGTCAGAGCACAGTTATATCCACTGTATAGAGGTTGTCAGAGCACACTTATATCCACTATATAGAGGTTGTCAGGGCACAGTTATATCTACTGTATAGAGGTTGTCAGAGCACAGTTATATCCACTGTATAGAGGTTGTCAGGGCACACTTATATCCATTGTATAGAGATTGTCAGAGCACACTTATATCCACTATATAGCAGTTGTCAGGGCACACTTATATCCACTGTATAGAGGTTGTCAGGGCACAGTTATATCTACTGTATAGAGGTTGTCAGAGCACACTTATATCCACTGTATAGAGGTTGTCAGGGCACAGTTATATCCACTGTATAGAGGTTGTCAGAGCACACTTATATCCACTGTATAGAGATTGTCAGAGCACACTTATATCCACTGTATAGAGGTTGTCAGAGCACACTTATATCCACTATATAGAGGTTGTCAGAGCACACTTATATCCACTGTATAGAGGTTGTCAGTGCACACTTATATCCACTGTATAGAGGTTGTCAGAGCACACTTATATCCACTATATAGAGGTTGTCAGAGCACACTTATATCCAATATAGAGGTTGTCAGAGCACAGCTATATCCACTGTATAGAGGTTGTCAGAGCACATTTATATCCACTGTATAGAGGTTGTCAGAGCACACTTATATCCACTATATAGAGGTTGTCAGAGCACACTTATATCCAATATAGAGGTTGTCAGAGCACAGCTATATCCACTGTATAGAGGTTGTCAGGGCACATTTATATCCACTGTATAGAGGTTGTCAGAGCACAGCTATATCCACTGTATAGAGGTTGTCAGAGCACAGCTATATCCACTGTATAGAGGTTGTCAGTGCACACTTATATCCACTGTATAGAGGTTGTCAGAGCACACTTATATCCACTATATAGAGGTTGTCAGAGCACACTTATATCCAATATAGAGGTTGTCAGAGCACAGCTATATCCACTATATAGAGGTTGTCAGAGCACATTTATATCCACTGTATAGAGGTTGTCAGAGCACACTTATATCCACTATATAGAGGTTGTCAGAGCACACTTATATCCAATATAGAGGTTGTCAGAGCACAGCTATATCCACTGTATAGAGGTTGTCAGGGCACATTTATATCCACTGTATAGAGGTTGTCAGAGCACAGCTATATCCACTGTATAGAGGTTGTCAGAGCACAGCTATATCCACTGTATAGAGGTTGTCAGAGCACAGGTATATCCACTGTATAGAGGTTGTCAGAGCACAGTTATATCCATTATATAGAGGTTGTCAGAACACAGCTATATCCACTGTATAGAGGTTGTCAGAGCACAGCTATATCCACTGTATAGAGGTTGTCAGAGCACACTTATATCCACTGTATAGGGGTTGTCAGAGCACAGTTCTATCCACTGTATAGAGGCTGTCAGAGCACAGTTATATCCACTGTATAGAGGTTGTCAGACCACAGTTATATCCACTGCATAGAGGTTGTCAGGGCACAGTTATATCCACTGTATAGAGGTTGTCAGGGCACAGTTATATCCACTGCATAGAGGTTGTCAGAGCACAGTTATATCCACTGTATAGAGGTTGTCAGAGCACAGTTATATCCACTGCTTAGAGGTTGTCAGAGCACAGTTATATCCACTGTATAGAGGTTGTCAGAGCACAGTTACATCCACTGTATAGAGGTTGTCAGAGCACAGTTATATCCACTGTATAGAGGTTGTCAGAGCACAGTTATATCCACTGTATAGAGGTTGTCAGGGCACAGTTATATCCACTGCATAGAGGTTGTCAGAGCACAGTTACATCCACTGTATAGAGGTTGTCAGAGCACAGTTATATCCACTGCATAGAGGTTGTCAGAGCACACTTATATCCACTGTATAGAGGTTGTCAGAGCACATTTATATCCACTGTATAGAGGTTGTCAGAGCACATTTATATCCACTGTATAGAGGTTGTCAGAGCACAGTTATATCCACTGCATAGAGGTTGTCAGAGCACACTTATATCCACTGTATAGAGGTTGTCAGCGCACACTTATGTCCACTATATAGAGGTTGTCAGGGCACACTTATATCCACTGTATAGAGGTTGTCAGGGCACAGTTATATCCACTGTATAGAGATTGTCAGAGCACAGTTATATCCACTGTATAGAGGTTGTCAGGGCACAGTTATATCCACTGTATAGAGGTTGTCAGGGCACACTTATATCCATTGTATAGAGATTGTCAGAGCACACTTACATCCACTATATAGCGGTTGTCAGGTCACACTTATATCCACTGTATAGAGGTTGTCAGAGCACACTTATATCCACTGTATAGAGGTTGTCAGTGCACACTTATATCCACTGTATAGAGATTGTCAGAGCACACTTATATCCACTGTATAGAGGTTGTCAGAGCACACTTATATCCACTGTATAGAGATTGTCAGAGCACACTTATATCCACTGTATAGTGGTTGTCAGTGCACACTTATATCCACTGTATAGAGATTGTCAGAGCACACTTATATCCACTGTATAGAGGTTGTCAGACACACTTATATCCACTATATAGAGGTTGTCAGAGCACACTTATATCCAATATAGAGGTTGTCAGAGCACAGTTATATCCACTGTATAGAGGTTGTCAGAGCACATTTATATCCACAGTATAGAGGTTGTCAGGGCACATTTATATCCACTGTATAGAGGTTGTCAGAGCACACTTATATCCACTGCATAGAGGTTGTCAGAGCACAGCTATATCCACTGCATAGAGGTTGTCAGAGCACAGTTATATCCACTGTATAGAGGTTGTCAGAGCACAGTTATATCCATTATATAGAGGCTGTCAGAGCACAGTTATATCCACTGTATAGAGGTTGTCAGGGCACAGTTATATCCACTGTATAGAGGTTGTCAGAGCACAGTTATATCCACTGTATAGAGGTTGTCAGGGCACAGTTATATCCACTGTATAGAGGTTTTCAGAGCACAGTTATATCCACTGTATAGAGGTTGTCAGAGCACAGTTATATCCACTGTATAGAGGTTGTCAGAGCACAGTTATATCCACTGTATAGAGGTTGTCAGAGCACAGTTATATCCACTGTATAGAGGTTGTCAGAGCACAGTTATATCCACTGTATAGAGGTTGTCAGAGCACAGTTACATCCACTGTATAGAGGTTGTCAGGGCACAGTTATATCCACTGTATAGAGGTTGTCAGGGCACAGTTATATCCACTGTATAGAGGTTGTCAGGGCACAGTTATATCCACTGTATAGAGGTTGTCAGGGCACAGTTATATCCACTGTATAGAGGTTGTCAGAGCACACTTATATCCACTGCATAGAGGTTGTCAGAGCACAGCTATATCCACTGTATAGAGGTTGTCAGAGCACAGTTATATCCATTATATAGAGGTTGTCAGAACACAGCTATATCCACTGTATAGAGGTTGTCAGAGCACAGTTATATCCACTGTATAGAGGTTGTCAGAGCACAGTTATATCCACTGTATAGAGGTTGTCAGAACACAGCTATATCCACTGTATAGAGGTTGTCAGGGCACAGTTATATCCACTGTATAGAGGTTGTCAGAGCACAGTTATATCCACTGTATAGAGGTTGTCAGAACACAGCTATATCCACTGTATAGAGGTTGTCAGAGCACAGTTATATCCACTGTATAGAGGTTGTCAGGGCACAGTTATATCCACTGTATAGAGGTTGTCAGAGCACAGTTATATCCACTGTATAGAGGTTGTCAGAGCACAGTTATATCCACTGTATAGAGGTTGTCAGGGCACAGTTATATCCACTGTATAGAGGTTTTCAGAGCACAGTTATATCCACTGTATAGAGGTTGTCAGGGCACAGTTATATCCACTGTATAGAGGTTGTCAGGGCACAGTTATATCCACTGCATAGAGGTTGTCAGAGCACAGTTATATCCACTGTATAGAGGTTGTCAGAGCACAGTTATATCCACTGCATAGAGGTTGTCAGAGTACAGTTATATCCACTGTATAGAGGTTGTCAGAGCACAGTTATATCCACTGTATAGAGGTTGTCAGAGCACAGTTATATCCACTGCATAGAGGTTGTCAGAGCACACTTATATCCACTGTATAGAGGTTGTCAGAGCACATTTATATCCACTGTATAGAGGTTGTCAGAGCACACTTATATCCACTGTATAGAGGTTGTCAGCGCACACTTATATCCACTGTTTAGAGGTTGTCAGGGCACACTTATATCCACTATATAGAGGTTGTCAGGGCACACTTATATCCACTGTATAGAGGTTGTCAGGGCACATTTATATCCACTGTATAGAGGTTGTCAGAGCACATTTATATCCACTGTATAGAGGTTGTCAGAGCACACTTATATCCACTATATAGAGGTTGTCAGGGCACACTTATATCCACTGTATAGAGGTTGTCAGGGCACACTTATATCCACTGTATAGAGGTTGTCAGAGCACACTTATATCCACTGCATAGAGGTTGTCAGAGCACAGCTATATCCACTGTATAGAGGTTGTCAGAGCACAGCTATATCCACTGTATAGAGGTTGTCAGTGCACATTTATATCCACTGTATAGAGGTTGTCAGAGCACACTTATATCCACTGCATAGAGGTTGTCAGAGCACAGCTATATCCACTGCATAGAGGTTGTCAGAGCACAGTTATATCCACTGTATAGAGGCTGTCAGAGCACAGTTATATCCACTGTATAGAGGTTGTCAGAGCACAGTTATATCCACTGTATAGAGGTTGTCAGAGCACAGTTATATCCACCGTATAGAGGTTGTCAGGGCACAGTTATATCCACTGTATAGAGGTTGTCAGGGCACAGTTATATCCACTGTATAGAGGTTGTCAGAGCACAGTTATATCCACTGTATAGAGGTTGTCAGGGCACAGTTATATCCACTGTATAGAGGTTGTCAGAGCACAGTTATATCCACTGTATAGAGGTTGTCAGGGCACAGTTATATCCACTGTATAGAGGTTGTCAGAGCACAGTTATATCCACTGTATAGAGGTTGTCAGGGCACAGTTATATCCACTGTATAGAGGTTTTCAGAGCACAGTTATATCCACTGTATAGAGGTTGTCAGAGCACAGTTATATCCACTGTATAGAGGTTGTCAGAGCACAGTTATATCCACTGTATAGAGGTTGTCAGAGCACAGTTACATCCACTGTATAGAGGTTGTCAGGGCACAGTTATATCCACTGTATAGAGGTTGTCAGGGCACAGTTATATCCACTGTATAGAGGTTGTCAGGGCACAGTTATATCCACTGTATAGAGGTTGTCAGAGCACACTTATATCCACTGCATAGAGGTTGTCAGAGCACAGTTATATCCACTGCATAGAGGTTGTCAGAGCACAGTTATATCCACTGTATAGAGGTTGTCAGAGCACAGCTATATCCACTGTATAGAGGTTGTCAGAGCACAGTTATATCCACTGTATAGAGGTTGTCAGGGCACAGTTATATCCACTGTATAGAGGTTGTCAGAGCACAGTTATATCCACTGTATAGAGGTTGTCAGGGCACAGTTATATCCACTGTATAGAGGTTGTCAGGGCACAGTTATATCCACTGCATAGAGGTTGTCAGAGCACAGTTATATCCACTGTATAGAGGTTGTCAGAGCACAGTTATATCCACTGCATAGAGGTTGTCAGAGTACAGTTATATCCACTGTATAGAGGTTGTCAGAGCACAGTTATATCCACTGTATAGAGGTTGTCAGGGCACAGTTATATGCACTGTATAGAGGTTGTCAGAGCACAGTTATATCCATTATATAGAGGTTGTCAGAACACAGCTATATCCACTGTATAGAGGTTGTCAGAGCACAGTTATATCCACTGTATAGAGGTTGTCAGGGCACAGTTATATCCACTGTATAGAGGTTTTCAGAGCACAGTTATATCCACTGTATAGAGGTTGTCAGAGCACAGTTATATCCACTGTATAGAGGTTGTCAGAGCACAGTTATATCCACTGTATAGAGGTTGTCAGAGCACAGTTATATCCACTGCATAGAGGTTGTCAGAGCACATTTATATCCACTGTATAGAGGTTGTCAGGGCACAGTTACATCCACTGTATAGAGGTTGTCAGAGCACATTTATATCCACAGTATAGAGGTTGTCAGAACACAGTTATATCCACTGTATAGAGGTTGTCAGAGCACAGTTACATCCACTGTATAGAGGTTGTCAGAGCACATTTATATCCACTGTATAGAGGTTGTCAGAGCACAGTTATATCCACTGCATAGAGGTTGTCAGAGCACACTTATATCCACTGTATAGAGGTTGTCAGGGCACAGTTACATCCACTGTATAGAGGTTGTCAGGGCACAGTTATATCCACTGTATAGAGGTTGTCAGAGCACAGTTACATCCACTGTATAGAGGTTGTCAGAGCACATTTATATCCACTGTATAGAGGTTATCAGGGCACAGTTACATCCACTGTATAGAGGTTGTCAGAGCACAGTTATATCCACTGCATAGAGGTTGTCAGAGCACGGTTATATCCACTGTATAGAGGTTGTCAGGGCACAGTTATATCCACTGTATAGAGGTTGTCAGAGCACATTTATATCCACTGTATAGAGGTTGTCAGAGCACAGTTATATCCACTGTATAGAGGTTGTCAGAGCACAGTTATATCCACTGTATAGAGGTTGTCAGAGCACACTTATATCCACTATATAGAGGTTGTCAGGGCACAGTTATATCTACTGTATAGAGGTTGTCAGAGCACAGTTATATCCACTGTATAGAGGTTGTCAGGGCACACTTATATCCACTGTATAGAGGTTGTCAGGGCACAGTTATATCTACTGTATAGAGGTTGTCAGAGCACACTTATATCCACTGTATAGAGATTGTCAGAGCACACTTATATCCACTATATAGCAGTTGTCAGGGCACACTTATATCCACTGTATAGAGGTTGTCAGGGCACAGTTATATCTACTGTATAGAGGTTGTCAGAGCACACTTATATCCACTGTATAGAGGTTGTCAGGGCACAGTTATATCCACTGTATAGAGGTTGTCAGAGCACACTTATATCCACTGTATAGAGATTGTCAGAGCACACTTATATCCACTGTATAGAGGTTGTCAGAGCACACTTATATCCACTATATAGAGGTTGTCAGAGCACACTTATATCCACTGTATAGAGGTTGTCAGTGCACACTTATATCCACTGTATAGAGGTTGTCAGAGCACACTTATATCCACTATATAGAGGTTGTCAGAGCACACTTATATCCAATATAGAGGTTGTCAGAGCACAGCTATATCCACTGTATAGAGGTTGTCAGAGCACATTTATATCCACTGTATAGAGGTTGTCAGAGCACACTTATATCCACTATATAGAGGTTGTCAGAGCACACTTATATCCAATATAGAGGTTGTCAGAGCACAGCTATATCCACTGTATAGAGGTTGTCAGAGCACAGCTATATCCACTGTATAGAGGTTGTCAGAGCACAGCTATATCCACTGTATAGAGGTTGTCAGAGCACAGTTATATCCACTGCATAGAGGTTGTCAGAGCCCAGTTATATTCACTGAATATAGGTTGTCAGAGCACAGTTATATCCACTGCATAGAGGTTGTCAGAGTACAGTTATATCCACTGCATAGAGGTTGTCAGAGCACAGTTATATCCACTGCATAGAGGTTGTCAGAGCACAGTTATTTCGACTGTATAGAGGTTGTCAGAGCACAGCTATATCCACTGTATAGAGGTTGTCAGAGCACAGTTATATCCACTGCATAGAGGTTGTCAGAGCAGAGTTATATCCACTGCATAGAGGTTGTCAGAGTACAGTTATATCCACTGCATAGAGGTTGTCAGAGCACAGCTATATCCACTGTATAGAGGTTGTCAGAGCACAGTTATATTCACTGTATAGAGGTTGTCAGAGCACAGTTATATCCACTGCATAGAGGTTGTCAGGGCACAGTTATATCCACTGCATAGAGGTTGTCAGAGCACAGTTATATCCACTGTATAGAGGTTGTCAGAGCACAGTTATATCCACTGTATAGAGGTTGTCAGAGCACAGCTATATCCACTGTATAGAGGTTGTCAGGGCACAGTTATATCCACTGTATAGAGGTTGTCAGAGCACAGTTATATTCACTGTATAGAGGTTGTCAGAGCACAGTTATATCCACTGCATAGAGGTTGTCAGAGCACAGCTATATCCACTGTATAGAGGTTGTCAGGGCACAGTTATATCCACTGTATAGAGGTTGTCAGAGCACAATTATATCCACTGTATAGAGGTTGTCAGAGCACAGCTATATCCACTGTATAGAGGTTGTCAGGGCACAGTTATATCCACTGTATAGAGGTTGTCAGAGCACAGTTATATTCACTGTATAGAGGTTGTCAGAGCACAGTTATATCCACTGTATAGAGGTTGTCAGAGCACAGTTATATTCACTGTATAGAGGTTGTCAGAGCACAGTTATATCCACTGCATAGAGGTTGTCAGAGCACAGTTATATCCACTGTATAGAGGTTGTCAGAGCACAGCTATATCCACTGTATAGAGGTTGTCAGAGCACAGTTATATCCACTGCATAGAGTTTGTCAGAGCACAGTTATATCCACTGCATAGAGGTTGTCAGAGCACAGTTATATCCACTGCATAGAGGTTGTCAGAGCACAGTTATATCCACTGCATAGAGGTTGTCAGAGCACAGTTATATCCACTGTATAGAGGTTGTCAGAGCACAGTTATATCCACTGTATAGAGGTTGTCAGAGCACAGTTATATCCACTGTATAGAGGTTGTCAGAGCACAGCTATATCCACTGTATAGAGGTTGTCAGGGCACAGTTATATCCACTGTATAGAGGTTGTCAGAGCACAGTTATATCCACTGTATAGAGGTTGTCAGAGCACAGCTATATCCACTGTATAGAGGTTGTCAGGGCACAGTTATATCCACTGTATAGAGGTTGTCAGAGCACAGTTATATTCACTGTATAGAGGTTGTCAGAGCACAGTTATATCCACTGTATAGAGGTTGTCAGAGCACAGTTATATTCACTGTATAGAGGTTGTCAGAGCACAGTTATATCCACTGCATAGAGGTTGTCAGAGCACAGTTATATCCACTGTATAGAGGTTGTCAGAGCACAGCTATATCCACTGTATAGAGGTTGTCAGAGCACAGTTATATCCACTGCATAGAGTTTGTCAGAGCACAGTTATATCCACTGCATAGAGGTTGTCAGAGCACAGTTATATCCACTGCATAGAGGTTGTCAGAGCACAGTTATATCCACTGCATAGAGGTTGTCAGAGCACAGTTATATCCACTGTATAGAGGTTGTCAGAGCACAGCTATATCCACTGTATAGAGGTTGTCAGAGCACAGTTATATCCACTGCATAGAGGTTGTCAGAGCACAGTTATATCCACTGCATAGAGGTTGTCAGAGCACAGTTATATCCACTGTATAGAGGTTGTCAGAGCACAGCTATATCCACTGTATAGAGGTTGTCAGAGCACAGTTATATCCACTGTATAGAGGTTTTCAGGGCACAGCTATATCCACTGTATAGAGGTTGTCAGAGCACACTTATATCCACTGTTTAGAGGTTGTCAGGGCACACTTATATCCGCTATATAGAGGTTGTCAGGGCACACTTATATCCACTGTATAGAGGTTGTCAGAGCACAGTTATATCCACTGCATAGAGGTTGTCAGAGCACACTTAATTCCACTGTATAGAGGCTGTCAGAGCACACTTATATCCACTGTATAGAGGTTGTCAGAGCACACTTATATCCACTGTTTAGAGGTTGTCAGGGCACACTTATATCCACTATATAGAGGTTGTCAGGGCACACTTATATCCACTGTATAGAGGTTGTCAGGGCACAGTTATATCTACTGTATAGAGGTTGTCAGAGCACAGTTATATCCACTGTATAGAGGTTGTCAGGGCACACTTATATCCATTGTATAGAGATTGTCAGAGCACACTTATATCCACTATATAGCGGTTGTCAGGTCACACTTATATCCACTGTATAGAGGTTGTCAGGGCACAGTTATATCTACTGTATAGAGGTTGTCAGAGCACAGTTATATCCACTGTATAGAGGTTGTCAGGGCACACTTATATCCATTGTATAGAGATTGTCAGAGCACACTTATATCCACTATATAGCAGTTGTCAGGGCACACTTATATCCACTGTATAGAGGTTGTCAGGGCACAGTTATATCTACTGTATAGAGGTTGTCAGAGCACACTTATATCCACTGTATAGAGGTTGTCAGGGCACAGTTATATCCACTGTATAGAGGTTGTCAGAGCACACTTATATCCACTGTATAGAGATTGTCAGAGCACACTTATATCCACTGTATAGAGGTTGTCAGAGCACACTTATATCCACTATATAGAGGTTGTCAGAGCACACTTATATCCACTGTATAGAGGTTGTCAGTGCACACTTATATCCACTGTATAGAGGTTGTCAGAGCACACTTATATCCACTATATAGAGGTTGTCAGAGCACACTTATATCCAATATAGAGGTTGTCAGAGCACAGCTATATCCACTGTATGGAGGTTGTCAGAGCACATTTATATCCACTGTATAGAGGTTGTCAGAGCACACTTATATCCACTATATAGAGGTTGTCAGAGCACACTTATATCCAATATAGAGGTTGTCAGAGCACAGCTATATCCACTGTATAGAGGTTGTCAGGGCACATTTATATCCACTGTATAGAGGTTGTCAGAGCACAGCTATATCCACTGTATAGAGGTTGTCAGAGCACAGCTATATCCACTGTATAGAGGTTGTCAGAGCACAGGTATATCCACTGTATAGAGGTTGTCAGAGCACAGCTATATCCATTATATAGAGGTTGTCAGAACACAGCTATATCCACTGTATAGAGGTTGTCAGAGCACAGCTATATCCACTGTATAGAGGTTGTCAGAGCACACTTATATCCACTGTATAGGGGTTGTCAGAGCACAGTTCTATCCACTGTATAGAGGCTGTCAGAGCACAGTTATATCCACTGTATAGAGGTTGTCAGACCACAGTTATATCCACTGCATAGAGGTTGTCAGGGCACAGTTATATCCACTGTATAGAGGTTGTCAGGGCACAGTTATATCCACTGCATAGAGGTTGTCAGAGCACAGTTATATCCACTGTATAGAGGTTGTCAGAGCACAGTTATATCCACTGCTTAGAGGTTGTCAGAGCACAGTTATATCCACTGTATAGAGGTTGTCAGAGCACAGTTACATCCACTGTATAGAGGTTGTCAGAGCACAGTTATATCCACTGTATAGAGGTTGTCAGAGCACAGTTATATCCACTGTATAGAGGTTGTCAGGGCACAGTTATATCCACTGCATAGAGGTTGTCAGAGCACAGTTACATCCACTGTATAGAGGTTGTCAGAGCACAGTTATATCCACTGCATAGAGGTTGTCAGAGCACACTTATATCCACTGTATAGAGGTTGTCAGAGCACATTTATATCCACTGTATAGAGGTTGTCAGAGCACATTTATATCCACTGTATAGAGGTTGTCAGAGCACAGTTATATCCACTGCATAGAGGTTGTCAGAGCACACTTATATCCACTGTATAGAGGTTGTCAGCGCACACTTATATCCACTGTTTAGAGGTTGTCAGGGCACACTTATGTCCACTATATAGAGGTTGTCAGGGCACACTTATATCCACTGTATAGAGGTTGTCAGGGCACAGTTATATCCACTGTATAGAGATTGTCAGAGCACAGTTATATCCACTGTATAGAGGTTGTCAGGGCACAGTTATATCCACTGTATAGAGGTTGTCAGGGCACACTTATATCCATTGTATAGAGATTGTCAGAGCACACTTACATCCACTATATAGCGGTTGTCAGGTCACACTTATATCCACTGTATAGAGGTTGTCAGAGCACACTTATATCCACTGTATAGAGGTTGTCAGTGCACACTTATATCCACTGTATAGAGATTGTCAGAGCACACTTATATCCACTGTATAGAGGTTGTCAGAGCACACTTATATCCACTGTATAGAGATTGTCAGAGCACACTTATATCCACTGTATAGTGGTTGTCAGTGCACACTTATATCCACTGTATAGAGATTGTCAGAGCACACTTATATCCACTGTATAGAGGTTGTCAGACACACTTATATCCACTATATAGAGGTTGTCAGAGCACACTTATATCCAATATAGAGGTTGTCAGAGCACAGTTATATCCACTGTATAGAGGTTGTCAGAGCACATTTATATCCACAGTATAGAGGTTGTCAGGGCACATTTATATCCACTGTATAGAGGTTGTCAGAGCACACTTATATCCACTGCATAGAGGTTGTCAGAGCACAGCTATATCCACTGCATAGAGGTTGTCAGAGCACAGTTATATCCACTGTATAGAGGTTGTCAGAGCACAGTTATATCCATTATATAGAGGCTGTCAGAGCACAGTTATATCCACTGTATAGAGGTTGTCAGGGCACAGTTATATCCACTGTATAGAGGTTGTCAGAGCACAGTTATATCCACTGTATAGAGGTTGTCAGGGCACAGTTATATCCACTGTATAGAGGTTTTCAGAGCACAGTTATATCCACTGTATAGAGGTTGTCAGAGCACAGTTATATCCACTGTATAGAGGTTGTCAGAGCACAGTTATATCCACTGTATAGAGGTTGTCAGAGCACAGTTATATCCACTGTATAGAGGTTGTCAGAGCACAGTTATATCCACTGTATAGAGGTTGTCAGAGCACAGTTACATCCACTGTATAGAGGTTGTCAGGGCACAGTTATATCCACTGTATAGAGGTTGTCAGGGCACAGTTATATCCACTGTATAGAGGTTGTCAGGGCACAGTTATATCCACTGTATAGAGGTTGTCAGGGCACAGTTATATCCACTGTATAGAGGTTGTCAGAGCACACTTATATCCACTGCATAGAGGTTGTCAGAGCACAGCTATATCCACTGTATAGAGGTTGTCAGAGCACAGTTATATCCATTATATAGAGGTTGTCAGAACACAGCTATATCCACTGTATAGAGGTTGTCAGAGCACAGTTATATCCACTGTATAGAGGTTGTCAGGGCACAGTTATATCCACTGTATAGAGGTTGTCAGAGCACAGTTATATCCACTGTATAGAGGTTGTCAGAACACAGCTATATCCACTGTATAGAGGTTGTCAGAGCACAGTTATATCCACTGTATAGAGGTTGTCAGGGCACAGTTATATCCACTGTATAGAGGTTGTCAGAGCACAGTTATATCCACTGTATAGAGGTTGTCAGAGCACAGTTATATCCACTGTATAGAGGTTGTCAGGGCACAGTTATATCCACTGTATAGAGGTTTTCAGAGCACAGTTATATCCACTGTATAGAGGTTGTCAGGGCACAGTTATATCCACTGTATAGAGGTTGTCAGGGCACAGTTATATCCACTGCATAGAGGTTGTCAGAGCACAGTTATATCCACTGTATAGAGGTTGTCAGAGCACAGTTATATCCACTGCATAGAGGTTGTCAGAGTACAGTTATATCCACTGTATAGAGGTTGTCAGAGCACAGTTATATCCACTGTATAGAGGTTGTCAGAGCACAGTTATATCCACTGCATAGAGGTTGTCAGAGCACACTTATATCCACTGTATAGAGGTTGTCAGAGCACATTTATATCCACTGTATAGAGGTTGTCAGAGCACACTTATATCCACTGTATAGAGGTTGTCAGCGCACACTTATATCCACTGTTTAGAGGTTGTCAGGGCACACTTATATCCACTATATAGAGGTTGTCAGGGCACACTTATATCCACTGTATAGAGGTTGTCAGGGCACATTTATATCCACTGTATAGAGGTTGTCAGAGCACATTTATATCCACTGTATAGAGGTTGTCAGAGCACACTTATATCCACTATATAGAGGTTGTCAGGGCACACTTATATCCACTGTATAGAGGTTGTCAGGGCACACTTATATCCACTGTATAGAGGTTGTCAGAGCACACTTATATCCACTGCATAGAGGTTGTCAGAGCACAGCTATATCCACTGTATAGAGGTTGTCAGAGCACAGCTATATCCACTGTATAGAGGTTGTCAGTGCACATTTATATCCACTGTATAGAGGTTGTCAGAGCACACTTATATCCACTGCATAGAGGTTGTCAGAGCACAGCTATATCCACTGCATAGAGGTTGTCAGAGCACAGTTATATCCACTGTATAGAGGCTGTCAGAGCACAGTTATATCCACTGTATAGAGGTTGTCAGAGCACAGTTATATCCACTGTA
Organism: Phyllobates terribilis; assembly: GCF_046119375.1. NCBI lineage: Eukaryota > Metazoa > Chordata > Amphibia > Anura > Dendrobatidae > Phyllobates > Phyllobates terribilis. The sequence continues at coordinate 1,208,728,735 of NW_027362761.1, read as the reverse complement.
TAGAGGTTGTCAGAGCACAGTTATATCCACCGTATAGAGGTTGTCAGGGCACAGTTATATCCACTGTATAGAGGTTGTCAGGGCACAGTTATATCCACTGTATAGAGGTTGTCAGAGCACAGTTATATCCACTGTATAGAGGTTGTCAGGGCACAGTTATATCCACTGTATAGAGGTTGTCAGAGCACAGTTATATCCACTGTATAGAGGTTGTCAGGGCACAGTTATATCCACTGTATAGAGGTTGTCAGAGCACAGTTATATCCACTGTATAGAGGTTGTCAGGGCACAGTTATATCCACTGTATAGAGGTTTTCAGAGCACAGTTATATCCACTGTATAGAGGTTGTCAGAGCACAGTTATATCCACTGTATAGAGGTTGTCAGAGCACAGTTATATCCACTGTATAGAGGTTGTCAGAGCACAGTTACATCCACTGTATAGAGGTTGTCAGGGCACAGTTATATCCACTGTATAGAGGTTGTCAGGGCACAGTTATATCCACTGTATAGAGGTTGTCAGGGCACAGTTATATCCACTGTATAGAGGTTGTCAGAGCACACTTATATCCACTGCATAGAGGTTGTCAGAGCACAGCTATATCCACTGCATAGAGGTTGTCAGAGCACAGTTATATCCACTGTATAGAGGTTGTCAGAGCACAGCTATATCCACTGTATAGAGGTTGTCAGAGCACAGTTATATCCACTGTATAGAGGTTGTCAGGGCACAGTTATATCCACTGTATAGAGGTTGTCAGAGCACAGTTATATCCACTGTATAGAGGTTGTCAGGGCACAGTTATATCCACTGTATAGAGGTTGTCAGGGCACAGTTATATCCACTGCATAGAGGTTGTCAGAGCACAGTTATATCCACTGTATAGAGGTTGTCAGAGCACAGTTATATCCACTGCATAGAGGTTGTCAGAGTACAGTTATATCCACTGTATAGAGGTTGTCAGAGCACAGTTATATCCACTGTATAGAGGTTGTCAGGGCACAGTTATATGCACTGTATAGAGGTTGTCAGAGCACAGTTATATCCATTATATAGAGGTTGTCAGAACACAGCTATATCCACTGTATAGAGGTTGTCAGGGCACAGTTATATCCACTGTATAGAGGTTTTCAGAGCACAGTTATATCCACTGTATAGAGGTTGTCAGAGCACAGTTATATCCACTGTATAGAGGTTGTCAGAGCACAGTTATATCCACTGTATAGAGGTTGTCAGAGCACAGTTATATCCACTGCATAGAGGTTGTCAGAGCACATTTATATCCACTGTATAGAGGTTGTCAGAGCACAGTTACATCCACTGTATAGAGGTTGTCAGAGCACATTTATATCCACAGTATAGAGGTTGTCAGAACACAGTTATATCCACTGTATAGAGGTTGTCAGAGCACAGTTACATCCACTGTATAGAGGTTGTCAGAGCACATTTATATCCACTGTATAGAGGTTGTCAGAGCACAGTTATATCCACTGCATAGAGGTTGTCAGAGCACACTTATATCCACTGTATAGTGGTTGTCAGGGCACAGTTACATCCACTGTATAGAGGTTGTCAGGGCACAGTTATATCCACTGTATAGAGGTTGTCAGAGCACAGTTACATCCACTGTATAGAGGTTGTCAGAGCACATTTATATCCACTGTATAGAGGTTATCAGGGCACAGTTACATCCACTGTATAGAGGTTGTCAGAGCACAGTTATATCCACTGCATAGAGGTTGTCAGAGCACGGTTATATCCACTGTATAGAGGTTGTCAGGGCACAGTTATATCCACTGTATAGAGGTTGTCAGAGCACATTTATATCCACTGTATAGAGGTTGTCAGAGCACAGTTATATCCACTGTATAGAGGTTGTCAGAGCACAGTTATATCCACTGTATAGAGGTTGTCAGAGCACATTTATATCCACTGTATAGAGGTTGTCAGGGCACACTTATATCCACTGTATAGAGGTTGTCAGAGCACATTTATATCCACTGTATAGAGGTTGTCAGAGCACAGTTATATCCACTGTATAGAGGTTGTCAGAGCACATTTATATCCATTGTATAGAGGTTGTCAGGGCACAGTTATATCCACTGTATAGAGGTTGTCAGGGCACACTTATATCCACTGTATAGAGGTTGTCAGAGCACATTTATATCCACTGTATAGAGGTTGTCAGAGCACATTTATATCCACTGTATAGAGGTTGTCAGAGCACAGTTATATCCACAGTATAGAGGTTGTCAGAGCACATTTATATCCACTGTATAGAGGTTGTCAGAGCACATTTATATCCACTGTATAGAGGTTGTCAGAGCACAGTTACATTCACTGTATAGAGGTTGTCAGAGCACACTTATATCCACTGTATAGAGGTTGTCAGAGCACATTTATATCCACTGTATAGAGGTTGTCAGAGCACATTTATATCCACTGTATAGAGGTTGTCAGAGCACATTTATATCCACTGTATAGAGGTTGTCAGAGCACATTTATATCCACAGTATAGAGGTTGTCAGAGCACATTTATATCCACTGTATAGAGGTTGTCAGAGAACATTTATATCCACTGTATAGAGGTTGTCAGAGCACATTTATATCCACTGTATAGAGGTTGTCAGAGCACATTTATATCCACTGTACAGAGGTTGTCAGAGCACAGTTATATCCACTGTATAGAGGTTGTCAGAGCACAGCTATATCCACTGTATAGAGGTTGTCAGAGCACAGTTACATCCACTGTATAGAGGTTGTCAGGGCACACTTATATCCACTGTATAGAGGTTGTCAGAGCACATTTATATCCACTGTATAGAGGTTGTCAGAGCACATTTATATCCACAGTATAGAGGTTGTCAGAGCACATTTATATCCACTGTATAGAGGTTGTCAGGGCACACTTATATCCACTGTATAGAGGTTGTCAGGGCACACTTATATCCACTGTATAGAGGTTGTCAGAGCACATTTATATCCACTGTATAGAGGTTGTCAGAGCACATTTATATCCACTGTATAGAGGTTGTCAGAGCACATTTATGTCCACTGTATAGAGGTTGTCAGAGCACAGTTACATCCACTGTATAGAGGTTGTCAGGGCACACTTATATCCACTGTATAGAGGTTGTCAGAGCACATTTATATCCACTGTATAGAGGTTGTCAGAGCACATTTATATCCACTGTATAGAGGTTGTCAGAGCACATTTATATCCACTGTATAGAGGTTGTCAGGGCACACTTATATCCACTGTATAGAGGTTGTCAGAGCACATTTATATCCACTGTATAGAGGTTGTCAGAGCACATTTATATCCACAGTATAGAGGTTGTCAGAGCACATTTATATCCACTGTATAGAGGTTGTCAGAGCACAGTTATATCCACTGTATAGAGGTTGTCAGGGCACAGTTATATCCACTGTATAGAGGTTGTCAGAGCACATTTATATCCACTGTATAGAGGTTGTCAGAGCACATTTATATCCACAGTATAGAGGTTGTCAGAGCACATTTATATCCACTGTATAGAGGTTGTCAGAGCACAGTTATATCCACTGTATAGAGGTTGTCAGGGCACAGTTATATCCACTGTATAGAGGTTGTCAGAGCACAGTTATATCCACTGTATAGAGGTTGTCAGAGCACATTTATATCCACAGTATAGAGGTTGTCAGAGCACATTTATATCCACAGTATAGAGGTTGTCAGAGCACACTTATATCCACTGTATAGAGGTTGTCAGAGCACATTTATATCCACTGTATAGAGGTTGTCAGAGCACAGTTATATCCACTGTATAGAGGTTGTCAGAGCACATTTATATCCACAGTATAGAGGTTGTCAGAGCACACTTATATCCACTGTATAGAGGTTGTCAGAGCACATTTATATCCACTGTATAGAGGTTGTCAGGGCACACTTATATCCACTGCATAGAGGTTGTCAGAGCACAGTTATATCCACTGTATAGAGGTTGTCAGAGCACAGTTATATCCACAGTATAGAGGTTGTCAGGGCACATTTATATCCACAGTATAGAGGTTGTCAGGGCACAGTTATATCCACTGTATAGAGGTTGTCAGGGCACAGTTATATCATAATTTATCCACTTATGTGCAATTAGTTGCTATGATTTGCTTATTAATGAATTAATTAGAAAAGTTTTGGAATGGGATTTCCTCGTGCCAAACCAAGAACTGATTCATTCTCCATCTATACAACAGATTTGTGTGTACTGCAGCAGTGCGTGTATATATACCGCAGGTACATGTTGCTAATTGTATTATTATAATTAATATTAATATTATTATTATTTTTAGAGCACCATTGATTCCATAGTGGAGTACATGAGAAGGGTTTATATGTTATATGTATTCTGCCCCTGGTAAAGATACAGGTTATGTGCCTGTACTGTGGAGAGTGTGTATATACCAGCATCACATACACCCTGAATATAACACGTGTCTGCCCCAGGTGCAGTCAGCACATAATAACACTTATTATAGTAAAAATGTGCTTTATTCTATAAGACAGCTATATGTTATATAAAACCAGTATAATACCAGTATAGTGTCACTGCACCTTCAGGAATCTGCCCTGCCTTCATATACTACTATTGTACCAGTGCCATAAGTGTGCCCTCAGATAATGTCACTGTACTGGGCAAAAGCATGCCCAGGCATCCTGAGTTATGTCACTGCACCAGGGGAGGAACGTGTGACAGCTGGCCTGTCTATAGGGCAACTGCACCAGAGGATATAATTGTGCCCTGGCACCTCTGTATAATGCTGCATCAGAGAATATAATTGTGCCCTGGCACCTCTGTATAATGCTGCATCAGAGGATATAATTGTGCCCTGGCACCTCTGTATAATGCTGCATCAGAGGATATAATTGTGCCCTGGCACCTCTGTATAATGCTGCATCAGAGGATATAATTGTGCCCTGGCACCTCTGTATAATGCTGCACCAGAGGATATAATTGTGCCCTGGCACCTCTGTATAATGCTGCACCAGTGGATATAATTGTGCCCTGGCACCTCTGTATAATGCTGCACCAGTGGATATAATTGTGCCCTGGCACCTCTGTATAATGCTGCACCAGAGGATATAATTGTGCCCTGGCACCTCTGTATAATGCTGCACCAGAGGATATAATTGTGCCCTGGCACCTCTGTATAATGCTGCACCAGTGGATATAATTGTGCCCTGGCACCTCTGTATAATGCTGCACCAGAGGATATAATTGTGCCCTGGCACCTCTGTATAATGCTGCACCAGTGGATATAATTGTGCCCTGGCACCTCTGTATAATGCTGCACCAGAGGATATAATTGTGCCCTGGCACCTCTGTATAATGCTGCATCAGAGGATATAATTGTGCCCTGGCACCTCTGTATAATGCTGCATCAGAGGATATAATTGTGCCCTGGCACCTCTGTATAATGCTGCACCAGAGGATATAATTGTGCCCTGGCACCTCTGTATAATGCTGCACCAGAGGATATAATTGTGCCCTGGCACCTCTGTATAATGCTGCACCAGAGGATATAATTGTGCCCTGGCACCTCTGTATAATGCTGCACCAGTGGATATAATTGTGCCCTGGCACCTCTGTATAATGCTGCACCAGAGGATATAATTGTGCCCTGGCACCTCTGTATAATGCTGCACCAGTGGATATAATTGTGCCCTGGCACCTCTGTATAATGCTGCACCAGAGGATATAATTGTGCCCTGGCACCTCTGTATAATGCTGCATCAGAGGATATAATTGTGCCCTGGCACCTCTGTATAATGCTGCATCAGAGGATATAATTGTGCCCTGGCACCTCTGTATAATGCTGCACCAGTGGATATAATTGTGCCCTGGCACCTCTGTATAATGCTGCATCAGAGGATATAATTGTGCACTGGCACCTCTGTATAATGCTGCATCAGAGGATATAATTGTGCCCTGGCACCTCTGTATAATGCTGCACCAGTGGATATAATTGTGCCCTGGCACCTCTGTATAATGCTGCATCAGAGGATATAATTGTGCCCTGGCACCTCTGTGTAATGCTGCATCAGAGGATATAATTGTGCCCTGGCACCTCTGTATAATGCTGCACCAGAGGATATAATTGTGCCCTGGCACCTCTGTATAATGCTGCATCAGAGGATATAATTGTGCCCTGGCACCTCTGTATAATGCTGCACCAGTGGATATAATTGTGCCCTGGCACCTCTGTATAATGCTGCATCAGAGGATATAATTGTGCCCTGGCACCTCTGTATAATGCTGCATCAGAGGATATAATTGTGCCCTGGCACCTCTGTATAATGCTGCATCAGATGATATAATTGTGCCCTGGCACCTCTGTATAATGCTGCACCAGTGGATATAATTGTGCCCTGGCACCTCTGTATAATGCTGCACCAGTGGATATAATTGTGCCCTGGCACCTCTGTATAATGCTGCACCAGTGGATATAATTGTGCCCTGGCACCTCTGTATAATGCTGCATCAGAGGATATAATTGTGCCCTGGCTCCTCTGTATAATGCTGCATCAGAGGATATAATTGTGCCCTGGCACCTCTGTATAATGCTGCACCAGTGGATATAATTGTGCCCTGGCACCTCTGTATAATTCTGCACCAGTGGATATAATTATGCCCTGGCACCTCTGTATAATGCTGCATCAGAGGATACAATTGTGCACTGGCACCTCTGTATAATGCTGCACCAGTGGATATAATTGTGCCCTGGCACCTCTGTATAATGCTGCATCAGAGGATATAATTGTGCCCTGGCACCTCTGTATAATGCTGCACCAGAGGATATAATTGTGCCCTGGCACCTCTGTGTAATGCTGCACCAGTGGATATAATTGTGCCCTGGCACCTCTGTATAATTCTGCACCAGTGGATATAATTATGCCCTGGCACCTCTGTATAATGCTGCATCAGAGGATACAATTGTGCACTGGCACCTCTGTATAATGCTGCACCAGTGGATATAATTGTGCCCTGGCACCTCTGTATAATGCTGCATCAGAGGATATAATTGTGCCCTGGCACCTCTGCATAATGCTGCACCAGAGGATATAATTGTGCCCTGGCACCTCTGTATAATGCTGCACCAGTGGATATAATTGTGCCCTGGCACCTCTGTATAATGCTGCACCAGTGGATATAATTGTGCCCTGGCACCTCTGTATAATGCTGCACCAGTGGATATAATTGTGCCCTGGCACCTCTGTATAATGCTGCAGCAGTGGATATAATTGTGCCCTGGCACCTCTGTATAATGCTGCACCAGTGGATATAATTATACCCTGGCACCTCTGTATAATTCTGCACCAGTGGATATAATTATGCCCTGGCACCTCTGTATAATGCTGCATCAGAGGATATAATTGTACCCTGGCACCTGTGTATAATGCTGCATCAGAGGATATAATTGTGCCCTGGCACCTCTGTATAATGCTGCATCAGAGGATACAATTGTGCACTGGCACCTCTGTATAATGCTGCACCAGAGGATATAATTATGCCCTGGCACCTCTGTATAATGCTGCATCAGAGGATATAATTGTGCCCTGGCACCTCTGTATAATGCTGCACCAGTGGATATAATTGTACCCTGGCACCTGTGTATAATGCTGCATCAGAGGATATAATTGTGCCCTGGCACCTCTGTATAATGCTGCATCAGAGGATATAATTGTGCCCTGGCACCTCTGTATAATGCTGCACCAGTGGATATAATTGTGCCCTGGCACCTCTGTGTAATGCTGCATCAGAGGATATAATTGTGCCCTGGCACCTCTGTATAATGCTGCATCAGAGGATACAATTGTGCCCTGGCACCTCTGTATAATGCTGCATCAGAGGATATAATTGTGCCCTGGCACCTCTGTATAATGCTGCATCAGAGGATATAATTGTACCCTGGCACCTGTGTATAATGCTGCATCAGAGGATATAATTGTGCCCTGGCACCTCTGTATAATGCTGCATCAGAGGATATAATTGTGCCCTGGCACCTCTGTATAATGCTGCACCAGTGGATATAATTGTGCCCTGGCACCTCTGTGTAATGCTGCATCAGAGGATATAATTGTGCCCTGGCACCTCTGTATAATGCTGCATCAGAGGATACAATTGTGCCCTGGCACCTCTGTATAATGCTGCATCAGAGGATATAATTGTGCCCTGGCACCTCTGTATAATGCTGCATCAGAGGATATAATTGTGCCCTGGAACCTCTGTATAATGCTGCACCAGAGGATATAATTGTGCCCTGGAACCTCTGTATAATGCTGCACCAGAGGATATAATTGTGCCCTGGCACCTCTGTATAATGCTGTATCAGAGGATATAATTATGCCCTGGCACCTCTGTATAATGCTGCACCAGTGGATATAATTGTGCCCTGGCACCTCTGTATAATGCTGCACCAGTGGATATAATTATGCCCTGGCACCTCTGTATAATGCTGCACCAGTGGATATAATTGTGCCCTGGCACCTCTGTATAATGCTGCACCAGTGGATATAATTATGCCCTGGCACCTCTGTATAATGCTGCACCAGTGGATATAATTGTGCCCTGGCACCTCTGTATAATGCTGCACCAGAGGATATAATTGTGCCCTGGCACCCCTGTATAATGCTGCGTCAGAGGATATAATTGTGCCCTGGCACCCCTGTATAATGCTGCATCAGAGGATATAATTGTGCCCTGGCACCTCTGTATAATGCTGCATCAGAGGATATAATTGTGCCCCGGCACCTCTGTATAATGCTGCACCAGTGGATATAATTGTGCCCTGGCACCTCTGTATAATGCTGCACCAGAGGATATAATTGTGCCATGGCACCTCTGTATAATGCTGTATCAGAGGATATAATTGTGCCCTGGCACCTCTGTATAATGCTGTATCAGAGGATATAATTGTGCCCTGGCACCTCTGTATAATGTTGCATCAGAGGATATAATTGTGCCCTGGCACCTCTGTATAATGCTGCATCAGAGGATATAATTGTGCCCTGGCACCTCTGTATAATGCTGCATCAGAGGATATAATTGTGCCCTGGCACCTCTGTATAATGCTGCATCAGAGGATATAATTGTGCCCTGGCACCTCTGTATAATGCTGCATCAGAGGATATAATTGTGCCCTGGCACCTCTGTATAATGCTGCACCAGTGGATATAATTGTGCCCTGGCACCTCTGTATAATGCTGCATCAGAGGATATAATTGTGCCCTGGCACCTCTGTATAATGCTGCATCAGAGGATATAATTGTGCCCTGGCACTTCTGTATAATGCTGCATCAGAGGATATAATTGTACCCTGGCACCTCTGTATAATGCTGCATCAGAGGATATAATTGTGCCCTGGCACCTCTGTATAATGCTGCATCAGAGGATATAATTGTGCCCTGGCACCTCTGTATAATGCTGCATCAGAGGATATAATTGTGCCCTGGCACCTCTGTGTAATGCTGCATCAGAGGATATAATTGTGCCCTGGCACCTCTGTATAATGCTGCATCAGAGGATATAATTGTGCCCTGGCACCTCTGTATAATGCTGCATCAGAGGATATAATTGTGCCCTGGCAACTCTGTATAATGCTGCATCAGAGGATATAATTGTGCCCTGGCACCTCTGTATAATGCTGCATCAGTGGATATAATTGTGCCCTGGCACCTCTGTATAATGCTGCACCAGTGGATATAATTGTGCCCTGGCACCTCTGTATAATGCTGCACCAGTGGATATAATTGTGCCCTGGCACCTCTGTGTAATGCTGCACCAGTGGATATAATTGTGCCCTGGCACCTCTATGTAATGCTGCACCAGTGGATATAATTGTGCCCTGGCACCTCTGTATAATGCTGCATCAGTGGATATAATTGTGCCCTGGCACCTCTGTATAATGCTGCACCAGAGGATATAATTGTGCCCTGGCACCTCTGTACAATGCTGCACCAGAGGATATAATTGTGCCCTGGCACCTCTGTACAATGCTGCACCAGTGGATATAATTGTGCCCTGGCACCTCTGTATAATGCTGCACCAGTGGATATAATTGTGCCCTGGCACCTCTGTATAATGCTGCACCAGAGGATATAATTGTGCCCTGGCACCTCTGTGTAATGTTGCACCAGTGGATATAATTGTGCCCTGGCACCTCTGTATAATGCTGCACCAGAGGATATAATTGTGCCCTGGCACCTCTGTGTAATGCTGCATCAGAGGATATAATTGTGCCCTGGCACCTCTGTATAATGCTGCATCAGAGGATATAATTGTGCCCTGGCACCTCTGTATAATGCTGCATCAGAGGATATAATTGTGCCCTGGCACCTCTGTGTAATGCTGCATCAGAGGATATAATTGTGCCCTGGCACCTCTGTGTAATGCTGCATCAGAGGATATAATTGTGCCCTGGCACCTCTGTATAATGCTGCATCAGAGGATATAATTGTGCCCTGGCACCTCTGTATAATGCTGCATCAGAGGATATAATTATGCCCTGGCACCTCTGTATAATGCTGCATCAGAGGATATAATTGTGCCCTGGCACCTCTGTGTAATGCTGCATCAGAGGATATAATTGTGCCCTGTCACCTCTGTATAATGCTGCATCAGAGGATATAATTGTGTCCTGGCACCTCTGTATAATGCTGCATCAGAGGATATAATTGTGCCCTGGCACCTCTGTATAATGCTGCATCAGACGATATAATTGTGCCCTGGCACCTCTGTATAATGCTGCACCAGTGGATATAATTGTGCCCTGGCACCTCTGTATAATGCTGCACCAGTGGATATAATTGTGCCCTGGCACCTCTGTATAATGCTGCATCAGAGGATATAATTGTGCCCTGGCACCTCTGTATAATGCTGCATCAGAGTATATAATTGTGCCCTGGCACCTCTGTATAATGCTGCATCAGAGGATATAATTGTGCCCTGGCACCTCTGTATAATGCTGCACCAGTGGATATAATTGTGCCCTGGCACCTCTGTATAATGCTGCACCAGAGGATATAATTGTGCCCTGGCACCTCTGTATAATGCTGCATCAGAGGATATAATTGTGCCCTGGCACCTCTGTGTAATGCTGCACCAGTGGATATAATTGTGCCCTGGCACCTCTGTATAATGCTGCACCAGTGGATATAATTGTGCCCTGGCACCTCTGTATAATGCTGCACCAGTGGATATAATTGTGCCCTGGCACCTCTGTATAATGCTGCATCAGAGGATATAATTGTGCCCTGGCACCTCTGTATAATGCTGCATCAGAGGATATAATTGTGCCCTGGCACCTCTGTATAATGCTGCACCAGTGGATATAATTGTGCCCTGGCACCTCTGTATAATGCTGCATCAGAGGATATAATTGTGCCCTGGCACCTCTGTATAATGCTGCATCAGAGGATATAATTGTGCCCTGGCACCTCTGTATAATGCTGCATCAGATGATATAATTGTGCCCTGGCACCTCTGTATAATGCTGCACCAGAGGATATAATTGTACCCTGGCACCTCTGTGTAATGCTGCACCAGTGGATATAATTGTGCCCTGGCACCTCTGTATAATGCTGCACCAGTGGATATAATTGTGCCCTGGCACCTCTGTATAATGCTGCACCAGTGGATATAATTGTGCCCTGGCACCTCTGTATAATGCTGCACCAGTGGATATAATTGTGCCCTGGCACCTCTGTATAATGCTGCATCAGAGGATATAATTGTGCCCTGGCACCTCTGTATAATGCTGCATCAGAGGATATAATTGTGCCCTGGCACCTCTGTATAATGCTGCATCAGAGGATATAATTGTGCCCTGGCACCTCTGTATAATGCTGCATCAGAGGATATAATTGTGCCCTGGCACCTCTGTATAATGCTGCACCAGTGGATATAATTGTGCCCTGGCACCTCTGTATAATTCTGCACCAGTGGATATAATTATGCCCTGGCACCTCTGTATAATGCTGCATCAGAGGATACAATTGTGCACTGGCACCTCTGTATAATGCTGCACCAGTGGATATAATTGTGCCCTGGCACCTCTGTATAATGCTGCATCAGAGGATATAATTGTGCCCTGGCACCTCTGTATAATGCTGCACCAGAGGATATAATTGTGCCCTGGCACCTCTGTGTAATGCTGCACCAGTGGATATAATTGTGCCCTGGCACCTCTGCATAATGCTGCACCAGTGGATATAATTGTGCCCTGGCACCTCTGTATAATGCTGCACCAGTGGATATAATTGTGCCCTGGCACCTCTGTATAATGCTGCACCAGTGGATATAATTGTGCCCTGGCACCTCTGTATAATGCTGCACCAGAGGATATAATTGTGCCCTGGCACCTCTGTATAATGCTGCACCAGTGGATATAATTGTGCCCTGGCACCTCTGTATAATGCTGCATCAGAGGATATAATTGTGCCCTGGCACCTCTGTATAATGCTGCATCAGAGGATATAATTGTGCCCTGGCACCTCTGTATAATGCTGCATCAGAGGATATAATTGTGCCCTGGCACCTCTGTATAATGCTGCATCAGAGGATATAATTGTGCCCTGGCACCTCTGTATAATGCTGCATCAGAGGATATAATTGTGCCCTGGCACCTCTGTATAATGCTGCACCAGTGGATATAATTGTGCCCTGGCACCTCTGTATAATGCTGCACCAGTGGATATAATTGTGCCCTGGCACCTCTGTATAATGCTGCACCAGTGGATATAATTGTGCCCTGGCACCTCTGTATAATGCTGCACCAGTGGATATAATTGTGCCCTGGCACCTCTGTATAATGCTGCATCAGAGGATATAATTGTGCCCTGGCACCTCTGTATAATGCTGCATCAGAGTATATAATTGTGCCCTGGCACCTCTGTATAATGCTGCATCAGAGGATATAATTGTGCCCTGGCACCTCTGTATAATGCTGCATCAGAGGATATAATTGTGCCCTGGCACCTCTGTGTAATGCTGCATCAGAGGATATAATTGTGCCCTGGCACCTCTGTGTAATGTTATTTCAGCAGAGGACCCTGCAGTCACACATTACGGTAATTCACTGCATGTGGGTCAATTACCACATAATGAATCATTACATGTCATATATACAGTGTAGAGAGATACAGATATGTCATATAGGCTCCACATGTGATATACCCACTGCACACGGGGCTGATGGGCAACAATTCTATGTTCATAATGTGAAGTCACATATGGGAAGTAATTATAAATACAATGTCCTCAATCCTTATACAATCATAGATACAATATCCACAAATTATATAACCACAAAAGTAATGTCACCACCAGATATAATCATATATATAATGTCACCACCAGATATAATCATATATATAATGTCACCACCAGATATAATCATATATACTGTATAATGTCACCACCAGATATAATCATATATATAATGTCACCACCAGATATAATCATATATACTGTATAATGTCACCACCAGATATAATCATATATATAATGTCACCACCAGATATAATCATATATACTCTATAATGTCACCACCAGCTATAATCATATATATAATGTCACCACCAGATATAATCATATATACTGTATAATGTCACCACCAGATATAATCATATATATAATGTCACCACCAGATATAATCATATATACTGTATAATGTCACCACCACATATAATCATACATATAATGTCACCACCAGCTATAATCATATATATAATGTCACCACCAGCTATAATCATATATACTGTATAATGTCACCACCAGCTATAATCATATATACTGTATAATGTCACCACCAGATATAATCATATATACTGTATAATGTCACCACCTGATATAATCATATATATAATGTCACCACCAGATATAATCATATATACTGTATAATGTCACCACCAGATATAATCATATATACTGTATAATGTCACCACCAGATATAATCATATATATAATGTCACCACCAGCTATAATCATATATACTGTATAATGTCACCACCAGCTATAATCATATATACTGTATAATGTCACCACCAGATATAATCATATATACTGTATAATGTCACCACCTGATATAATCATATATATAATGTCACCACCAGCTATAATCATATATACTGTATAATGTCACCACCAGATATAATCATATATATAATGTCACCACCAGATATAATCATATATACTGTATAATGTCACCACCAGATATAATCATATATACTGTATAATGTCACCACCAGATATAATCATATATATAATGTCACCACCAGATATAATCATATATATAATGTCGCCACCAGATATAATCATATATACTGTATAATGTCACCACCAGATATAATCATATATATAATGTCACCACAGATATAATCATATATATAATGTCACCACCAGCTATAATCATATATACTGTATAATGTCACCACCAGATATAATCATATATATAATGTCACCACCAGATATAATCATATATATAATGTCACCACAGATATAATCATATATATAATGTCACCACCAGCTATAATCATATATACTGTATAATGTCACCACCAGATATAATCATATATATAATGTCACCACCAGATATAATCATATATATAATGTCGCCACCAGATATAATCATATATACTGTATAATGTCACCACCAGATATAATCATATATATAATGTCACCACCAGATATAATCATATATATAATGTCACCACCAGCTATAATCATATATACTGTATAATGTCACCACCAGATATAATCATATATACTGTATAATGTCACCACCAGATATAATCATACATATAATGTCACCACCAGATATAATCATATATATAATGTCACCACCAGATATAATCATATATACTATATAATGTCACCACCAGATATAATCATATATACTGTATAATGTCACCACCAGATATAATCATATATATAATGTCACCACCAGATATAATCATATATACTATATAATGTCACCACCAGATATAATCATATATACTGTATAATGTCACCACCAGATATAATCATATATATAATGTCACCACCAGATATAATCATATATATAATGTCATCACCAGCTATAATCATATATACTGTATAATGTCACCACCAGATATAATCATATATACTGTATAATGTCACCACCAGATATAATCATACATATAATGTCACCACCAGATATAATCATATATATAATGTCACCACCAGATATAATCATATATATAATGTCACCACCAGATATAATCATATATACTATATAATGTCACCACCAGATATAATCATATATACTGTATAATGTCACCACCAGATATAATCATATATATAATGTCACCACCAGATATAATCATATATATAATGTCACCACCAGCTATAATCATATATACTGTATAATGTCACCACCAGATATAATCATATATACTGTATAATGTCACCACCAGATATAATCATATATATAATGTCACCACCAGATATAATCATATATACTATATAATGTCACCACCAGATATAATCATACATATAATGTCACCACCAGATATAATCATATATACTGTATAATGTCACCACCAGATATAATCATATATACTGTATAATGTCACCACCAGCTATAATCATATATATAATGTCACCACCAGCTATAATCATATATACTGTATAATGTCACCACCAGCTATAATCATATATATAATGTCACCACCAGATATAATCATATATACTGTATAATGTCACCACCAGATATAATCATACATATAATGTCACCACCAGCTATAATCATATATACTGTATAATGTCACCACCAGGTATAATCATATATATAATGTCACCACCAGATATAATCATATATACTGTATAATGTCACCACCAGCTATAATCATATATACTGTATAATGTCACCACCAGATATAATCATATATATAATGTCACCACCAGATATAATCATATATACTGTATAATGTCACCACCAGATATAATCATATATACTGTATAATGTCACCACCAGATATAATCATATATATAATGTCACCACCAGCTATAATCATATATATAATGTCACCATCAGCTATAATCATATATACTATATAATGTCACCACCAGATATAATCATATATATAATGTCACCACCAGATATAATCATATATACTGTATAATGTCACCACCTGATATAATCATATATACTGTATAATGTCACCACCTGATATAATCATATATATAATGTCACCACCAGATATAATCATATATACTGTATAATGTCACCACCAGATATAATCATACATATAATGTCACCACCAGATATAATCATATATATAATGTCACCACCAGATATAATCATATATATAATGTCACCATCAGCTATAATCATATATACTATATAATGTCACCACCAGATATAATCATATATATAATGTCACCACCAGATATAATCATATATATAATGTCACCACCAGATATAATCATATATACTGTATAATGTCACCACCAGATATAATCATATATATAATGTCACCACCAGATATAATCATATATACTATATAATGTCACCACCAGATATAATCATATATATAATGTCACCACCAGATATAATCATATATATAATGTCACCACCAGATATAATAATATATACTGTATAATGTTACCACCAGATATAATCATATATACTGTATAATGTCACCACCAGATATAATCATATATATAATGTCACCACCAGATATAATAATATATACTGTATAATGTTACCACCAGATATAATCATATATACTGTATAATGTCGCCACCAGATATAATCATATATATAATGTCACCACCAGATATAATCATATATACTGTATAATGTCACCACCAGATATAATCATATATATAATGTCACCACCAGATATAATCATATATAATGTATAATGTCACCACCAGATATAATCATATATATAATGTCACCACCAGCTATAATAATATATACTGTATAATGTTACCACCAGATATAATCATATATACTGTATAATGTCACCACCAGATATAATCATATATATAATGTCACCACCAGATATAATCATATATACTGTATAATGTCACCACCAGATATAATCATATATATAATGTCACCACCAGATATAATCATATATACTATATAATGTCACCACCAGATATAATCATATATATAATGTCACCACCAGCTATAATCATATATATAATGTCACCACCAGCTATAATAATATATACTGTATAATGTTACCACCAGATATAATCATATATACTGTATAATGTCACCACCAGATATAATCATATATATAATGTCACCACCAGCTATAATCATATATACTGTATAATGTCACCACCAGATATAATCATATATACTGTATAATGTCACCACCAGATATAATCATATATATAATGTCACCACCAGATATAATCATATATACTGTATAATGTCACCACCAGCTATAATCATATATATAATGTCACCACCAGCTATAATCATATATACTGTATAATGTCACCACCCGATATAATCATATATATAATGTCACCACCAGCTATAATAATATATACTGTATAATGTCACCACCAGATATAATCATATATATAATGTCACCACCAGCTATAATCATATATATAATGTCACCACCTGATATAATCATATATATAATGTCACCACCAGCTATAATCATATATACTGTATAATGTCGCCACCAGATATAATCATATATATAATGTCACCACCAGCTATAATCATATATACTGTATAATGTCGCCACCAGATATAATCATATATATAATGTCACCACCTGATATAATCATATATACTGTATAATGTCACCACCAGATATAATCATATATATAATGTCGCCACCAGATATAATCATATATACTGTATAATGTCACCACCTGATATAATCATATATATAATGTCACCACCAGATATAATCATATATATAATGTCACCACCAGATATAATCATATATACTGTATAATGTCACCACCAGATATAATCATATATATAATGTCACCACCAGATATAATCATATATACTGTATAATGTCACCACCAGCTATAATCATATATATAATGTCACCACCAGATATAATCATATATACTGTATAATGTCACCACCAGATATAATCATATATACTGTATAATGTCACCACCTGATATAATCATATATATAATGTCACCACCAGATATAATCATATATATAATGTCACCACCAGATATAATCATATATACTGTATAATGTCACCACCAGATATAATCATATATATAATGTCACCACCAGATATAATCATATATACTGTATAATGTCACCACCAGCTATAATCATATATATAATGTCACCACCAGATATAATCATATATACTGTATAATGTCACCACCAGATATAATCATATATACTGTATAATGTCACCACCAGATATAATCATATATATAATGTCACCACCAGATATAATCATATATACTGTATAATGTCACCACCAGATATAATCATATATATAATGTCACCACCAGATATAATCATATATACTGTATAATGTCACCACCAGATATAATCATATATACTGTATAATGTCACCACCAGATATAAATATATATATAATGTCACCACCAGATATAATCATATATAATGTCACCACCAGATATAATCATATATATAATGTCACCACCAGATATAATCATATATACTGTATAATGTCACCACCAGATATAAATATATATATAATGTCACCACCAGATATAATCATATATACTGTATAATGTCACCACCAGCTATAATCATATATATAATGTCACCACCAGCTATAATCATATATATAATGTCACCACCAGATATAATCATATATATAATGTCACCACCAGATATAATCATATATACTATATAATGTCACCACCTGATATAATCATATATACTGTATAATGTCACCACCAGATATAATCATATATATAATGTCACCACCAGATATAATCATATATACTGTATAATGTCACCACCAGATATAATCATATATATAATGTCACCACCAGCTATAATCATATATACTGTATAATGTCACCACCAGATATAATCATATATATAATGTCACCACCAGCTATAATCATACATATAATGTCACCACCAGATATAATCATATATATAATGTCACCACCAGCTATAATCCTATATACTGTATAATGTCACCACCAGATATAATCATACATATAATGTCACCACCTGATATAATCATATATATAATGTCACCACCAGATATAATCATATATATAATGTCACCACCAGATATAATCATATATACTGTATAATGTCACCACCTGATATAATCATATATATAATGTCACCACCAGATATAATCATATATATAATGTCACCACCAGCTATAATCATATATATAATGTCACCACCAGATATAATCATATATACTGTATAATGTCACCACCAGATATAATCATATATATAATGTCACCACCAGATATAATCATATATATAATGTCACCACCAGATATAATCATATATATAATGTCACCACCAGATATAATCATATATACTGTATAATGTCACCACCAGCTATAATCATATATATAATGTCACCACCAGATATAATCATATATATAATGTCACCACCAGATATAATCATATATACTGTATAATGTCACCACCAGATATAATCATATATACTGTATAATGTCACCACCAGATATAATCATATATATAATGTCACCACCAGATATAATCATATATACTGTATAATGTCACCACCAGCTATAATCATATATATAATGTCACCACCAGATATAATCATATATACTGTATAATGTCACCACCAGATATAATCATATATATAATGTCACCACCAGATATAATCATATATACTGTATAATGTCACCACCAGCTATAATCATATATATAATGTCACCACCAGATATAATCATATATACTGTATAATGTCACCACCAGATATAATCATATATATAATGTCACCACCAGATATAATCATATATACTATATAATGTCACCACCAGATATAATCATATATACTGTATAATGTCACCACCAGATATAATCATATATATAATGTCACCACCAGATATAATCATATATACTATATAATGTCACCACCTGATATAATCATATATACTGTATAATGTCACCACCAGATATAATCATATATATAATGTCACCACCAGATATAATCATATATATAATGTCACCACCAGATATAATCATATATACTGTATAATGTCACCACCAGATATAATCATATATACTGTATAATGTCACCACCAGATATAATCATATATACTGTTTAATGTCACCACCAGATATAATCATATATATAATATCACCACCTGATATAATCATATATACTGTATAATGTCACCACCAGATATAATCATATATATAATGTCACCACCAGATATAATCATATATACTATATAATGTCACCACCAGATATAATCATATATATAATGTCACCACCTGATATAATCATATATAT
Organism: Phyllobates terribilis; assembly: GCF_046119375.1. Lineage (NCBI taxonomy): Eukaryota > Metazoa > Chordata > Amphibia > Anura > Dendrobatidae > Phyllobates > Phyllobates terribilis. Next base: position 1,208,708,228 of record NW_027362761.1, on the reverse strand, counting down.
AATGTCACCACCTGATATAATCATATATACTGTATAATGTCACCACCAGATATAATCATATATATAATGTCACCACCAGATATAATCATATATACTGTATAATGTCACCACCAGATATAATCATATATACTGTATAATGTCACCACCAGATATAATCATATATATAATGTCACCACCTGATATAATCATATATACTGTATAATGTCACCACCAGATATAATCATATATATAATGTCACCACCTGATATAATCATATATATAATGTCACCACCAGATATAATCATATATATAATGTCACCACCTGATATAATCATATATACTGTATAATGTCACCACCAGCTATAATCATATATATAATGTCACCACCAGATATAATCATATATATAATGTCACCACCAGATATAATCATATATACTGTATAATGTCACCTCCAGATATAATCATATATATAATGTCACCACCAGATATAATCATATATATAATGTCACCACCTGATATAATCATATATACTGTATAATGTCACCACCAGCTATAATCATATATATAATGTCACCACCAGATATAATCATATATACTGTATAATGTCACCACCAGATATAATCATATATATAATGTCACCACCAGATATAATCATACATATAATGTCACCACCAGCTATAATCATATATACTGTATAATGTCACCACCAGATATAATCATATATATAATGTCACCACCAGCTATAATCATATATACTGTATAATGTCACCACCAGATATAATCATATATATAATGTCACCACCAGATATAATCATATATACTGTATAATGTCACCACCAGATATAATCATATATATAATGTCACCACCAGATATAATCATATATACTGTATAATGTCACCACCAGATATAATCATACATATAATGTCACCACCAGCTATAATCATATATACTGTATAATGTCACCACCAGATATAATCATATATATAATGTCACCACCAGATATAATCATATATACTGTATAATGTCACCACCAGATATAATCATATATATAATGTCACCACCAGATATAATCATATATACTGTATAATGTCACCACCAGCTATAATCATATATATAATGTCACCACCAGATATAATCATATATATAATGTCACCACCTGATATAATCATATATACTGTATAATGTCACCACCAGCTATAATCATATATATAATGTCACCACCAGATATAATCATATATAATGTCACCACCAGATATAATCATATATATAATGTCACCACCTGATATAATCATATATACTGTAAAATGTCACCACCAGATATAATCATATATATAATGTCTCCACCTGATATAATCATATATACTGTATAATGTCACCACCAGATATAATCATATATACTGTATAATGTCACCACCAGATATAATCATATATACTGTATAATGTCACCACCAGATATAATCATATATATAATGTCACCACCAGATATAATCATATATATAATGTCTCCACCTGATATAATCATATATACTGTATAATGTCACCACCAGATATAATCATATATACTGTATAATGTCACCACCAGATATAATCATATATACTGTATAATGTCACCACCAGATATAATCATATATATAATGTCACCACAGATATAATCATATATACTGTATAATGTCACCACCTGATATAATCATATATATAATGTCACCACAGATATAATCATATATACTGTATAATGTCACCACCAGATATAATCATATATACTGTATAATGTCACCACCAGATATAATCATATATATAATGTCACCACCAGATATAATCATATATACTGTATAATGTCACCACCAGATATAATCATATATACTGTATAATGTCACCTCCAGCTATAATCATATATATAATGTCACCACCAGATATAATCATATATAATGTCACCACCAGATATAATCATATATATAATGTCACCACCTGATATAATCATATATACTGTATAATGTCACCTCCAGCTATAATCATATATATAATGTCACCACCAGATATAATCATATATACTGTAAAATGTCACCACCAGATATAATCATATATATAATGTCACCACCAGATATAATCATATATATAATGTCACCACCTGATATAATCATATATACTGTATAATGTCACCACCAGATATAATCATATATATAATGTCACCACCAGATATAATCATATATATAATGTCACCACCTGATATAATCATATATACTGTATAATGTCACCACCAGCTATAATCATATATATAATGTCACCACCAGATATAATCATATATATAATGTCACCACCAGCTATAATCATATATACTGTATAATGTCACCACCAGCTATAATCATATATATAATGTCACCACCAGCTATAATCATATATATAATGTCACCACCAGCTATAATCCTATATACTGTATAATGTCACCACCAGATATAATCATATATATAATGTCACCACCAGATATAATCATATATACTGTATAATGTCACCACCAGATATAATCATATATATAATGTCACCACCTGATATAATCATATATACTGTATAATGTCACCACCAGATATAATCATATATATAATGTCGCCACCAGATATAATCATATATATAATGTCACCACCAGATATAATCATATATACTGTATAATGTCACCACCAGATATAATCATATATATAATGTCACCACCAGATATAATCATATATACTGTATAATGTCACCACCAGCTATAATCATATATATAATGTCACCACCAGATATAATCATATATATAATGTCACCACCTGATATAATCATATATACTGTATAATGTCACCACCAGCTATAATCATATATATAATGTCACCACCAGATATAATCATATATATAATGTCACCACCAGATATAATCATATATACTGTATAATGTCACCTCCAGATATAATCATATATATAATGTCACCACCAGATATAATCATATATATAATGTCACCACCTGATATAATCATATATACTGTATAATGTCACCACCAGCTATAATCATATATATAATGTCACCACCAGATATAATCATATATACTGTATAATGTCACCACCAGATATAATCATATATATAATGTCACCACCAGATATAATCATACATATAATGTCACCACCAGCTATAATCATATATACTGTATAATGTCACCACCAGATATAATCATATATATAATGTCACCACCAGCTATAATCATATATACTGTATAATGTCACCACCAGATATAATCATATATATAATGTCACCACCAGATATAATCATATATATAATGTCACCACCAGATATAATCATATATACTGTATAATGTCACCACCAGATATAATCATATATATAATGTCACCACCAGATATAATCATATATACTGTATAATGTCACCACCAGATATAATCATATATATAATGTCACCACCAGATATAATCATATATACTGTATAATGTCACCACCAGATATAATCATATATATAATGTCACCACCAGATATAATCATATATACTGTATAATGTCACCACCAGATATAATCATATATATAATGTCACCACCAGATATAATCATATATACTGTATAATGTCACCACCAGATATAATCATATATATAATGTCACCACCAGCTATAATCATATATACTGTATAATGTCACCACCAGCTATAATCATATATATAATGTCACCACCAGATATAATCATATATATAATGTCACCACCTGATATAATCATATATACTGTATAATGTCACCACCAGCTATAATCATATATATAATGTCACCACAGATATAATCATATATACTGTATAATGTCACCACCAGATATAATCATATATATAATGTCACCACCAGATATAATCATACATATAATGTCACCACCAGCTATAATCATATATACTGTATAATGTCACCACCAGATATAATCATATATATAATGTCACCACCAGATATAATCATATATACTGTATAATGTCACCACCAGATATAATCATATATATAATGTCACCACCAGATATAATCATATATACTGTATAATGTCACCACCAGCTATAATCATATATATAATGTCACCACCAGATATAATCATATATATAATGTCACCACCTGATATAATCATATATACTGTATAATGTCACCACCAGCTATAATCATATATATAATGTCACCACCAGATATAATCATATATAATGTCACCACCAGATATAATCATATATATAATGTCACCACCTGATATAATCATATATACTGTAAAATGTCACCACCAGATATAATCATATATATAATGTCTCCACCTGATATAATCATATATACTGTATAATGTCACCACCAGATATAATCATATATACTGTATAATGTCACCACCAGATATAATCATATATACTGTATAATGTCACCACCAGATATAATCATATATATAATGTCACCACCAGATATAATCATATATATAATGTCTCCACCTGATATAATCATATATACTGTATAATGTCACCACCAGATATAATCATATATACTGTATAATGTCACCACCAGATATAATCATATATACTGTATAATGTCACCACCAGATATAATCATATATATAATGTCACCACAGATATAATCATATATACTGTATAATGTCACCACCTGATATAATCATATATATAATGTCACCACAGATATAATCATATATACTGTATAATGTCACCACCAGATATAATCATATATATAATGTCACCACCAGATATAATCATATATACTGTATAATGTCACCACCAGATATAATCATATATACTGTATAATGTCACCTCCAGCTATAATCATATATATAATGTCACCACCAGCTATAATCATATATACTGTATAATGTCACCACCAGATATAATCATATATATAATGTCACCACCTGATATAATCATATATATAATGTCACCACCAGCTATAATCATATATACTGTATAATGTCACCACCAGATATAATCATATATATAATGTCACCACCAGATATAATCATATATATAATGTCACCACCTGATATAATCATATATATAATGTCACCACCTGATATAATCATATATAATGTCACCACCAGATATAATCATATATACTGTATAATGTCACCACCAGATATAATCATATATATAATGTCACCACCTGATATAATCATATATACTGTATAATGTCACCTCCAGCTATAATCATATATATAATGTCACCACCAGATATAATCATATATACTGTAAAATGTCACCACCAGATATAATCATATATATAATGTCACCACCAGATATAATCATATATATAATGTCACCACCTGATATAATCATATATACTGTATAATGTCACCACCAGATATAATCATATATACTGTATAATGTCACCACCAGATATAATCATATATATAATGTCACCACCAGATATAATCATATATATAATGTCACCACCTGATATAATCATATATACTGTATAATGTCACCACCAGCTATAATCATATATATAATGTCACCACCAGATATAATCATATATATAATGTCACCACCTGATATAATCATATATACTGTATAATGTCACCACCAGCTATAATCATATATATAATGTCACCACCAGATATAATCATATATACTGTATAATGTCACCACCAGATATAATCATATATATAATGTCACCACCTGATATAATCATATATACTGTATAATGTCACCACCAGATATAATCATATATATAATGTCACCACCTGATATAATCATATATACTGTATAATGTCACCACCAGATATAATCATATATACTGTATAATGTCACCTCCAGATATAATCATACATATAATGTCACCACCAGATATAATCATATATATAATGTCACCACCAGATATAATCATATATACTGTATAATGTCACCACCAGATATAATCATATATACTGTATAATGTCACCACCAGATATAATCATATATATAATGTCACCACCAGATATAATCATATATACTGTATAATGTCACCACCAGATATAATCATACATATAATGTCACCACCAGATATAATCATATATACTGTATAATGTCACCACCTGATATAATCATATATATGTCACCACAGATATAATCATATATATAATGTCACCACCAGATATAATCATATATACTGTATAATGTCACCACCTGATATAATCATATATACTGTATAATGTCACCACCAGATATAATCATATATATAATGTCACCACAGATATAATCATATATACTGTATAATGTCTCCACCAGATATAATCATATATATAATGTCACCACCAGATATAATCATATATACTGTATAATGTCACCACCAGATATAATCATATATACTGTATAATGTCACCACCTGATATAATCATATATACTGTATAATGTCACCACCAGATATAATCATATATATAATGTCACCACAGATATAATCATATATACTGTATAATGTCACCACCTGATATAATCATATATATAATGTCACCACCAGATATAATCATATATATAATGTCACCACCAGATATAATCATATATACTGTATAATGTCACCACCAGATATAATCATATATATAATGTCACCACCAGATATAATCATATATACTGTATAATGTCACCACCTGATATAATCATATATATAATGTCACCACCAGCTATAATCATATATACTGTATAATGTCACCACCAGATATAATCATATATACTGTATAATGTCACCACCAGATATAATCATATATATAATGTCACTACCAGATATAATCATATATATAATGTCACCACCAGCTATAATCATATATACTCTATAATGTCACCTCCAGATATAATCATATATACTGTATAATGTCACCACCAGATATAATCATACATATAATGTCACCACCTGATATAATCATATATATAATGTCACCACCAGATATAATCATATATACTGTATAATGTCACCACCAGATATAATCATATATATAATGTCACCACCAGATATAATCATATATACTGTATAATGTCACCACCAGATATAATCATATATACTGTATAATGTCACCACCTGATATAATCATATATACTGTATAATGTCACCACCAGATATAATCATATATATAATGTCACCACAGATATAATCATATATACTGTATAATGTCACCACCTGATATAATCATATATATAATGTCACCACCAGATATAATCATATATACTGTATAATGTCACCACCAGATATAATCATATATATAATGTCACCACCAGATATAATCATATATACTGTATAATGTCACCACCAGCTATAATCATATATATAATGTCACCACCAGATATAATCATATATATAATGTCACCACCAGATATAATCATATATACTGTATAATGTCACCACCAGATATAATCATATATATAATGTCACCACCAGATATAATCATACATATAATGTCACCACCAGATATAATCATATATACTGTATAATGTCACCACCAGATATAATCATATATACTGTATAATGTCACCACCTGATATAATCATATATATAATGTCACCACCAGATATAATCATATATACTGTATAATGTCACCTCCAGCTATAATCATATATACTGTATAATGTCACCACCTGATATAATCATATATATAATGTCACCACCAGATATAATCATATATATAATGTCACCACCTGATATAATCATATATACTGTATAATGTCACCACCAGCTATAATCATATATATAATGTCACCACCAGATATAATCATATATACTGTATAATGTCACCACCAGATATAATCATATATATAATGTCACCACCAGATATAATCATATATACTGTATAATGTCACCACCAGATATAATCATATATACTGTATAATGTCACCACCAGATATAATCATATATATAATGTCACCACCAGCTATAATCATATATACTGTATAATGTCACCACCTGATATAATCATATATATAATGTCACCACCAGATATAATCATATATACTGTATAATGTCACCACCAGATATAATCATACATATAATGTCACCACCAGATATAATCATATATACTGTATAATGTCACCACCAGCTATAATCATATATACTGTATAATGTCACCACCAGATATAATCATATATATAATGTCACCACCTGTTATAATCATATATACTGTATAATGTCACCACCAGCTATAATCATATATATAATGTCACCACCAGATATAATCATATATATAATGTCACCACCAGATATAATCATATATATAATGTCACCACCAGATATAATCATATATACTGTATAATGTCACCACCAGATATAATCATATATACTGTATAATGTCACCACCAGATATAATCATACATATAATGTCACCACCAGATATAATCATATATACTGTATAATGTCACCACCAGATATAATCATACATATAATGTCACCACCAGATATAATCATATATACTGTATAATGTCACCACCAGCTATAATCATATATACTGTATAATGTCACCACCAGATATAATCATATATATAATGTCACCACCAGCTATAATCATATATATAATGTCACCACCAGATATAATCATATATATAATGTCACCACCAGATATAATCATATATACTGTATAATGTCACCACCAGCTATAATCATATATATAATGTCACCACCTGATATAATCATACATATAATGTCACCACCAGCTATAATCATATATATAATGTCACCACCAGATATAATCATACATATAATGTCACCACCTGATATAATCATATATACTGTATAATGTCACCACCAGATATAATCATATATATAATGTCACCACCAGATATAATCATACATATAATGTCACCACCAGATATAATCATATATACTGTATAATGTCACCACCTGATATAATCATACATATAATGTCACCACCAGATATAATCATATATATAATGTCACCACCTGATATAATCATATATACTGTATAATGTCACCACCAGATATAATCATATATATAATGTCACCACCAGATATAATCATATATACTGTATAATGTCACCACCAGATATAATCATATATATAATGTCACCACCAGATATAATCATATATACTGTATAATGTCACCACCAGGTATAATCATATATACTGTATAATGTCACCACCAGATATAATCATATATATAATGTCACCACCAGTTATAATCATATATATAATGTCACCACCAGATATAATCATATATATAATGTCACCACCAGCTATAATCATATATATAATGTCACCACCAGATATAATCATATATACTGTAAAATGTCACCACCAGCTATAATCATATATATAATGTCACCACCAGATATAATCATATATATAATGTCACCACCAGATATAATCATACATATAATGTCACCACCTGATATAATCATATATACTGTATAATGTCACCACCAGATATAATCATATATACTGTATAATGTCACCTCCAGATATAATCATATATATAATGTCACCACCAGATATAATCATATATATAATGTCACCACCTGATATAATCATATATACTGTATAATGTCACCACCAGATATAATCATATATATAATGTCACCACCAGATATAATCATATATACTGTATAATGTCACCACCAGATATAATCATATATATAATGTCACCACCAGATATAATCATACATATAATGTCACCACCAGATATAATCATATATACTGTATAATGTCACCACCAGATATAATCATATATATAATGTCACCACCAGATATAATCATACATATAATGTCACCACCAGATATAATCATATATATAATGTCACCACCAGCTATAATCATATATACTGTATAATGTCACCACCAGATATAATCATATATATAATGTCACCACCAGCTATAATCATATATATAATGTCACCACCAGCTATAATCCTATATACTGTATAATGTCACCACCAGATATAATCATATATATAATGTCACCATCAGCTATAATCATATATACTATATAATGTCACCACCAGATATAATCATATATACTGTATAATGTCACCACCAGCTATAATCATATATATAATGTCACCACCAGCTATAATCCTATATACTGTATAATGTCACCACCAGATATAATCATATATATAATGTCACCACCAGATATAATCATATATACTGTATAATGTCACCACCAGATATAATCATATATATAATGTCACCACAGATATAATCATATATACTGTATAATGTCACCACCAGATATAATCATATATATAATGTCACCACCAGATATAATCATATATACTGTATAATGTCACCACCAGATATAATCATATATACTGTATAATGTCACCACCAGATATAATCATATATATAATGTCACCATCAGCTATAATCATATATACTATATAATGTCACCACCAGATATAATCATATATACTGTATAATGTCACCACCAGATATAATCATATATATAATGTCACCATCAGCTATAATCATATATACTATATAATGTCACCACCAGATATAATCATATATACTGTATAATGTCACCACCAGCTATAATCATATATATAATGTCACCACCAGCTATAATCCTATATACTGTATAATGTCACCACCAGATATAATCATATATATAATGTCACCACCAGATATAATCATATATACTGTATAATGTCACCACCAGATATAATCATATATATAATGTCACCACAGATATAATCATATATACTGTATAATGTCACCACCAGCTATAATCATATATACTGTATAATGTCACCACCAGATATAATCATATATATAATGTCACCACCAGCTATAATCATACATATAATGTCACCACCAGATATAATCATATATACTGTATAATGTCACCTCCAGCTATAATCATATATATAATGTCACCACCAGCTATAATCATATATATAATGTCACCACCAGATATAATCATATATACTGTATAATGTCACCTCCAGCTATAATCATATATATAATGTCACCACCAGCTATAATCATATATACTGTATAATGTCACCTCCAGCTATAATCATATATATAATGTCACCACCAGCTATAATCATATATATAATGTCACCACCAGATATAATCATATATACTGTATAATGTCACCTCCAGCTATAATCATATATATAATGTCACCACCAGCTATAATCATATATACTGTATAATGTCACCACCAGATATAATCATATATATAATGTCACCACCAGATATAATCATACATATAATGTCACCACCAGCTATAATCATATATACTGTATAATGTCACCACCAGATATAATCATATATACTGTATAATGTCACCACCAGATATAATCATATATACTATATAATGTCACCACCAGATATAATCATACATATAATGTCACCACCTGATATAATCATATATATAATGTCACCACCAGCTATAATCATATATACTGTATAATGTCACCACCAGATATAATCATATATACTGTATAATGTCACCACCAGATATAATCATATATATAATGTCACCACCAGATATAATCATATATACTGTATAATGTCACCTCCAGATATAATCATATATATAATGTCACCACCAGATATAATCATATATATAATGTCACCACCAGCTATAATCATATATACTGTATAATGTCACCACCAGATATAATCATATATATAATGTCACCACCAGCTATAATCATATATACTGTATAATGTCACCACCAGATATAATCATATATATAATGTCACCACCAGCTATAATCATATATACTGTATAATGTCACCACCAGATATAATCATATATATAATGTCACCACCAGCTATAATCATATATACTGTATAATGTCACCACCAGATATAATCATATATATAATGTCACCACCAGCTATAATCATATATACTGTATAATGTCACCACCAGATATAATCATACATATAATGTCACCACCAGATATAATCATATATATAATGTCACCACCAGCTATAGTCATATATACTGTATAATGTCACCACCAGATATAATCATATATACTGTATAATGTCACCACCAGATATAATCATATATATAATGTCACCACCAGATATAATCATATATACTGTATAATGTCACCACCAGATATAATCATATATACTGTATAATGTCACCACCAGATATAATCATATATACTGTATAATGTCACCACCAGCTATAATCATATATATAATGTCACCACCAGATATAATCATATATACTGTATAATGTCACCACCAGATATAATCATATATACTGTATAATGTCACCACCAGATATAATCATACATATAATGTCACCACCTGATATAATCATATATATAATGTCACCACCAGCTATAATCATATATACTGTATAATGTCACCACCAGATATAATCATATATACTGTATAATGTCACCTCCAGATATAATCATACATATAATGTCACCACCAGATATAATCATATATATAATGTCACCACCAGCTATAATCATATATATAATGTCACCACCAGCTATAATCATATATACTGTATAATGTCACCACCAGATATAATCATATATATAATGTCACCACCAGCTATAATCATATATACTGTATAATGTCACCACCAGATATAATGATACATATAATGTCACCACCAGATATAATCATATATATAATGTCACCACCAGCTATAATCATATATACTGTATAATGTCACCACCAGCTATAATCATATATACTGTATAATGTCACCACCAGATATAATCATATATATAATGTCACCACCAGCTATAATCATATATACTGTATAATGTCACCACCAGATATAATCATACATATAATGTCACCACCAGATATAATCATATATATAATGTCACCACCAGCTATAATCATATATACTGTATAATGTCACCACCAGATATAATCATATATATAATGTCACCACCAGATATAATCATATATACTGTATAATGTCACCACCAGATATAATCATATATACTGTATAATGTCACCACCAGATATAATCATATATATAATGTCACCACCAGATATAATCATATATATAATGTCACCACCAGATATAATCATATATACTATATAATGTCACCACCAGATATAATCATATATATAATGTCACCACCAGATATAATCATATATACTGTATAATGTCACCACCAGATATAATCATATATACTGTATAATGTCACCACCAGATATAATCATATATATAATGTCACCACCAGATATAATCATATATACTGTATAATGTCACCACCAGATATAATCATACATATAATGTCACCACCAGATAAAATCTTTGACACAATCATAGATACAATGTCCACACTGAGCTTCAGATATTGTGGGGAAATGTCACAGGTCTCACTACAATGTACAATGTGTCATCAGTCCAGATACAATGTCATCCAAGAAGATTAGATAGTAAATAGTATTGGTACTAGATACCAACTAATGATAATATATATAATGTCCAGATACAATCATAGATATAATGTCCCCAACAGATACAATCATAGATATAACCAAACATATAATGTCACAACCAGTAAAAATAATAGATATAACCATAGATATAAATATAGATATTAAGTCCTCTGTCTGGATTTACTCCTCCGAACCTCATTGATCGTAGATTCTCTATCAGGATGGACTTTATGCTCATTCACACATTTATTTATCCCTCTGGATTAATCAGGATTAATCAGATTAATCAGATTTATCATATAATGTGCAGAAATAAAAGAAAAAGAAACACCCGACTCTGAATACAGAACAAATGATGGTGATCATCACTAAATACCACATTATAGAATGTCACTAGAAAGAACAAGAACAAGTTATCATTCTTCACATTAATACTGATATTTATATTGAATAGGTTTATCTATCTATCATCTATCTATCTATATGTGACAGATAATAGATATATAGCTATATAGATAACAGATAGATATATAGACAATATATAATAGATAGATAATAGATAATATATGATAGATAATAGATAGATAATAGATAGATAATAGATAATAGATAATATATGATAGATAATAGATAGATAATAGATATATAATAGATAGATAATAGATAGATAATAGATAATAGATAGATAATAGATAGATAATAGATAATAGATAGATAATAGATAATAGATAGATGATAGATAGATAATAGATAATAGATAATAGATAGATAATAGATAGATAATAGATAGATAATAGATAGATAATAAATAGATAATAGATAGATGATACAGTTAGCGGATGAGATGATACATTGTGTTATCTCTGGTTTATGGGACAGAATTGCAGCTGGTATAATATGAGGGTGAATTTTGCTTTATTTCTTCTTCTTCATAATGAATGTGCGCAGACAGCTGCACTTTTACAATCTATAACAATTCATTTCTTTTTTTTGTTGCTATATTTATTGAGAATAATCGGCCCTGAAGCTCCGCAGATGGAGCCGACTTCAGTGCTGCAGTCCGGGTCTGATCGCAGCCGCCTGGGACGACAACTAAAGAAAGAGAAATGAAAATGTTTAGTGTTTTTATTTCTTTTAGAGAGATAATACCCGAGAATATTAATGAAAGTAAAGAACAAGGTGATCATTTCCTGCAGCTTCTGCCACCTACAGAGCAGCGAATAATCTACAACTAATAATAATAATAGTGTAAATGTCTGTACAGAGCAGAGAATGATCACCCCCATCAGATCAGGAAAAGTAGTTATCAACAGAATAATGTCCTGCAGAAAAGTCCGAATAATAGGAGTAATAATAATCATATTACTATAAGAAATAATCTTACTAGTAAAGAAAGTATTCATATATCACCCTGCAGCGCGAACCACTCAACACACTAAATAATGATGATAATAATAATAATAATAATAATAATAATCACATTAGTATTAGTAGTATTAGGTAATAATCGTTCGGAAAACTTCTTCTTTATACAGACCAACGAATAATTATGAGAAAAATATTAAAGGTAAAAGTAATGTACGTGCAGCTTATCTGGAGGACAATATTTTATTTAATTACTGTAATAATAATAATAATAATAATAATAAATGATGATAATAAAATGCAGAAAGTACAAACATTGCTGTTATATCCTGATTATTCTGTGGATTCTCTAGATCACCAGCACTATGATTTTACTCAGTTATCTTCTTTATTATCTTTGCATTTGTTCATTTGTTTTAAAAGGCTCAGGAGAAAAGTATTAAATTGTATATTATATTATATTATATTATATTATATTATAGTATAGTATATATTATTATTATTTTTAATTATTACTATGTATACTAACAATAATAATAATATCAGAAGATACAATTTAATAATTATCTCCTGACCCTTTTAATAATAATAATAATAATAATAATAATAATTATAAGAAGAAGAAGAATTTTTCTTTTTATAGCGCCCACATATTCCGCAGCACTTTACAATTTTAGGGGAATAGAACAAGTGAACAAATGCAAAGATAAGAAGATAAAATCATAGTGCAGGTGATCTAGAGAATCTAGAGAATAATCAGGATATAACAGCAATGTATTGTTATTATTATTATTATTATTATTATTATTATTATTATTATCATGACTTGCCTGCAGCTGCGCGTCCCCCGTTATAACGCGGTGATCAGTGATACAGATGGCGGAGCCTATAGAGAGGTGAGATCCATCATGGGTGATGGCCGGTGCTGGGGTCTTCCCCGGATACACAGGAGTGTCAGCTCTTGGGACGATCTGAGACGTGCAGAAGTGAATGCGTTAAATCCCTGGAGATATCGCCATGTAGTAGTGTGAATCCGGGCTGTAGACTGCGCGTTATACCGGGGCTGACAGTGCAGATACCGCTCAGACCCGCTCCCCTCCCCCTCTGCCCCACAGTCATTGCCGCGGAGACTTGTCCCAGCAGATGAAGGGTTAATGTCACCCGGCCGCCTGCTGGGGCTTGTAGTCCTCCTGCTGCTGGATGTGACCTGCGCATCATTACATTCCCGGGAGCTGCTAATTATTCCGTATTACCCTGTAATCACCTCCCGCCTCATTACCGCAGAGAAAACGCATCTGTGCCGGGGAGAGAGGAGGCCAGAGCAAGAGGAGCCGCCGAACACTGCCAGTGTGCACCAGTATATAGTATGTGTCACCAGGGGGCGCCAGTATATAGTATGTGTCACCAGGGGGCGCCAGTATATAGTGTGTGTCACCAGGGGGCGCCAGTATATAGTGTGTGTCACCAGGGGGCGTCAGTATATAGTGTGTCACCAGGGGGCGCCAGTATATAGTGTGTGTCACCAGGGGGCGCCAGTATATAGTGTGTGTCACCAGGGGGCGCCAGTATATAGTGTGTGTCACCAGGGGGCGTCAGTATATAGTGTCTGTCACCAGCGGGCGCCAGTATATAGTGTGTCACCAGGGGGCGCCAGTATATAGTGTGTGTCACCAGGGGGCGTCAGTATATAGTGTCACCAGGGGGCGTCAGTATATAGTGTCTGTCACCAGGGGGCGCCAGTATATAGTGTCTGTCACCAGGGGGCGCCAGTATATAGTGTGTGTCACCAGGGGGCGCCAGTATATAGTGTGTCACCAGGGGGCGCCAGTATATAGTGTGTCACCAGGGGGCGCCAGTATATAGTGTGTGTCACCAGGGGGCGCCAGTATATAGTGTGTCACCAGGGGGCGCCAGTATATAGTGTGTGTCACCAGGGGGCGCCAGTATATAGTGTGTCACCAGGGGGCGTCAGTATATAGTGTGTCACCAGGGGGCGCCAGTATATAGTGTGTGTCACCAGGGGGCGCCAGTATATAGTGTGTGTCACCAGGGGGCGTCAGTATATAGTGTGTCACCAGGGGGCGCCAGTATATAGTGTGTGTCACCAGGGGGCGCCAGTATATAGTGTGTGTCACCAGGGGGCGTCAGTATATAGTGTGTCACCAGGGGGCGTCAGTATATAGTGTCTGTCACCAGCGGGCGCCAGTATATAGTGTGTCACCAGGGGGCGCCAGTATATAGTGTGTGTCACCAGGGGGCGTCAGTATATAGTGTCACCAGGGGGCGTCAGTATATAGTGTCTGTCACCAGGGGGCGCCAGTATATAGTGTCTGTCACCAGGGGGCGCCAGTATATAGTGTGTGTCACCAGGGGGCGCCAGTATATAGTGTCACCAGGGGGCGTCAGTATATAGTGTCTGTCACCAGGGGGTGCCAGTATATAGTGTCTGTCACCAGGGGGCGCCAGTATATAGTATGTGTCACCAGGGGGCGTCAGTATATAGTATGTGTCACCAGGGGGCGTCAGTATATAGTATGTGTCACCAGTGTGCACCAGTATATAGTATGTGTCACCAGGGGGCGTCAGTATATAGTGTCTGTCACCAGGGGCGCCAGTATATAGTGTCACCAGGGGGCACCAGTATATAGTGTCTGTCACCAGGGGGCGCCAGTATATAGTGTCACCAGGGGACACCAGTATATAGTATGTGTCACCAGGGGGCGTCAGTATATAGTGTCTGTCACCAGGGGGCGCCAGTATATAGTGTCACCAGGAGGCGCCAGTATATAGTGTCTGTCACCAGGGGGCACCAGTATATAGTATGTGTCACCAGGGGGCGTCAGTATATAGTGTCTGTCACCAGGGGGCACCAGTATATAGTGTGTCACCAGGAGGCGCCAGTATATAGTGTCTGTCACCAGGGGGCGCCAGTATATAGTGTGTGTCACCAGAGGGCGCCAGTATATAGTGTGTCACCAGGGGGCGCCAGTATATAGTGTGTGTCACCAGAGGGCACCAGAATATAGTATGTGTCACCAGAGGGCACCAGAATATAGTGTGTGTCACCAGAGGGCACCAGTATATAGTGTGTGTCACCAGGGAGCGCCAGTATATAGTGTGTCACCAGAGGGCGCCAGTATATAGTGTGTGTCACCAGAGGGCACCAGTATATAGTGTGTGTCACCAGGGGGCACCAGTATATAGTGTGTGTCACCAGGGGGCGCCAGTATATAGTGTGTCACCAGGGGGCACCAGTATATAGTGTGTGTCACCAGAGGGCACCAGAATATAGTGTGTGTCACCAGGGAGCGCCAGTATATAGTGTCTGTCACCAGGGGGCGGCAGTATATAGTGTCACCAGGGGGCATCAGTATATAGTGTCTGTCACCAGGGGGCGTCAGTATATAGTGTCACCAGGGGGCACCAGTATATAGTATGTGTCACCAGGGGGCGTCAGTATATAGTGTCTGTCACCAGGGGGCGCCAGTATATAGTGTCACCAGGGGGCACCAGTATATAGTGTGTCACCAGGAGGCGCCAGTATATAGTGTCTGTCACCAGAGGGCGCCAGTATATAGTGTGTGTCACCAGAGGGCGCCAGTATATAGTGTGTCACCAGGGGGCGCCAGTATATAGTGTGTGTCACCAGAGGGCACCAGTATATAGTGTGTGTCACCAGAGGGCGCCAGTATATATTGTGTGTCACCAGGGGGCACCAGTATATAGCGTGTGTCACCAGAGGGCACCAGTATATAGTGTGTGTCACCAGAGGGCACCAGTATATAGTGTGTGTCACCAGGGGGCACCAGTATATAGTGTGTGTCACCAGGGGGCGCCAGTATATAGTGTGTCACCAGGGGGCACCAGTATATAGTGTCTGTCACCAGAGGGAACCAGAATATAGTGTGCGTCACCAGAGGGCACCAGAATATAGTGTGTGTCACCAGGGGGCGCCAGTATATAGTGTGTGTCACCAGAGGGTGCCAGTATATAGTGTGTGTCACCAGAGGGCACCAGTATATAGTGTGTGTCACCAGAGGGCGCCAGTATATAGTGTGTGTCACCAGGGGGCGCCAGTATATAGTGTGTGTCACCAGAGGGCACCAGAATATAGTGTCACCAGAGGGCACCAGTATATAGTGTGTCACCAGAGGGCACCAGTATATAGTGTGTGTCAACAGAGGGCACCAGAATATAGTGTGTGTCACCAGAGGGCACCAGAAAATAGTGTGTGTCACCAGGGGGCACCAGAATATAGTGTGTGTCACCAGGGGGCGCCAGTATATAGTGTGCGTCACCAGAGGGCACCAGAATATAGTGTGTCACCAGAGGGCACCAGTATATAGTGTGTGTCACCAGAGGGCACCAGAATATAGTGTGTGTCACCAGAGGGCACCAGAATATAGTGTGTGTCACCAGGGGGCACCAGTATATAGTGTGTGTCACCAGGGGGCACCAGAATATAGTGTGTGTCACCAGGGGGCGCCAGTATATAGTGTGTGTCACCAGAGGGCACCAGAATATAGTGTGTCACCAGAGGGCACCAGAATATAGTGTGTGTCACCAGAGGGCACCAGTAAATAGTGTGTGTCACCAGAGGGTGCCAGTATATAGTGTGTGTCACCAGAGGGCGCCAGTATATAGTGTGTGTCACCAGGGGGCGCCAGTATATAGTGTGTCACCAGAGGGCGCCAGTATATAGTGTGTGTCACCAGAGGATGCAGTATATAGTGTGTGTCACCAGAGGGCACCAGTATATAGTGTGTGTCACCAGAGGGCACCAGAATATAGTGTGTGTCACCAGAGGGCACCAGAATATAGTGTGTGTCACCAGGGGGCACCAGTATATAGTGTGTGTCACCAGGGGGCGCCAGTATATAGTGTGTGTCACCAGAGGGCACCAGAATATAGTGTGTCACCAGAGGGCACCAGAATATAGTGTGTGTCACCAGAGGGCACCAGTAAATAGTGTGTGTCACCAGAGGGTGCCAGTATATAGTGTGTGTCACCAGAGGGCGCCAGTATATAGTGTGTGTCACCAGGGGGCGCCAGTATATAGTGTGTCACCAGAGGGTGCCAGTATATAGTGTGTGTCACCAGAGGACGCCAGTATATAGTGTGTGTCACCAGAGGATGCAGTATATAGTGAGTGTCACCAGAGGGCACCAGTATATAGTGTGTGTCACCAGAGGGCACCAGAATATAGTGTGTGTCACCAGGGGGCACCAGTATATAGTGTGTGTCACCAGGGGGCACCAGAATATAGTGTGTGTCACCAGGGGGCGCCAGTATATAGTGTGTGTCACCAGAGGGCACCAGAATATAGTGTGTGTCACCAGAGGGCACCAGTAAATAGTGTGTGTCACCAGAGGGTGCCAGTATATAGTGTGTGTCACCAGAGGGCGCCAGTATATAGTGTGTGTCACCAGGGGGCGCCAGTATATAGTGTCACCAGAGGGCACCAGTATATAGTGTGTCACCAGAGGGCGCCAGTATATAGTGTCTGTCACCAGGAGGCGCCAGTATATAGTGTGTGTCACCAGAGGGCGCCAGTATATAGTGTGTCACCAGAGGGCGCCAGTATATAGTGTCTGTCACCAGGAGGCGCCAGTATATAGTGTGTGTCACCAGGGGGCGCCAGTATATAGTGTCACCAGAGGGCACCAGTATATAGTGTGTCACCAGAGGGCGCCAGTATATAGTGTCTGTCACCAGGAGGCGCCAGTATATAGTGTGTGTAACCAGAGGGCGCCAGTATATAGTGTGTCACCAGAGGGCGCCAGTATATAGTGTGTGTCACCAGAGGACGCCAGTATATAGTGTGTGTCACCAGAGGATGCAGTATATAGTGTGTGTCACCAGAGGGCACCAGTATATAGTGTGCATCACCAGAGGGCACCAGTATATAGTGTGTGTCACCAGAGGGCACCAGTATATCGTGTGTCACCAGGGGGCGCCAGTATATAGTGTGTGTCACCAGAGGGCGCCAGTATATAGTGTGTCACCAGAGGGCACCAGTATATAGTGTGTGTCACCAGAGGATGCAGTATATAGTGTGTGTCACCAGGGGGTGCCAGTATATAGTGTGTGTCACCAAGGGGCACCAGTATATAGTGTGTCACCAGAGGGCACCAGTATATAGTGTGTGTCACCAGAGGATGCAGTATATAGTGTGTGTCACCAGGGGGCACCAGTATATAGTGAGTCACCAGAGGGCGCCAGTATATAGTGTGTGTCACCAGAGGGCGCCAGTATATAGTGTGTCACCAGAGGGCACCAGTATATAGTGTGTGCCACCAGAGGATGCAGTATATAGTGTGTGTCACCAGGGGACGCCAGTATATAGTGTGTGTCACCAGGGGGCACCAGTATATAGTGTGTCACCAGAGGGCGCCAGTATATAGTGTGTGTCACCAGAGGGCGCCAGTATATAGTGTGTGTCAACAGAGGGCGCCAGTATATAGTGTGTGTCACCAGAGGGCGCCAGTATATAGTGTGTGTCACCAGAGGGCACCAGTATATAGTGTGTCACCAGAGGGCACCAGTATATAGTGTGTGTCACCAGAGGACGCCAGTATATAGTGTGTCACCAGAGGGCACCAGTATATAGTGTGTGTCACCAGTGGGCACCAGTATATAGTGTGTGTCACCAGAGGGCGCCAGTATATAATGTGTGTCACCAGAGGGCACCAGTATATAGTGTGTCACCAGAGGATGCAGTATATAGTGTGTGTCACCAGGGGGCGCCAGTATATAGTGTGTGTCACTAGAGGGCGCCAGTATATAGTGTGTGTCACGAGAGGGCACCAGTATATAGTGTGTGTCACTAGATTGCACCAGTATATAGTGTGTGTCACCAGGGGACGCCAGTATATAGTGTGTGTCACCAGAGGGTGCCAGTATATAGTGTGTCACCAGTGTGCACCAGTATATAATCTGTGTCACCAGAGGGCACCAGAATATAGTGTATGTCACCAGTGTGCACCAGTATATAGTATGTATCACCAGAGGACACCAGTATATAGTGTGTGTCACCAGTGTGCACCAGTATATAGCGTGTGTCATCAGTGTGCACCAGTATATAGTGTGTCACCAGGGGGCGCCAGTATAGTGTGTCACTAGTGTGCACCATTATATAGTATGTGACACTAGTGTGCACCATTATATAATGTGTGTCACCAGAGGGTGCCAGTATATTGTATTTGTCACCAGTGTGCACCAGTATACAGTGTGTCGCCAGAGGGCACCATTATATAGTGTGTGTCACCAGTGTGCACCATTATATAGTATGTGTCACCAGTGTGTACCATTATATAGTATGTGTCGCCAGTGTGCACCATTATATCGTATGTGTCAGCAGTGTGCACCAATATATTGTGTGTCACCAGTGTGCACCATTATATAGTATGTGTCACCAGCGTGCATTATTATATAGCATGTGTCACCAGTGTGCACCATTATATAGTATGTGTCACTAGTGTGCACCATTATATTGAATGTGTCACCAGTATGCACCATTATATAGTATGTGTCACCTGTGTGCATTATTATATAGCATGTGTCACCAGTGTGCACCATTATATAGTATGTGTCACCAGTGTGCACCATTATATAGTATGTGTCACTAGTGTGCACCATTATATTGTATGTGTCACCAGTATGCACCATTATATAGTATATGTCACCAGTGTGCATTATTATATAGCATGTGTCACCAGTGTGCACCATTATATAGTATGTGTCACCAGTGTGCACCATTATATAGTATGTGTCACCAGTGTGCATTATTATATAGTATGTGTCACCAGTGTGCACCATTATATGGTATGTGTCACTAGTGTGCACCATTATATTGTATGTGTCACCAGTATGCACCATTATATAGTATGTGTCACCTGTGTGCATTATTATATAGCATGTGTCACCAGTGTGCACCATTATATAGTATGTGTCACCAGTGTGCACCATTATATAGTATGTGTCACTAGAGTGCACCATTATATTGTATGTGTCACCAGTATGCACCATTATATAGTATATGTCACCAGTGTGCATTATTATATAGCATGTGTCACCAGTGTGCACCATTATATAGTATGTGTCACCAGTGTGCACCATTATATATTATATGTCACCAGTGTGCACCATTATATTGTATGTGTCACCAGTGTGCATCACTATATAGTATGTGTCACCAGTGTGCACTACTATATAGTATGTGTCACCAGTGTGCACCACTATATAGTATGTGTCACCAGTGTGCACCACTATGTAGTATGTGTCACCAGTGTGCACCATTATATAGTATGTGTCACCAGTGTGCATTATTATATAGCATGTGTCATTAGTGTGCACCAGTATATAGTATGTGTCACCAGTGTGCGCCATTATATAGTGTGTCACCAGTGTGCACCATTATATAGTATGTGTCACCAGTGTGCATTATTATATAGCATGTGTCACCAGTGTGCACCATTATATAGTATGTGTCACCAGTGTGCACCATTATACAGAATGTCACCAGTGTGCAAGTGTGCACCATTATATAGTATGTGTCACCAGTGTGCACCACTATATAGTATGTGTCACCAGTGTGCATTATTATATAGCATGTGTCACTAGTGTGCACCATTATATAGTGTGTCACCAGTTTGCACCATCATATAGTACGTGTCACCAGTGTGCGCCATTATACAGAATGTGTCACCAGAGGGCACAATTATATAGTATGTGTCACCAGTGTGCACCATTATATAGTATGCGTCACCAGTGTGCACCATTATATAGTGTGTGTCACCAGTGTTCATCTTTATTTGGTATATGTCACCAGAGGGCACAATTATATAGTATGCGTCACCAGTGTGCACCATTATATTGTATGTGTCACCAGTGTGCACCATTATATAGTATGTGTCACCAGTGTGCATTATTATATAGCATGTGTCACCAGTGTGCATTATTATATAGCATGTGTCACCAGTGTGCACCTTTATATAGTATGTGTCACTAGTGTGCACCATTATATTGTATGTGTCACCAGTATGCACCATTATATAGTATGTGTCACCAGTGTGCATTATTATATAGCATGTGTCACCAGTGTGCACCATTATATAGTATGTGTCACCAGTGTGCACCATTATATAGTATGTGTCACCAGTGTGCACCATTATATTGTATGTGTCACGAGTGTGCATCACTATATAGTATGTGTCACCAGTGTGCACTACTATATAGTATGTGTCACCAGTGTGCACCACTATATAGTATGTGTCACCAGTGTGCACCACTATGTAGTATGTGTCACCAGTGTGCACCATTATATAGTATGTGTCACCAGTGTGCGCCATTATATAGTGTGTCACCAGTGTGCACCCTTATATAGTATGTGTCACCAGTGTGCACCATTATATAGTATGTGTCACCAGTGTGCATTATTATATAGCATGTGTCACTAGTGTGCACCATTATATAGTATGTGTCACCAGTGTGCGCTATTATACAGAACGGGTCACCAGTGTGCAAGTGTGCACCATTATATAGTATGTGTCACCAGTGTGCACCATTATATAGTGTGTCACCAGTTTGCACCATTATATAGTACGTGTCACCAGTGTGCACCATTATACAGAATGTGTCACCAGAGGGCACAATTATATAGTATGTGTCACCAGTGTGCACCATTATATAGTATGTGTCACCAGTGTGCACCATTATATAGTATGTGTCACCAGTTTGCATCTTTATTTATTATGTGTCACCAGAGGGCATAATTATATAGTATGTGTCACCAGAGGGCATAATTATATCGTATGTGTCACCAGTGTGCACCACTATATAGTATGTGTCACCAGTGTGCATTATTATATAGCATGTGTCACTAGTGTGCACCATTATATAGTATGGGTCACCAGAGGGCACCACTAAATAGTATGTGTCACCAGTGTGCACCATTATATAGTATGTGTCACCAGTGTGCACCATTATATAGTATGTGACACTAGTGTGCACCATTATATAATGTGTGTCACCAGAGGGCGACAGTATATTGCATGTGTCACCAGTGTGCACCAGTATACAGTGTGTCGCCAGAGGGCACCATTATATAGTGTGTGTCACCAGTGTGCACCATTATATAGTATGTGTCACCAGTGTGTACCATTATATAGTATGTGTCGCCATTGTGCACCATTATATCGTATGGGTCACCAGTGTGCTCCATTATATTGTATGTGTCACCAGTGTGCATTATTATATAGCATGTGTCACCAGTGTGCACCATTATATAGTATGTGTCACCAGTGTGCACCATTATATAGTATGTGTCACCAGTGTGCACCATTATATTGTATGTGTCACCAGTATGCACCATTATATAGTATGTCACCAGTGTGCATTATTATATAGCATGTGTCACCATTGTGCACCATTATATAGTATGTGTCACCAGTGTGCACCATTATATAGTATGTGTCACCAGTGTGCACCATTATATAGTATGTGTCACCAGTGTGCACCACTTTATAGCATGTGTCACCAGTGTGCATTTTTATATAGCATGTGTCACTAGTGTGCACCATTATATACTGTGTCACCAGTTTGCACCATTAAATAGTACGTGTCACCAGTGTGCACCAGTATATAGTATATGTCACCAGTGTGCATTATTATATAACATGTGTCACCAGTGTGCATTATTATATAGCATGTGTCACTAGTGTGCACCATTATATAGTGTGTCACCAGTTTGCACCATTATATAGTACGTGTCACCAGTGTGCGCCATTATACAGAATGTGTCACCAGAGGGCACCATTATATAGTATGTGTCACCAGTGTGCACCATTATATAGTATGTGTCACCAGTGTGCACCATTATATAGTATGTGTCACTAGTGTGCACCACTATATAGTATGTGTCACCAGTGTGCATTATTATATAGCATGTGTCACTAGTGTGCACCATTATATAGTATGTGTCACCAGTGTGCGCCATTTTATAGTGTGTCACCAGTGTGCACCATTATATAGTATGTGTCACCAGTGTGCACCATTATATAGTATGTGTCAACAGTGTGCATTATTATATAGCATGTGTCACTAGTGTGCACCATTATATTGTATGTGTCACCAGTGTGTGCCATTATACAGAATGTGTCACCAGTGTGCACCATTATATAGTATGTGTCACCAGTGTGCACCACTATATAGTGTGTCACCAGTGTGCATTATTATATAGCATGTGTCACTAGTGTGCACCATTATATAGTATGTGTCACCAGTATGCACCATTATATAGTGTGTCACCAGTGTGCACCAGTATATAGTATGTGTCACCAGTGTGCACCATTATATAGCATGTGTCACCAGTGTGCATTATTATATAGCATGTGTCACTAGTGTGCACCGTTATATAGTATGTGTCACCAGTGTGCGCCATTATATAGTATGTGTCACTAGTGTGCACCATTATATAGTATGCGTCACCAGTGTGCAACATTATATAGTATGTGTCACCAGTGTGCATTATTATATAGCATGTGTCACCAGTGTGCATTATTGTATAGCATGTGTCACTAGTGTGCACCATTATATAGTATGTGTCATCAGTGTGCACCATTATATAGTATGTGTCACCAGTGTGCACCATTATTTTGTATGTGTCACCAGTGTGCACCATTATATAGTATGTGTCACCAGTGTGCACCACTATATAGTATGTGTCACCAGTGTGCATTATTATATAGCATGTGTCACTAGTGTGCACCATTATATAGTATGCGTCACCAGAGGGCACCACTAAATAGTATGTGTCACCAGTGTGCACCATTATATAGTATGTGTCACCAGTGTGCACCACTTTATAGCATGTGTCACCAGTGTGCATTTTTATATAGCATGTGTCACTAGTGTGCACCATTATATAGTGTGTCACCAGTTTGCACCATTATATAGTACGTGTCACCAGTGTGCCCCATTATACAGAATGTGTCACCAGAGGGCACCATTATATAGCATGTGTCACCAGTGTGCACCATTATATAGTATGTGTCACCAGTGTGCACCATTATATAGTATGTGTCACCAGTGTGCACCATTATATAGTATGTGTCACCAGTGTGCACCATTATATAGTATGTGTCACCAGTGTGCATCTTTATTTAGTATATGTCACCAGAGGGCATAATTATATAGTATGTGTCACTAGTATGAACCATTATCTGGTATGTGCACTGACACTCGGCTGAAACTCTGACAGAGTTCTCTTGCATGAGAGCACATACACTCCTGTGACCCCGGCGTTAAGTGCATTATCATAAGTGTGCATAATGATTGTTTGTATAACTAGCGTACATCATGATAGTGTATCTGTATCACTAATGTGCACCATAATAGTGTCTATGTTACTACTGTTCATCATTATAGTGTCTGTATCACTTATGTGCATCATGATATTCTTTGAATCACTAATGTACACCATGATAGAATGTCTGTATCACTAATATGCCCCATGATAGCTTCTGTATCAATAGTGTGCACAATGATAGTGTCTGTATCACTAATGTGAATCATGATTGAGTGTTTGCATAACTATTGTGCATCATGATAGTATCTGTATCACTAGTGTGCATCATGATAGAGTGCTTGTATCACTATTGTGCACATGATAGTTTCTGTATCACTAGTGTGCGCCATGATGGTGTGTATCACTAGTGTGTACCATGTTAGTTACTGTATCACTAGTGTGCACCATGATAGAGTGTCTGTATCACTAGTGTGCATCATGATAGAGTGCTTGTATCACTATTGTGCACATGATAGTTTCTGTATCACTAGTGTGCGCCATGATGGTGTGTATCACTAGTGTGTACCATGTTAGTGTCTGTATCACTAGTGTGCACCATGATAGAGAGTCTGTATTACTAGCGTGCACCATGATAAAGTGTCTGTATCACTAGTGTGCACCATGATAGAGTGTTTGTATCACTAGTGTGCACCATGATAGAGTATCTGTATCAATAGTGTGCACAATGATAGTGTCTGTATCACTAATGTGAATCATGATTGAGTGTTTGTATAACTATTGTGCATCATGATATTATCTGTATCACTAGTGTGCACCATGATAGAGTGTCTGTATCACTAGTGTGCATCATGATAGAGTGCTTCTATCACTATTGTGCACATGATAGTTTTTGTATCACTAGTGTGCACAATGATGGTGTGTATCACTAGTGTGTACCATGTTAGTGTCTGTATCACTAGTGTGCACCATGATAGAGTGTCTGTATCACTAGTGTGCATCATGATAGAGTGCTTGTATCACTATTGTGCACATGATAGTTTCTGTATCACTAGTGTGCACCATGATGGTGTGTATCACTAGTGTGTACCATGTTAGTGTCTGTATCGCTAGTGTGCACCATGATAGAGTGTCTGTATTACTAGCGTGCACCATAATAAAGTGTCTGTATCACTAGTGTGCACCATGATAGAGTGTCTGTATCACTAGTGTGCTCCATTATAGTTTCTGTATCACTAATTTTCACCATGATAAAGTTTCTGAATCACTAGTGTGCACCATAATAGTGTCTGTATCAATAATGTGCACCCTGATAGTGTGTATCACTAGTGTGCACCATGATAAAGTGTCTGAATTACTAGTGTGCACCATGATAGAGTGTCTGTATCAATAGTGTGCACCGTGACAGAGTGTCTGTATCACTAGCGTGCACCATGATAGAGTATCTGTATCAATAGTGTGCACAATGATAGTGTCTGTATCACTAATGTGAATCATGATTGAGTGTTTGTATAACTATTGTGCATCATGATAGTATCTGTATCACTAGTGTGCACCATGTTAGAGTGTCTGTATCACTAGTGTGCATCATGATAGAGTGCTTGTATCATTATTGTGCACATGATAGTTTTTATTACTAGTGTGCACCATGATGGTGTGTATCACTAGTGTGTACCATGTTAGTGTCTGTATCACTAGTGTGCACCATGATGGTGTGTATCACTAGTGTGTACCATGTTAGAGTCTGTATCACTAGTGTGTACATGATAAAGTGTCTGAATTACTAGTGTGCACCATGATAGAGTGTCTGTATCAATAGTGTGCACCATGACAGAGTGTCTGTATCACTAGTGTGAACCATGATAGAGTATCTGTATCAATAGTGTGCACAATGATAGTGTCTGTATCACTAATGTGAATCATGATTGAGTGTTTTCATAACTATTGTGCATCATGATAGTATCTGTATCACTAGTGTGCATCATGTTAGAGTGTCTGTATCACTAGTGTGCACCATGATAGAGTGTCTGTATCACTAGTGTGCATCATGATAGAGTGCTTGTATCACTATTGTGCACATGATAGTTTTTGTATTACTAGTGTGCACCATGATGGTGTGTATCACTAGTCTGTACCATGTTAGAGTCTGTATCACTAGCGTGCACCATGATAGTGTCTGAATTACTAATGTGCACCATAATAGAGTGTCTGTATCAATAGTGTGCACCGTGACAGAGTGTCTGTATCACTAGCGTGCACCATGATAGAGTATCTGTATCAATAGTGTGCACAATGATAGTGTCTGTATCACTAATGTGAATCATGATTGAGTGTTTGTATAACTATTGTGCATCATGATAGTATCTGTATCACTAGTGTGCACCACAATAGAGTGTCTGTATCACTAGTGTGCATCATGATAGAGTGCTTGTATCACTATTGTGCACATTATAGTTTTTGTATTACTAGTGTGCACCATGATGTTGTTTATCACTAGTGTGTACCATGTTAGTGTCTGTATCACTAGTGTGCACCATGATGGTGTGTATCACTAGTGTGTACCATGTTAGTGTCTGTATCACTAGTGTGCATCATGATAGTTTCTGTATCAATAGCGTGCACAATGATAGTGTTTGTATCACTAATGTGAATCATGATTGAGTGTTTGTATAACTGTTGTGTATCATGATAGTATCTGTATCACTAGTGTGCACCATGATAGAGTGTCTGTATCACTAGTGTGCATCATGATAGAGTGCTTGTATCACTATTGTGCACATGATAGTTTTTGTATTACTAGTGTGCACCATGATGGTGTGTATCACTAGTGTGTACCATGTTAGCGTCTGTATCACTAGTGTGCACCATGATAGAGTGTCTGTATTACTAGCGTGCACCATGATAAAGTGTCTGTATCACTAGTGTTCACCATGATAGAGTATATGTATCACTAGTGTGCACCATTATAGTTTCTGTATCACTAATTTTCACCATGATAAAGTTTCTGAATCACTAGTGTGCACCATAATAGTGTCTGTATCAATAGTGTGCACCCTGATAGTGTGTATCACTAGTGTGTACCATGCTAGAGTCTGTATCATTAGTGTGCACCAAGATAGTGTCTGAATCACTAGTGTGCACCATGATAAAGTGTCTGAATTACTAGTGTGCACCATGGTAGAGTGTGTGTATCACTAGTGTGCACCGTGACAGAGTGTCTGTATCACTAGTGTGCACCATGATCGTGTCTAAATCACTAGTGTGCACCATGATAGTGTCTAAATCACTAGTGTGCACCGTGATAGAGTATCTGTATCATTAGTGTGCATCATGATAGTGTCTGAATCACTAGTGTGCACCGTGATAGAGTATCTGTATCATTAGTGTGCATCATGATAGTGTCTGAATCACTAATGTGCACCGTGACAGAGTGTCTGTAACACTAGTGTGCAGCATGATTGTGTAAATCAAAAGTTAGTCCCTGGATATGGTACTAGGTTCATATATGCAAAAAAACTACAAATATATATTAAGTACCTACATATAGGACCAAATAGAAAAAACGTTCATAGCCACTGAAATGATGAGAGCATCTAAGAGAAAAGCGCCCACAGAATTAGATAAAATACAAAATTCTTTATTACATTATTTTAATACAGAATGTTAATTAGACGGGCAGGTGAAGTATGGTAGGAGCCAATATCAGGTGGCACCACAGAATGACAAGGTACAAAAAGTGAAGTTCAGCACGCGCTGTCCTCTTATATGCTCTCATCATCTCAGTGGCACTGAAGGTTTTTTCTATTTGGTCCTATATGTAGCTACTTAATATATATTTGTAGTTTTTTTGCATATATGAATCTAGTACCATATCCAGGGAGAAACGTTTGATATTTATCTCATTATCTTCTTGCTGTGTACTTTTACAGGTCTTTAGTCTCTGGTTAACATGGACTTTAAAGCCAGAGATGGTGTCTGGCAAATACAGGTGGCCCCGGTGTTTGGTGGTGAGTCGGGCAGTATGGGGCCGGGCGATCAGAGACACGAGCATACTCCAAATTCTGATTAAATGACTATTACATAACAGGAGTAACATTTGGAGGAATAGGGCATTGGGCATTATATTAAGCAGAATCTAATCCCACGTGGTCTCACAATACAGCTCTTCCCCTCGATCCCAGTGGAGGATGAGTCCATTATTTCCAGATGAGAAAACATATCTGCTAAGAATCTATTACGAGCTTAGAGAAAGATGCTCTCACCATGATTGGGTGTATAAATCACTAGTGTGCACCATGATAGCGTCTGTATCACTAGTGTGCACCATGATAGCGTCTGTATCACTAGTGTGCACCATGATAGCGTCTGTTTCACTAGTGTGCACCATGATAGCGTCTGTATCACTAGTGAGCACCATGATAGCGTCTGTATCACTAGTGTGCACCATGATAGCGTCTGTTTCACTAGTGTGCACCATGATAGCGTCTGTATCACTAGTGAGCACCATGATAGCGTCTGTATCACTAGTGAGCACCATGATAGCGTCTGTATCAATAGTGAGCACCATGATAGCGTCTGTATCACTAGTGAGCACCATGATAGTATCTGTATCACTAGTGTGCACCATGATAGCGTCTGTATCACTAGTGAGCACCATGATAGCGTCTGTATCACTAGTGAGCACCATGATAGCGTCTGTATCAATAGTGAGCACCATGATAGCGTCTGTATCAATAGTGAGCACCATGATAGTATCTGTATCACTAGTGTGCACCATGATAGCGTCTGTATCAATAGTGAGCACCATGATAGTATCTGTATCACTAGTGTGCACCATGATAGCGTCTGTATCACTAGTGTGCACCATGATAGCGTCTGTATCACTAGTGTGCACCATGATAGCGTCTGTATCACTAGTGAGCACCATGATAGTATCTGTATCATTAGTGTGCACCATGATAGTGTCTGTATCACTAGTGTGCACCATGATAGTGTCTGTATCAATAGTGTGCACCATGATAGTGTCTGTATCAATAGTGTGCACCATGATAGTGTCTGTATCAATAGTGTGCACCATGATAGTGTCTGTATCACTAGTGTGCACCACTATTCTGCTGGTGCAGTCACTGTGTACATACATTACATTACTGATCCTGAGTTACCTCGTGTATTATACTCCAGAGCTGCACTCACTAATCTGCTGGTGCAGTCACTGTGTACATACATTACATTACTGATTCTGAGTTACATCCTGTATTATACTCCAGAGCTGCACTCACTATTCTGCTGGTGCAGTCACTATGTACATACATTACATTACTGATCCTGAGTTACATCCTGTATTATACTCCAGAGCTGCACTCACTATTCTGCGGGTGCAGTCACTGTGTACATACATTACATTACTGATCCTGAGTTACCTCCTGTATTATACTCCAGAGCTGCACTCACTATTCTGCTGGTGCAGTCACTGTGTACATACATTACATTACTGATCCTGAGTTACATCCTGTATTATACTCCAGAGCTGCACTCACTATTCTGCTGGTGCAGTCACTGTGTACATACATTACATTACTGACCCTGAGTTACATCCTGTATTATACTCCAGAGCTGCACTCACTATTCTGCTGGTGCAGTCACTGTGTACATACATTACATTACTGATCCTGAGTTACATCCTGTATTATACTCCAGAGCTGCACTCACTATTCTGCTGGTGTAGTCACTGTGCACATACATTACATTACTGATCCTGTACTGATCCTGAGTTACATCCTGTATTATACTCCAGAGCTGCACTCACTAATCTGCTGGTGCAGTCACTGTGTACATACATTACATTACTGATTCTGAGTTACATCCTGTATTATACTCCAGAGCTGCACTCACTATTCTGCTGGTGCAGTCACTATGTACATACATTACATTACTGATCCTGAGTTACATCCTGTATTATACTCCAGAGCTGCACTCACTATTCTGCGGGTGCAGTCACTGTGTACATACATTACATTACTGATCCTGAGTTACCTCCTGTATTATACTCCAGAGCTGCACTCACTATTCTGCTGGTGCAGTCACTGTGTACATACATTACATTACTGATCCTGAGTTACATCCTGTATTATACTCCAGAGCTGCACTCACTATTCTGCTGGTGCAGTCACTGTGTACATACATTACATTACTGACCCTGAGTTACATCCTGTATTATACTCCAGAGCTGCACTCACTATTCTGCTGGTGCAGTCACTGTGTACATACATTACATTACTGATCCTGAGTTACATCCTGTATTATACTCCAGAGCTGCACTCACTATTCTGCTGGTGCAGTCACTGTGTACATACATTACATTACTGATCCTGAGTTACATCCTGTATTATACTCCAGAGCTGCACTCACTATTCTGCTGGTGCAGTCACTGTGTACATACATTACATTACTGATCCTGAGTTACATCCTGAATTATCCTCCAGAGCTGCACTCACTATTCTGCTGGTGGAGTCACTGTGTACATACATTACATTACTGATACTGAGTTACATCCTGTATTATCCTCCAGAGCTGCACTCACTATTCTGCTAGTGCAGTCACTGTGTACATACATTATATTACTGATCCTGAGTTACCTCCTGTATTATACTCCAGAGCTGCACTCACTATTCTGCTGGTGCAGTCACTGTGTACATACATTACATTACTGATCCTGAGTTACATCCTGTATTATACTCCAGAGCTGCACTCACTATTCTGCTGGTGCAGTCACTGTGTACATACATTACATTACTGATCCTGAGTTACATCCTGTATTATACACCAGAGCTGCACTCACTATTCTGCTGCTGCAGTCACTGTGTACATACATTACATTACTGGTCCTGAGTTACATCCTGTATTATACTCCAGAGCTGTACTCACTATTCTGCTGGTGGAGTCACTGCGTACATACATTACATTAGTGATCCTGAGTTACCTCCTGTATTATACTCCAGAGCTGCACTCACTATTCTGCTGGTGCAGTCACTGTGTACATACATTACATTACTGATCCTGAGTTACCTCCTGTATTATACTCCAGAGCTGCACTCACTATTCTGCTGGTGCAGTCACTGTGTACATACATTACATTACTGATCCTGAGTTACCTCCTGTATTATACTCCAGAGCTGCACTCACTATTCTGCTGGTGCAGTCACTGTGTACATACATTACATTACTGATCCTGAGTTACCTCCTGTATTATACCCCAGAGCTGCACTCACTATTCTGCTGGTGGAGTCACTGTGCACATACATTACATTACTGATCCTGAGTTACCTCGTGTATTATACTCCAGAGCTGCACTCACTATTCTGCTGGTGGAGTCACTGTGTACATACATTACATTACTGATCCTGAGTTACCTCCTGTATTATGCTGCAGAGCTGCACTCACTATTCTGCTGGTGGAGTCACTGTGTACATACATTACATTACTGATCCTGAGTTACCTCCTGTATTATACTCCAGAGCTGCACTCACTATTCTGCTGGTGGAGTCACTGTGTACATACATTACATTACTGATCCTGAGTTACATCCTGTATTATACTCCAGAGCTGCACTCACTATTCTGCTGGTGCAGTCACTGTGCACATACATTACTGATCCTGAGTTACATCCTGTATTATACTCCAGAGCTGCACTCACTATTCTGCTGGTGCAGCCACTGTGCACATACATTACTGATCCTGAGTTACATCCTGTATTATACTCCAGAGCTGCACTCACTATTCTGCTGGTGCAGTCACTGTGTACATACATTACATTACTGATCCTGAGTTACATCCTGTATTATACTCCAGAGCTGCGCTCACTATTCTGCTGGTGCAGTCACTGTGTACATACATTACATTACTGATCCTGAGTTACATCTTGTATTATACTCCAGAGCTGCACTCACTATTCTGCTGGTGCAGTCACTGTGCACATACATTATATTACTGATCCTGAGTTACATCCTGTATTATACTCCAGAGCTGCGCTCACTATTCTGCTGGTGCAGTCACTGTGTACATACATTACATTACTGATCCTGAGTTACATCCTGTATTATACCCCAGAGCTGCACTCACTATTCTGCTGGTGCAGTCACTGTGTACATACATTACATTACTGATCCTGCGTTACATCCTGTATTATACCCCAGAGCTGCACTCACTATTCTGCTGGTGCAGTCACTGTGTACATACATTACATTACTGATCCTGAGTTACATCCTGTATTATACTCCAGAGCTGCACTCACTATTCTGCTGGTGCAGTCACTGTGTACATACATACATTACTGATCCTGCGTTACATCCTGTATTATACTCCAGAGCTGTACTCACTATTCTGCTGGTGCAGTCACTGTGCACATACATTACTGATCCTGTGCTGGTCCTCGGTGAGCTCTGTATGTTCTCTGTACACCCCCCTCACTGGGTCTGGTATAACCTGGGCGTCCTCGTGTGCAGCAGATGCTGCCGTGTGGCTCGGTGTAATAATACTGCAGTAAATGCCTTAATAATATGGTGGATGGTAAATTGCAATGTTTAATTGTGCACAAGATTAGGTAATTACCGCGTAGGTCAGGCTGATCCTGGAGGTGAGACGCCCCCCGCCCCCGCTCCTTACATAAGGAGGGTCTGTATCCTGATACCTCATTATTGGAGGACTGGTGCCAGCGACTCCATAATTATAGAATACAGGGGATCCTCACACTCTGTCACCTATAGTGTTCACATACAGAGCTGCAGCGACTCCCAGGACTCACAGCCAGAGCCCCGATAATGCAAAATGACTGAGTATCTCCGATCCCAGCAGATAGCATGCACTAAATACAGCATCACCCATCAGTGTGTACAGGCAGGAGAGGCCCAAGTTATACCAGCATGCTCCACGTATGCAGAAGATGCCCAGGTTATACCAGCATGCTCCACGTATGCAGAAGATGCCCAGGTTATACCAGCATGCTCCATGTATATAGAAGATGCCCAGGTTATACCAGCATGCTCCATGTATATAGAAGATGCCCAGGTTACACCAGCATGCTCCATGTATATAGAAAATGCCCAGGTTATACCAGCATGCTCCATATATATAGAAAATGCCCAGGTTATACCAGCATGCTCCATGTATAAAGAAGATGCCCAGGTTATACCAGTATTCTGCATATATATAGAAAATGCCCAGGTTATACGAGCAAGCTCCATGTATATAGAAAATGCCCAGGTTATACCAGCATGCTCCATGTATATAGAAGATGCCCAGGTTATACCAGCATGCTCCATATATATAGAAAATGCCCAGGTTATACCAGCATGCTCCATGTATATAGAAGATGCTCAGGTTATACCAGCATGCTCCATATTACCAGATATACAGAGGATTTTCAGGTTATATCAGCTGTTCATATATAATTATATACAGGAGATGCCCAGGTTATACCAGCTGTACATATATAATTATATACAGGAGATGCCCAGGTTATACCAGCTGTACATATATAATCATATACAGA
This sequence comes from Phyllobates terribilis, assembly GCF_046119375.1. Classification (NCBI taxonomy): domain Eukaryota; kingdom Metazoa; phylum Chordata; class Amphibia; order Anura; family Dendrobatidae; genus Phyllobates; species Phyllobates terribilis. Next base: position 1,208,671,693 of record NW_027362761.1, on the reverse strand, counting down.
AGATAACCATGTTGTACATACAGTGGCTTGAAAAAGTCTTCATACCCCATGAACTTTTCCACAATTTTTCATGTTACACCCACAAACTTAAATGTATTTTGTTGGGATTTTATGTGATTCAGCTCTAAGTAACAAGTATTTGTGACTAGAGATGAGCGAACCCGAAGTTAAAAGTTGGCGTTTGTAGTAGACAGTCAGTGTCCGGTGCTAAAGATTGAACATGGACTTTCCCCGTCTATTGCAATGGAGAGAGAGATAGAGAGGTAGAGATTTTTTTTTTTTCCTACTCAGACCCAAAATTCGTGTCTCCATTGTTTTCAACTTCCACGGGTCCGCTGATCCCTATATGTGACAAGTAATGGAAATGATACAAGGTTTTCTGTTTTATAAAACCTGTGACGTGTATTTGTATTCAGCCCCTGAGTCAGGACTTTGTAGGACCACCTTTCTCTGCAGTCACTGCTGCAGTCCTTTGGGGTCTCTTCAGCTTTGCTCTTCCAGAGGAGACATTTTGCCCCTTCTTCTTTGCACACTCGCTTTCGCTCAGTGAGATCGGATGGAGACGTCTGTGATCAGCATTTTTGCTGTGCCGTTCACACACATGAATATGCTCTGATCTAAACCCTCTATTGTGGCTCTGGCAGGATGTTTGGGGTCGTTGTCTTGTTGGAAGGTGAACCTACGCCCCAGTCTCAAGACGTCTGCAGCGCCTATCAGGTTTTCCTCGAGGATTTCCCTGTATTTAGCTCCATCCATCTTCCCATCACCTCTGACCAGCTTCCCTGCCTCTGCTGAAGAAAAGCCTCCCCACAGCATGATGCTGCCTCCACTATGTGTGACGGTGGGGATGGTATTTTCAGGGTGATGTGCGGTGCTATTTTCTCCTCTAGCCAGAGCCCCTTTTCCATATGCTTGCTGTGTTCCCTATATGGCTTTTTACAAACTGCACGCAGGACATATTATGGCTTTAAAAAATGTCTTTCTTCTTGCTACTCTTCCATAAAGGCCAGTTTTAATAGTTTTTCTGTGGACAGATTCTCCCACCTGAGCTGTGGACCTCTGCAGCTCCTCCAGTGACCATGAGCCTCTTGGCTTCGTCTGTCATTAGTGCTCTCCTTGCTTGGGATGTCCATGTAGCTGGACGGCCATGTCTTGGTAGGTTTGCAGCTGTGCCATACTCCTTCCATGTTTGGATAATGGATTGAACAGAGCTCCGTGAGATGTTCATAGCTTGGGATATTTTTTACGACCTAACCCTGCTTTACTCTCCTCCAAATCTTTATCCCTGACCTGTCTGATGGGCCCCTTGGTTTTCATGATGCAGTTTGATCCCAAATGATCTCAAACAATCCTGTGAGGCCTTCACAGAACAGCTGCAGTTGTACTGAGAAGAAATTACGCACCGGAGAACGCAATGTACTAATTATGTGACTCCTGGGGGTAATTGGTCACTCAGGATTTTATTTTGGGACATCAGAATACAATGGGCTGTACACTAACGCACCTCACAATTTTCAGATATAGATTTTTAAAATAATTAGAAACCCAAGTATGATTTCCCTTACACTTCACAAATACTTGTTACTTTGTGTTTGAATCACGTAAATCCCAATAAAATACATTTAAGCTGTAGAGTGATAAAAATGTGGAAAAGTTCATAAATATGAATACTTTTCCAAGTGCTGTATATAATTATATACAAGAGATACCCAGGTTATACCAGCTGTACATATATAATTATATACAGGAGATGCCCAGGTTATACCAGCTGTACATATATAATTATATACAAGAGATACCCAGGTTATACCAGCTGTACATATATAATTATATACAGGAGATACCCAGGTTATACCAGCTGTACATATATAATTATATACAGGAGATACCCAGGTTATACCAGCTGTACATATATAATTATATACAGGAGATACCCAGGTTATACCAGCTATACATATAGAATTATATACAAGAGATACCCAGGTTATACCAGCTGTACATATAGAATTATATACAGGAGATACCCAGGGTATACCAGCTGTAGATATATAATTATATACAGGAGATGCCCAGGTTATACCAGCTGTACATATATAATTATATACAGATGATACCCAGGTTATACCAGCTGTACATATATAATTATATACAGGAGATGCCCAGGTTATATCAGCTGTACAAATATAATTATATACAGGAGATACCCAGGTTATACCAGCTGTACATATATAATTATATACAGGAGATACCCAGGTTATACCAGCTGTACATATAGAATTATATACAAGAGATACCCAGGTTATACCAGCTGTACATATATAATTATATACAGGAGATGCCCAGGTTATACCAGCTGTACATATATAATTATATACAGATGATACCCAGGTTATACCAGCTGTACATATATAATTATATACAGGAGATGCCCAGGTTATATCAGCTGTACATATATAATTATATACAGGAGATACCCAGGTTATACCAGCTGTACATATATAATTATATACAGGAGATACCCAGGTTATACCAGCTGTACATATAGAATTATATACAGGAGATACCCAGGTTATACCAGCTGTAGATATATAATTATATACAGGAGATGCCCAGGTTATACCAGCTGTGCATATATAATTACATACAGGAGATGCCAAGGTTATACCAGCTGTACATATATAATTATATACAGGAGATACCCAGGTTATACCAGCTGTGCATATATAATTATATACAGGAGATGCCCAGGTTATACCAGCTGTACATATATAATTATATACAGGAGATGCCCAGGTTATACCGGCTGTACATATATAATTATATACAGGAGATGCCCAGGTTATACCAGCTGTACATATATAATTATATACAGGAGATGCCCAGGTTATACCAGCTGTACATATATTATTATATACAGGAGATGCCCAGGTTATAGCAGCTGTACATATATTATTATATACAGGAGATGCCCAGGTTATACCAGCTGTACATATATAATTATATACAGGAGATGCCCAGGTTATACCAGCTGTACATATATTATTATATACAGGAGATGCCCAGGTTATAGCAGCTGTACATATATTATTATATACAGGAGATGCCCAGGTTATACCAGCTGTACATATATAATTATATACAGGAGATGCCCAGGTTATACCAGCTGTGCATATATAATTATATACAGGAGATGCCCAGGTTATACCAGCTGTACTTATATAATTATATACAGGAGATGCCCAGGTTGTACCAGCTGTACATATATAATTATATACAGGAGATGCCCAGGTTATACCAGCTATACATATATAACTATATACAGGAGATGCCCAGGTTATACCAGCTGTACATATATAATTATATACAGGAGATGCCCAGGTAATACCAGCTGTACGTATATAATTATATACAGGAGATGCCCAGGTTATACCAGCTCTATGTATATAATTATATACAGGAGATGCCCAGGTTATACCAGCTGTACATATATAATTATATACCGGAGATGCCCAGGTTATACCAGCTGTACATATATTATTATATACAGGAGATGCCCAGGTTATAGCAGCTGTACATATATTATTATATACAGGAGATGCCCAGGTTATACCAGCTGTACATATATAATTATATACAGGAGATGCCCAGGTTATACCAGCTGTACATATATAATTATATACAGGAGATGCCCAGGTTATACCAGCTGTACTTATATAATTATATACAGGAGATGCCCAGGTTGTACCAGCTGTACATATATAATTATATACAGGAGATGCCCAGGTTATACCAGCTATACATATATAACTATATACAGGAGATGCCCAGGTTATACCAGCTGTACATATATAATTATATACAGGAGATGCCCAGGTAATACCAGCTGTACGTATATAATTATATACAGGAGATGCCCAGGTTATACCAGCTCTATGTATATAATTATATACAGGAGATGCCCAGGTTATACCAGCTGTACATATATAATTATATACCGGAGATGCCCAGGTTATACCAGCTGTACATATATTATTATATACAGGAGATGCCCAGGTTATAGCAGCTGTACATATATTATTATATACAGGAGATGCCCAGGTTATACCAGCTGTACTTATATTATTATATACAGGAGATGCCCAGGTTATAGCAGCTGTACATATATAATTACATACAGGAGATGCTGAGCTTATACCAGCTGTACATAGATAATTATATACAGGAGATGCCCAGGTTATACCAGCTGTACATCTATTATTATATACAGGAGATGCCCAGGTTATAGCAGCTGTACATATATAATTATATACAGGAGATGCCCAGGTTATACCAGCTGTACATATATTATTATATACAGGAGATGCCCAGGTTATACCAGCTGTACATATATAATTATACACAGGAGATTCCCAGGTTATACCAGCTGTACATATATAATTATATACAGGAGATGCCCAGGTTATACCAGCTGTACATATATTATTATATACAGGAGATGCCCAGGTTATACCAGCTGTACATATATAATTATACACAGGAGATGCCCAGGTTATACCAGCTGTGCATATATAATTATATACAGGAGATGCCCAGGTTATACCAGCTGTACATATATAATTATATACAGGAGATGCCCAGGTTATATCAGCTGTACATATATAATTATATACAGGTGATGCCCAGGGTATACCAGCTGTACATATATAATTATATACAGGTGATGCCCAGGTTATACCAGCTGTACATATATAATTATATACAGGAGATGACCAGGTTATACCAGCTGTACATATATTTTTATATACAGGAGATACCCAGGTTATACCAGCTGTACATATATAATTATATACAGGAGATGACCAGGTTATACCAGCTGTACATATATAATTATATACAGGAGATGTCCAGGTTATACCAGCTGTACATATATTATTATATACAGGAGATGCCCAGGTTATACCAGCTGTGCATATATAATTATATACAGGAGATGCCCAGGTTATATCAGCTGTACATATATAATTATATACAGGTGATGCCCAGGGTATACCAGCTGTACCATATATAATTATATACAGGTGATGCCCAGGTTATACCAGCTGTACATATATAATTATATACAGGAGATGACCAGGTTATACCAGCTGTACATATATTTTTATGTACAGGAGATACCCAGCTTATACCAGCTGTACATATATAATTATATACAGGAGATGCCCAGGTTATATCAGCTGTACATATATAATTATATACAGGAGATACCCAGGTTATACCAGCTGTACATATATAATTATATACAGGAGATACCCAGGTTATACCAGCTGTACATATAGAATTATATAAAGGAGATACCCAGGGTATACCAGCTCTAGATATATAATTATATACAGGACATGCCCAGGTTATACCAGCTGTACATATATTATTATATACAGGAGATGCCCAGGTTATACCAGCTGTACATATATAATTATATACAGGAGATGCCCAGGTTATACCAGCTGTGCATATATAATTATATACAGGAGATGCCCAGGTTATACCAGCTGTACTTATATAATTATATACAGGAGATGCCCAGGTTGTACCAGCTGTACATATATAATTATATACAGGAGATGCCCAGGTTATACCAGCTATACATATATAACTATATACAGGAGATGCCCAGGTTATACCAGCTGTACATATATAATTATATACAGGAGATGCCCAGGTAATACCAGCTGTACGTATATAATTATATACAGGAGATGCCCAGGTTATACCAGCTCTATGTATATAATTATATACAGGAGATGCCCAGGTTATACCAGCTGTACATATATAATTATATACCGGAGATGCCCAGGTTATACCAGCTGTACATATATTATTATATACAGGAGATGCCCAGGTTATAGCAGCTGTACATATATTATTATATACAGGAGATGCCCAGGTTATACCAGCTGTACATATATAATTATATACAGGAGATGCCCAGGTTATACCAGCTGTACATATATAATTATATACAGGAGATGCCCAGGTTATACCAGCTGTACTTATATAATTATATACAGGAGATGCCCAGGTTGTACCAGCTGTACATATATAATTATATACAGGAGATGCCCAGGTTATACCAGCTATACATATATAACTATATACAGGAGATGCCCAGGTTATACCAGCTGTACATATATAATTATATACAGGAGATGCCCAGGTAATACCAGCTGTACGTATATAATTATATACAGGAGATGCCCAGGTTATACCAGCTCTATGTATATAATTATATACAGGAGATGCCCAGGTTATACCAGCTGTACATATATAATTATATACCGGAGATGCCCAGGTTATACCAGCTGTACATATATTATTATATACAGGAGATGCCCAGGTTATAGCAGCTGTACATATATTATTATATACAGGAGATGCCCAGGTTATACCAGCTGTACTTATATTATTATATACAGGAGATGCCCAGGTTATAGCAGCTGTACATATATAATTACATACAGGAGATGCTGAGCTTATACCAGCTGTACATAGATAATTATATACAGGAGATGCCCAGGTTATACCAGCTGTACATCTATTATTATATACAGGAGATGCCCAGGTTATAGCAGCTGTACATATATAATTATATACAGGAGATGCCCAGGTTATACCAGCTGTACATATATTATTATATACAGGAGATGCCCAGGTTATACCAGCTGTACATATATAATTATACACAGGAGATTCCCAGGTTATACCAGCTGTACATATATAATTATATACAGGAGATGCCCAGGTTATACCAGCTGTACATATATTATTATATACAGGAGATGCCCAGGTTATACCAGCTGTACATATATAATTATACACAGGAGATGCCCAGGTTATACCAGCTGTGCATATATAATTATATACAGGAGATGCCCAGGTTATACCAGCTGTACATATATAATTATATACAGGAGATGCCCAGGTTATATCAGCTGTACATATATAATTATATACAGGTGATGCCCAGGGTATACCAGCTGTACATATATAATTATATACAGGTGATGCCCAGGTTATACCAGCTGTACATATATAATTATATACAGGAGATGACCAGGTTATACCAGCTGTACATATATTTTTATATACAGGAGATACCCAGGTTATACCAGCTGTACATATATAATTATATACAGGAGATGACCAGGTTATACCAGCTGTACATATATAATTATATACAGGAGATGTCCAGGTTATACCAGCTGTACATATATTATTATATACAGGAGATGCCCAGGTTATACCAGCTGTGCATATATAATTATATACAGGAGATGCCCAGGTTATATCAGCTGTACATATATAATTATATACAGGTGATGCCCAGGGTATACCAGCTGTACCATATATAATTATATACAGGTGATGCCCAGGTTATACCAGCTGTACATATATAATTATATACAGGAGATGACCAGGTTATACCAGCTGTACATATATTTTTATATACAGGAGATACCCAGCTTATACCAGCTGTACATATATAATTATATACAGGAGATGCCCAGGTTATATCAGCTGTACATATATAATTATATACAGGAGATACCCAGGTTATACCAGCTGTACATATATAATTATATACAGGAGATACCCAGGTTATACCAGCTGTACATATAGAATTATATAAAGGAGATACCCAGGGTATACCAGCTGTAGATATATAATTATATACAGGACATGCCCAGGTTATACCAGCTGTACATATATAATTATATACAGATGATACCCAGGTTATACCAGCTGTACATATATAATTATATACAGGAGATGCCCAGGTTATATCAGCTGTACATATATAATTATATACAGGAGATACCCAGGTTATACCAGCTGTACATATATAATTATATACAGGAAATACCCAGGTTATACCAGCTGTACATATAGAATTATATACAGGAGATACCCAGGGTATACCAGCTGTAGATATATAATTATATACAGGAGATGCCCAGGTTATACCAGCTGTACATATATAATTATATACAGATGATACCCAGGTTATACCAGCTGTACATATATAATTATATACAGGAGATGCCCAGGTTATACCAGCTGTGCATATATAATTACATACAGGAGATGCCAAGGTTATACCAGCTGTACATATATAATTATATACAGGAGATACCCAGGTTATACCAGCTGTGCATATATAATTATATACAGGAGATGCCCAGGTTATACCAGCTGTACATATATAATTATATACAGGAGATGCCCAGGTTATACCAGCTGTACATATATAATTATATACAGGAGATGCCCAGGTTATACCAGCTGTACATATATAATTATATACAGGAGATGCCCAGGTTATACCAGCTGTACATATATTATTATATACAGGAGATGCCCAGGTTATAGCAGCTGTACATATATTATTATATACAGGAGATGCCCAGGTTATACCAGCTGTACATATATAATTATATACAGGAGATGCCCAGGTTATACCAGCTGTGCATATATAATTATATACAGGAGATGCCCAGGTTATACCAGCTGTACTTATATAATTATATACAGGAGATGCCCAGGTTGTACCAGCTGTACATATATAATTATATACAGGAGATGCCCAGGTTATACCAGCTATACATATATAACTATATACAGGAGATGCCCAGGTTATACCAGCTGTACATATATAATTATATACAGGAGATGCCCAGGTAATACCAGCTGTACGTATATAATTATATACAGGAGATGCCCAGGTTATACCAGCTCTATGTATATAATTATATACAGGAGATGCCCAGGTTATACCAGCTGTACATATATAATTATATACCGGAGATGCCCAGGTTATACCAGCTGTACATATATTATTATATACAGGAGATGCCCAGGTTATAGCAGCTGTACATATATTATTATATACAGGAGATGCCCAGGTTATACCAGCTGTACATATATAATTATATACAGGAGATGCCCAGGTTATACCAGCTGTACATATATAATTATATACAGGAGATGCCCAGGTTATACCAGCTGTACTTATATAATTATATACAGGAGATGCCCAGGTTGTACCAGCTGTACATATATAATTATATACAGGAGATGCCCAGGTTATACCAGCTATACATATATAACTATATACAGGAGATGCCCAGGTTATACCAGCTGTACATATATAATTATATACAGGAGATGCCCAGGTAATACCAGCTGTACGTATATAATTATATACAGGAGATTCCCAGGTTATACCAGCTCTATGTATATAATTATATACAGGAGATGCCCAGGTTATACCAGCTGTACATATATAATTATATACCGGAGATGCCCAGGTTATACCAGCTGTACATATATTATTATATACAGGAGATGCCCAGGTTATAGCAGCTGTACATATATTATTATATACAGGAGATGCCCAGGTTATACCAGCTGTACATATATTATTATATACAGGAGATGCCCAGGTTATAGCAGCTGTACATATATAATTACATACAGGAGATGCTGAGCTTATACCAGCTGTACATAGATAATTATATACAGGAGATGCCCAGGTTATACCAGCTGTACATCTATTATTATATACAGGAGATGCCCAGGTTATAGCAGCTGTACATATATAATTATATACAGGAGATGCCCAGGTTATACCAGCTGTACATATATTATTATATACAGGAGATGCCCAGGTTATACCAGCTGTACATATATAATTATATACAGGAGATTCCCAGGTTATACCAGCTGTACATATATAATTATATACAGGAGATGCCCAGGTTATACCAGCTGTACATATATTATTATATACAGGAGATGCCCAGGTTATACCAGCTGTACATATATAATTATACACAGGAGATGCCCAGGTTATACCAGCTGTGCATATATAATTATATACAGGAGATGCCCAGGTTATACCAGCTGTACATATATAATTATATACAGGAGATGCCCAGGTTATATCAGCTGTACATATATAATTATATACAGGTGATGCCCAGGGTATACCAGCTGTACATATATAATTATATACAGGTGATGCCCAGGTTATACCAGCTGTACATATATAATTATATACAGGAGATGACCAGGTTATACCAGCTGTACATATATTTTTATATACAGGAGATACCCAGGTTATACCAGCTGTACATATATAATTATATACAGGAGATGACCAGGTTATACCAGCTGTACATATATAATTATATACAGGAGATGCCCAGGTTATACCAGCTGTACATATATTATTATATACAGGAGATGCCCAGGTTATACCAGCTGTACATATATAATTATACACAGGAGATGCCCAGGTTATACCAGCTGTGCATATATAATTATATACAGGAGATGCCCAGGTTATACCAGCTGTACATATATAATTATATACAGGAGATGCCCAGGTTATATCAGCTGTACATATATAATTATATACAGGTGATGCCCAGGGTATACCAGCTGTACCATATATAATTATATACAGGTGATGCCCAGGTTATACCAGCTGTACATATATAATTATATACAGGAGATGACCAGGTTATACCAGCTGTACATATATTTTTATATACAGGAGATACCCAGGTTATACCAGCTGTACATATATAATTATATACAGGAGATGCCCAGGTTATACCAGCTGTGCATATATAATTATATACAGGAGATGCCCAGGTTATACCAGCTGTGCATATATAATTATATACAGGAGATGCCCAGGTTATACCAGCTGTACATATATAATTATATACAGGAGATGCCCAGGTTATATCAGCTGTGCATATATAATTATATACAGGAGATGCCCAGGTTATACCAGCTGTACATATATAATTATATACAGGAGATGCCCAGGTTATACCAGCTGTACATATATAATTATATACAGGAGATGCCCAGGTTATATCAGCTGTACATATATAATTATATACAGGTGATGCCCAGGTTATACCAGCTGTGCATATATAATTATATACAGGAGATGACCAGGTTATACCAGCTGTACATATATAATTATATACAGGAGATGCCCAGGTTATACCAGCTGTACATATATTATTATATACAGGAGATGCCCAGGTTATACCAGCTGTACATATATAATTATACACAGGAGATGCCCAGGTTATACCAGCTGTGCATATATAATTATATACAGGAGATGCCCAGGTTATACCAGCTGTACATATATAATTATATACAGGAGATGCCCAGGTTATATCAGCTGTACATATATAATTATATACAGGTGATGCCCAGGGTATACCAGCTGTACATATATAATTATATACAGGTGATGCCCAGGTTATACCAGCTGTACATATATAATTATATACAGGAGATGACCAGGTTATACCAGCTGTACATATATTTTTATATACAGGAGATACCCAGGTTATACCAGCTGTACATATATAATTATATACAGGAGATGCCCAGGTTATACCAGCTGTGCATATATAATTATATACAGGAGATGCCCAGGTTATACCAGCTGTGCATATATAATTATATACAGGAGATGCCCAGGTTATACCAGCTGTACATATATAATTATATACAGGAGATGCCCAGGTTATACCAGCTGTACATATATAATTATATACAGGAGATGCCCAGGTTATATCAGCTGTGCATATATAATTATATACAGGAGATGCCCAGGTTATACCAGCTGTACATATATAATTATATACAGGAGATGCCCAGGTTATACCAGCTGTACATATATAATTATATACAGGAGATGACCAGGTTATACCAGCTGTACATATATAATTATATACAGGTGATGCCCAGGTTATACCAGCTGTGCATATATAATTATATACAGGAGATGACCAGGTTATACCAGCTGTACATATATTTTTATATACAGGAGATACCCAGGTTATACCAGCTGTACATATATAATTATATACAGGAGATACCCAGGTTATACCAGATGTACATATATAATTATATACAGGAGATACCCAGGTTATACCAGATGTACATATATTATTATGTACAGGAGATACCCAGGTTATACCAGATGTACATATATAATTATATACAGGAGATACCCAGGTTATACCAGATGTACATATATTATTATATACAGGAGATGCCCAGGTTATACCAGCTGTACATATATAATTATATACAGGTGATGCCCAGGTTATACCAGCTGTGCATATATAATTATATACAGGAGATGACCAGGTTATACCAGCTGTACATATATTTTTATATACAGGAGATACCCAGGTTATACCAGCTGTACATATATAATTATATACAGGAGATACCCAGGTTATACCAGATGTACATATATAATTATATACAGGAGATACCCAGGTTATACCAGATGTACATATATTATTATATACAGGAGATACCCAGGTTATACCAGATGTACATATATAATTATATACAGGAGATACCCAGGTTATACCAGCTGTACATATATAATTATATACAGGTGATGCCCAGGTTATACCAGCTGTGCATATATAATTATATATAGGAGATACCCAGGTTATACCAGATGTACATATATTATTATATACAGAAGATGCCCAGGTTATAGCAGCTGTACATATATAATTATGTACAGGAGATGCCCAGGTTATATCAGCTGTGCATATATAATTATATACAGGAGATGCCCAGGTTATACCAGCTGTACATATATAATTATATACAGGAGATGCCCAGGTTATACCAGCTGTACATATATAATTATATACAGGAGATACCCAGGTTATACCAGCTGTACATATATAATTATATACAGGAGATACCCAGGTTATACCAGATGTACATATATTATTATATACAGGAGATACCCAGGTTATACCAGATGTACATATATAATTATATACAGGAGATACCCAGGTTATACCAGATGTACATATATTATTATATACAGGAGATGCCCTGGTTATACCAGCTGTACATATATAATTATATACAGGTGATGCCCAGGTTATACCAGCTGTGCATATATAATTGTATACAGGAGATGCCCAGGTTATACCAGCTGTACATATATAATTATATACAGGAGATGCCCAGGTTATACCAGCTGTACATATATTTTTATATACAGGAGATACCCAGGTTATACCAGCTGTACATATATAATTATATACAGGAGATACCCAGGTTATACCAGATGTACATATATAATTATATACAGGAGATACCCAGGTTATACCAGCTGTACATATATTATTATATACAGGAGATACCCAGGTTATACCAGATGTACATATATAATTATATACAGGAGATACCCAGGTTATACCAGATGTACATATATTATTATATACAGGAGATGCCCAGGTTATACCAGCTGTACATATATAATTATATACAGGTGATGCCCAGGTTATACCAGCTGTGCATATATAATTATATACAGGAGATGACCAGGTTATACCAGCTGTACATATATTTTTATATACAGGAGATACCCAGGTTATACCAGCTGTACATATATAATTATATACAGGAGATACCCAGGTTATACCAGATGTACATATATAATTATATACAGGAGATACCCAGGTTATACCAGATGTACATATATTATTATATACAGGAGATACCCAGGTTATACCAGATGTACATATATAATTATGTACAGAAGATACCCAGGTTATACCAGATGTACATATATTATTATATACAGGAGATGCCCAGGTTATACCAGCTGTACATATATAATTATATACAGGTGATGCCCAGGTTATACCAGCTGTGCATATATAATTATATACAGGAGATGACCAGGTTATACCAGCTGTACATATATTTTTATATACAGGAGATACCCAGGTTATACCAGCTGTACATATATAATTATATACAGGAGATACCCAGGTTATACCAGATGTACATATATAATTATATACAGGAGATACCCAGGTTATACCAGATGTACATATATTATTATATACAGGAGATGCCCTGGTTATACCAGCTGTACATATATAATTATATACAGGTGATGCCCAGGTTATACCAGCTGTGCATATATAATTATATACAGGAGATGCCCAGGTTATACCAGCTGTACATATATAATTATATACAGGAGATGCCCAGGTTATACCAGCTGTACATATATTTTTATATACAGGAGATACCCAGGTTATACCAGCTGTACATATATAATTATATACAGGAGATACCCAGGTTATACCAGATGTACATATATAATTATATACAGGAGATACCCAGGTTATACCAGCTGTACATATATTATTATATACAGGAGATACCCAGGTTATACCAGATGTACATATATAATTATATACAGGAGATACCCAGGTTATACCAGATGTACATATATTATTATATACAGGAGATGCCCAGGTTATACCAGCTGTACATATATAATTATATACAGGTGATGCCCAGGTTATACCAGCTGTGCATATATAATTATATACAGGAGATGACCAGGTTATACCAGCTGTACATATATTTTTATATACAGGAGATACCCAGGTTATACCAGCTGTACATATATAATTATATACAGGAGATACCCAGGTTATACCGGCTGTACATATATAACTATATACAGGAGATACCCAGGTTATACCAGCTGTACATATATAATTATATACAGGAGATACCCAGGTTATACCAGCTGTACATATATAATTATATACAGGAGATACCCAGGTTATACCAGCTGTACATATATAATTATATACAGGAGATACCCAGGTTATACCAGCTGTACATATATAATTATATACAGGTGATGCCCAGGTTATACCAGCTGTGCATATATAATTATATATAGGAGATACCCAGGTTATACCAGATGTACATATATTATTATATACAGGAGATGCCCAGGTTATACCAGATGTACATATATAATTATATACAGGAGATGCCCAGGTTATACCAGCTGTACATATATAATTATATACAGGAGATGCCCAGGTTATACCAGCTGTACATATATAATTATATACAGGAGATACCCAGGTTATACCAGATGTACATATATTATTATATACAGGAGATGCCCAGGTTATACCAGATGTACATATATTATTATATACAGGAGATGCCCAGGTTATACCAGCTGTACATATATAATTATATACAGGAGATGCCCAGGTTATACCAGCTGTGCATATATAATTATATACAGGAGATGACCAGGTTATACCAGCTGTACATATATTATTATATACAGGAGATGCCCAGGTTATACCAGCTGTACATATATAATTATATACAGGAGATGCCCAGGTTATACCAGCTGTACATATATAATTATATACAGGTGATGCCCAGGTTATACCAGCTGTGCATATATAATTATATACAGGAGATGCCCAGGTTATACCAGCTGTACATATATAATTATATACAGGAGATACCCAGGTTATACCAGCTGTACATATATAATTATATACAGGAGATGACCAGGTTATACCAGCTGTACATATATTATTATATACACGAGATGCCCAGGTTATACCAGATGTACATATATTATTATATACAGGAGATGCCCAGGTTATACCAGCTGTACATATATAATTATATACAGGTGATGCCCAGGTTATACCAGCTGTGCATATATAATTATATACAGGAGATGCCCAGGTTATACCAGCTGTACATATATAATTATATACAGGAGATACCCAGGTTATACCAGCTGTACATATATAATTATATACAGGTGATGCCCAGGTTATACCAGCTGTACATATATAATTATATATAGTAGATACCCAGGTTATACCAGATGTACATATATAATTATATACAGAAGATACCCAGGTTATACCAGATGTACATATATTATTATATACAGGAGATGCCCAGGTTATACCAGATGTACATATATAATTATATACAGGAGATGCCCAGGTTATACCAGATGTACATATATTATTATATACAGGAGATGCCCAGGTTATACCAGCTGTACATATATTATTATATACAGGTGATGCCCAGGTTATACCAGCTGTGCATATATAATTATATACAGGAGATGCCCAGGTTATACCAGCTGTACATATATAATTATATACAGGAGATACCCAGGTTATACCAGCTGTACATATATAATTATATACAGGTGATGCCCAGGTTATACCAGCTGTACATATATAATTATATATAGTAGATACCCAGGTTATACCAGATGTACGTATATAATTATATACAGAAGATACCCAGGTTATACCAGATGTACATATATTATTATATACAGGAGATGCCCAGGTTATACCAGATGTACATATATAATTATATACAGGAGATGCCCAGGTTATACCAGATGTACATATATTATTATATACAGGAGATGCCCAGGTTATAGCAGCATAGTCTGGATGACGTGCTGCTATCACTCCTGTGTCTTCGCTCTTTCCCTGATGTCACCAGTGATCTGGCACACGTCTTCAGTGGGTGTAATATAACTGTGGGCTGAACGTGGAGTAAAATATCTTCAAATATTTCAGTATTTTTATAACTTTGAATGATATTGAAGAAAAATAGCAAAAAGCAGATTTCCTGCCAAGGAGCGGTGTCTTCTGCTGAGCAGTCGGTTCTTAGACACAATAAGGTGCTACTTCCCGTCAACCAAGTTGTCTCCCAGGAGGCAAAGATCTGCTGATCTGGTCACTGACACCTTCTAAACCTGTGTTTATTCGCTCTGGTCAATGACTGTTGTGAATTATGACATCATCTCTGTGATTTGTGCCAATGATGACATCATGTGAGTAACTTACACTACGTTATGACCTCATCTTTACGATATGTGAATTTTGTGTAGTATTTCACCAATGTAATTTCCATGATTAATTTTGACATTATCTGATACAAATCTTATTACTTTTAAGTTGAACGCTTTATAAGTTATGTAGTCACAGAGAGCTTAGATTAGAGCAGGCGTATAGGCTGGGTTTAATTGCTATTGCAGTATTGTATACCGCTGCTGCACCATTAAAACAAAAGACCTTTTCAGGGCTACATATTTTTTTTCCTATTAATTGTGGAAAGTTTGCAGGGATATATTATATACCTAAGTTAAAATGCGCAAGGCATGTGGTAAGGGAAGGGGAAGTGGACGTGCTGCTGATGGTGCACGCAGAGGCAGAGGCCATGAGCCCAGACCAACCCCACCGGGTGATAGCAGCAGAACATAAAGCCAATTCAAATGCTCCTTTGTTATCTGGTGTATTTCCATGCGAACCTTCCCACCCAAAAAAAGAGCATATAGTTCATGGTTTCTTTTTTTTCTTGTCCTCATCCTCCTCCTCCACCATATCAACAGGACCATCATGCGGCCCTTGCTCCAAATTTTTAGAGGGTCATCATGCGGCCTTCGCTCATCACTTTTAGAAGGTAAACAGGCGGCCCTCACTCATAATTTTTGAGTATCATCATGTGGCCTTTACTCATAATTTTTAGAGTGCCCTCATGCAGCCATCGCTCATAATGTTTAGATGGTCACCAGTTGGCCCTCGCTCATAATGTTTAGAGGATAAACGGGATGCCCTCGTTCTAAGTTTTTTCAGGGTGTGTATGATGCCCGCCTTCATAATTTTTACAGTATGTGTATGAGGCCTACCTCTACAATTCTCTTACATATATATATATATATATATATATATATATATATATATTATATATATATACCCACCCCCATACTCCCAGGGGTAAATGTTTTTCAGCCCTTGCACTTCGTGCATAGGCTTTACCAGTCTAGGAGTCTCACTCATTAAAAAGGGAAGAACATGTTTTCTCATGCTCACCTCTACGTGTCTCTCAGCAGGGGCCCTCAGTCAATGGCTTGGGGCCCTTGTGCAAGAAATGTGTCTGGGTCCCTTCCTTTTATGGCGACAAAGCTACAGCTATACAGTATATATATCCACACACACACATATATACCTCTTACATAGCCTCCTTTATTATGTATATTTCCTCCCCTTATTATACAGTGTCCTCTCTTGTTATGTACAGCACTGTCCCTTATTATACAGTGTCCTCTCTTGTTATGTACAGCACCGTCCCTTATTACACAGTGCCCTCTCTTGTTATGTACAGCACCGTCCCTTACATATCGGATAATATAGCGCCCTGTTTTTTATTATATACCGTCCTCTCCTGTTAGATATATAATGCAATGACGGCTGATGGAGCATGGGAAAGCGTCTTTTCTGATGGAGAAGCTGATGGACTGGTTTTCCGGTCAGATGCTGCTACATCAGCCATCATTTTATATCTAACAAGAGACGACTATGTAATAAAAGAGGCTGATAAAAATAACAAGAATACGCTATGTAATGGACAGCACTGTATATAACAGCAGAGGAAGCTATATAATAAGGGACAGCACCATATATAACTAGAGAGGATGGTATGTAATAAGGGAGGGTGTTATACATAATAAAAGAAGAAACTATATAACTAAGGATGGCACTATACAGTGAGGAAAAAAAGTATTTAGTCAGCCACCAATTGTGCAAGTTCTCCCACTTAAAAAGATGAGGTCGGCCTGTAATAAACATTATAGGTCGACCTCAACTATGAGAGACAAAATGAGAAAACAAATCCTGAAAATCACATTGTCTGATTTAGAAAGAATTTTTTTCAAATTTTGGTGGAAAATAATTGGTGACTGACTAAATACTTTTTTAACCCACTGTACATAATAAGTGAGTACACTATATACTAAGGGACTGTGCTATACATAATAAGACTACATTCCTGTATCTGTGTGCAGTGTCGGTGTGCAGCACGCTTTTAATAAACGCATTGAGCATGTCCTATTCTAATCCTCAAAATCGGATCAGAACAAGACATTCTCTGACACTAAAGGTTCTCATTATCAGATCCGTGATTTTCATGGATGTGTGAATGAATCTATAAAACTCTACGAGTCCGTGGACCATCCGATAAAAAGATCTGGCAGCTCACGGACATTTCACACAAATGTGAGAATGGGGCCTAAGGGATTTTACAGATAACATTATCACTCCAAGTCACACAGTGCAGATACAGAATAATATTTACATCCAGGCACTTACCGCTGACGTCTCAATTACAGTCAGTTTCTGCTCCTTCTTCTCCATCTGGTCAGACCTTCATTTCGACATCTCCCAGCCACGACTCGTCTTGTCACAATGATCACCGCAGCCCTAAAAATAACAAGGTCACATATATTGTATGCATGTGCTTCCCCCGCACTGCGCCCCTGAATACAGATATGTACCCCACCATTAATATACTATTAGCCACGCACCAATCAAAATATATCATTGTCCTCTCCCACTTCCATCATTGTCATCTCCCTCACCTCCATCATTGTCCTTTTTCCCACACCAATCATTGTCCTCTCCCCCTCCTCCATCATTGTCCTCTCCCCCACCTCCATCATTGTCATTTCCCCCACCTCCATCATTGTCATTTCCCCCACCTCCATCATTGTCCTGTCCCCCACCTCCATCAATTTTATTTCCCCCACCTCCATCAATGTCATCTCCCCCACCTCCATCATTGTTCTCCCCCACTTCCATCATTGTCGCCTCCCCAACTCCATCATTCATCTCTCCCACCTCCATCAATGTCATCCTCCTCACTCACATCATTGTTCTCCCCCACTTCCATCATTGTCATCTCCCCCACCTCCATCAGTCATCACCCCCACCTCCATCATTGTCCTTTCTCCCACATCCATCATTGCCATCTCCCCCCACCTCCATCATTGTCATCTCCCCCACCTCCATCATTTCTCTCTGTCATCCCCATCATTGTCATCTCCCCCACCTCCATCATAGTCATCTCCACCACCCCTACCATTATTCTCCCCCATCCCCATCATTGTCATTTCCCCCACCTCCATCATTGCTGTCCCCATCCCCATCATTGTAATCTCTCCCACCTCCATCATTGCTCTCCCCCATCCCCATCATTGTCATCTCCCCCACCTCCATCATTGCTCTCCCCCACCTCCTTCATTGTCATCTCCCTCAACTCCATCATTGCTCTCCCCCACCTCCATCATTGTCATCTCCCCCACATCCACCATTGCTCTCCCCCATCCCCATCATCTCCCCCACCTCCATCATTGCTCTCCCCCACCTCCATCATTGTCATCTCTCCCACCTCCATCATTGTCTCCTCCACCTCCATCTTGCTCTCCCCCATCCCCATCATTGTCTCCCCCACCATCCCTCATTGTCCTGGACCTCTCCCCAGTGTATTAGTAAAAAAGGAAACACAAAAACAACAACACTCACCTCTCTGCCCGTTCCCCGCAGCATTGTCATTTCTGACATCTTTCTCCCTGACACAGGCCCGCAGTGCATGCTGATGTCATCAAGCCCCAAACCTGTGTCAAGGAGAAAGTACTGGTCAGGAAGCAGAGGATGGATCCCTCCACTCCTCTGCCATTTTCTCCTGTCAGCAGTTGAGCTGGAGGGATCGCCCCTGCCTGCCGCAGGCGATGAGGGCAATCTGACCATGGGCCATCCGGAGCCTTGGGCTCCGAGAAACAGGCCAGATTGCCCTCTTTATCATCTGCCATGCAAGGGCCCCTCTTCACCTCCGGGCCCCAGTGCAGCTGCACCAGCGGCATGTCCTCCCCTGTCTCCCAGGGTGTATTGCAGTCCCTCCTTCTAATTTTTGGCAGCCCTTGCACTTAGTGCATAGGCTTTATGACTCTAGGAGCCCCACTAGAGAATGCTAGCAGAATGTGTATGATGCCCTCCTTTATGTCTAATACAGGGTGCATCGGAGTCCCTCTTCCTGCTGATTTTTGACAGTTCTTGCATTGTCTACATAGACTTTGTGACTTTTCACACACACCACATGCCCAGATAAGGTAGTAAAATGTTAAAAGTATATTTATGGGTGACTACCGGTGGGTGCAGTATTACTTCCCCCTCTATTATGTCATCTACTGTAGTCATAAGCGATGGGGAAATACGGTGAGAGATGGCCCGGCTATTAAGGGGTGGAGGAGGCGTTTTTTTTTTTTTTTCTTTTTAATTTTGCCTTATATACAAGTCATTGTACAGGAAAGAATGTTTCTTAACAGTCTTTCCAGTAAAAATCCATTTACTCTTCGGGTTTTGTATGTATTATTTTCTGTAAAAGTGGAGTAATACTCTGACAACATTGTTCCCAGTCGGAGATGCTTCCAGGGGTCTTCCCCATGATGTTCTGATTCCATGTGAGCGCGGTTTCCATCCATTTCAGTGATTTTCCTGCCTCCCCCGATAAAACCTCCTGTTAGGGTCTTCTGGAAAAATGCTTGAGTTTCCCATTGACCTCCATTATTCTCGTTACTCGAGTTGAGCCCGTCCGAGCGTGCCACCCGCTCGATTCGAGTACCGAGCACTCGAGCATTTTAGTGCTCGCTCATCACTAGTGGACGACAGTAACAGAACGTGACATATCTTTATGTATTTTATGTTGTCAGCATTTAGAATTCTCCTATTCTTCCTATTTTTACATATTTCCTGGACACTTTTGAGGATTTTTGTATCATCTGAAGGATCAGGGGATCTTCTGCCATGAATGACTTTTATAAATTATGACACTGATCTGTGTAATTATTCAAAATGATGACATCAGATGAACGGATTGTGATTGATGACATCATCTTTCCCATGATTTGTGAGGGGCTGTGAAATAATCTGACATCATTTTAAAGTTTTACCAAATCTCAGGTATTTTAGGTTGTCGGCATTTAGTTATTCCAAGGTTTTATTTATTTCTTTTTTACGTTTTTCCTGCAAACTATGGGGATTTTGCATCATCCCAAAGATCAGGGAAGGTTGTGACATCATGTCAGTGTCATGAATTCACATGACATCACTTTTGTAAATTATGACGTCATCTTTATTAGTGAAAATGAAGACCAAATCTCAGGGTCTTTTTAGGTTGAGGTCACTATGTTTTTTTTGTTTTTTTTTCAACACATTTTATACACTGAGGATTTTGATGGACACCATGTCATCGTCATGTGAAGGTCATAGCATGTTCATTATTCATGAGTGGCACTACGGTAGGACATTCTCCTCCCGGGATCAGGCGACATTCTCATTCTTGTCTTGTATCTTCTTATTCCAGGCAGCGATGTCTCCCAGGAGAGTTTACTACTTCACGGACCCTTTGCCAGGAAGCCCAAACGTATTAGGACAGCGTTCTCCCCTTCGCAGTTGCTCCGGCTGGAGAGGGCCTTCGAAAAGAACCATTATGTGGTGGGAGCAGAAAGGAAACAATTGGCAAGCAGCCTCAGTTTATCAGAAACCCAGGTAGGTGCCATACGTCTACATGTACCCACCAGGTCTCACCCTATAGAGGGCGCTATGGGAATTTGCACATATACAAGAAGGGTTCAGAGACTGGGTAGATGAACCATGGTTGGTGGTGGACAATGGTGAAAGGTATTGGATGACATGGTCATTAAATTGTCAGGAGGGCAGGGATTCAGTATCCTCTCTGCTTTCCACTGCAGCTCAACTCCACCAGATGCAAAGCATCACTACTAAATGTGAAGGAGCCAATATCTCTGCTGCTTGGTTGGAGGAGAGCAGTAGGAGGAAGGTGGGAGGAATGTAGCATGCTGGGCGGCATCCCCTATGGATAGCACTGGTTGCCCATTGGGGCATGTGTTGTTTCTTGTCCTGTTATGACTTCTATGTATATATTGTGCATTGATAGGAAGTCTACGTCCATGGCACAATGCTCTCCTGGTTCTTACAGTGCATGGAAATCCAAGCTGCGGAGCGGAGTACACCACCTATGAGTAATATACGTGCCGAAAACTCCACCATATGTTGCGAGGCACCTATAAATATTTGTTCTCTCCTCCTCCACCCCACAGTGATTTCTTATGCCAGGAATATAAAAAAAAAGAAAAAAAATCATTGTTTTGTCCGCCAGTTTGAGCGCAAAAAGCATTTGCATACGGAGAGGAGGGGTGAGAATATTGGTGGTGGGAGGCGGCCTCTTATTGGTGGAGGCAGTAATGGATATGGAAATGAAGCAGCAGTGAGAGTTTTCGGGATCTTTGCCTTCCAGGGACGATGTCTGTATAAATTAGAATTGCAGACAGAATACGAAATGCCCAAGGTGAACGGAGAACGCCATCCAGTAGATTATTCACCTAGAATAGTAGGAGAGCAGACGAGCAGACGGCCCGGCTAATAGAACCGGAAACCACCACAAGGCGACCAGGCTACAAAGATAAAAGACTACCAGGCTACTAGGATGCCAAGATAAAGGGCTACAAGGCTACATGATTACCAGGCTACTAGCATGCCATGATAAAAGGCTACATGACTACTAGGCTACTAGGATGCCATGATAAAAGGCTACCAGGTGACAAATCTAAAGGACTTCCAGGCTACATGATAATGGTCTGCCAGGCTACATAACTACCAGGCTACTAGAATATCATATCATGATAAAGGGCTACAAGGCTACATGACTACCAGGCTATTAGGCTACCATGATAAAGGGCTACCAGGTTACAAAGCAAAAGGACTACTAGGTTACATGATAAAGGGCTACTAGACTACATGACTACCAGGCTACTAGAATACCATGATAAAGGGCTATCAGGCTATATGACTACCAGAATACTAGAATATCATGATAAGCGCGTGCCAGGTTACAAAGCCAAAGGACTACCAGTCTACATGTTAAAGGTCTATTGACTAACAGGCTACTAGGATACCATGATAAAAGGTTACCAGGCGACAAAGCTAAAAAACTTCTAGGCTACATGATAAAGGACTTCCAGGCTACATGGTAAAGGGCTACCAGGCTACATGACTACCAGACTACTAGAGTATCACGATAAACGGCTACCAGAGCACAAAGCCAAATAATATAATATGATAAAGGGCTTCTAGGATATCATGATAAAGGGCTACCAAGCTAAAAGTTTACAAAAAATAATAGACTGCCAGACTACTGAGCTACAAAGCTAGAAAAATATCAGGCTAATGTATTGTAAAGGTTACAGTTTGGTAGGCTACTGGGCTAATAGTTTACTAACCTAAATGATTACCAGACTATCTAGTTTTTAGACTATCAGGCTCCTGAACTACCAAAATATTAGTCTACAAAGCTGAAACATCAAAACGAAATTATCAGAGTGCAAAATTATAGGCCACAAGCAAACAGATTACTAGGGTGCAACATTACTAAAGTGCCAGATTACCAGTGTTCTATAATACCAGGTTCTAAACTACAAGGCTATCAGACTAATAGATCACCAAACTATTACATATCATGAGTCTGGACTTACTAAAGTCAACTAGTGACTAGTCTTCCATGGTTGTAGACTACGGGAAAGCTAGGTGACCTCACTAATTGACTGCTAACTTCCAAGTTGTGTGGTGGACAGACTGCCGGGCTACTCATCTCCAAATATACTTGACTACAAGTCTAGTAGACTCCTGGGCGGCTATTCTTCTGGGCTTCTAGGCTCGCTGACGCGTCCTGATTCCCACAGCCCTTAGAAAACACAGGAGGGCAAAAACCGAGGTGTTGTGTAGACCCCAGTCTGATTTTTGCTATGGGGTCCTCTCTTACCATGTGTTTGTGTCAGTGCCTAACCAGTATTATCGGGGTAGAGAGGCTCTGAGATGTCTATGTTTCTGGGTGGGCTTGGTCCATGGTATATGTGACCAGGAGGAGACACACCAGATACATCTGCAGATCTGGAAATAATTGATGGAGGAACTGGTTATACCCAACCTCAGAGTACCGACACAGACTGAAGGGAATGCCCTTACCAGACCAGTTATACCAGACTCATGGCTGGTGGTATGGTGGGATACTAGACCAGGTGGCTGGTAGTGTGGTGGAATACTAGACCGGGCATCTGGTAGTATGGTGGAATACTAGACCGGGCATCTGGTAGTGTGGTGGAATACTAGACCGGGCATCTGGTAGCATGGAGGAATACTAGACTGGCTAGTTGGTAGTATGGTGGAATAGTTGACCGGGTGGCTAGTAGCATGGTGGAACAGTAGACTGGGTGGCTGGTAGTATAGAGGAATAGTAGACCGGGTGGCTGGTAGTATGGTGGAATACTAGATCAGGTAGCTGGTAGTATGGTGGAATATTAGACTGGGCGGCTGGTAGTATGGTGGTATAGTAGACTGGGCATCTGGTAGTATGACAGAATACTAGACCTGGAGGCTGGTAGTATGGTGGAGTACTAGACTGGGTGGCTGGAAGTATGGTGGAATACTAGACTGGGAAATTGGTAGTATGGTGGAATACTAGACTGGGCAGTTGGTAGTATGGTGGAATACTAGACAGTGTGGTTGGTAGTATGGTGGAATAGTAGACCAGGTGTCTGGTAGTATGGTGGAATACTAGACTGGGTGGCTGGTAGCATGGTGGAAGAGTAGACTGGGCATCTGGTAGTATGACAGAATGCTAGACCTGGAGGCTGGTAGTATGGTGGAGTACTAGACTGGGCAGATGGTAGTATGGTGGAATACTAGACTGGACAGTTGGTAGTATGGTGGAATACTAGACCGTGTGGTTGGTAGTATGGTGGAATAATAAACTGGGTGGCTGGTAGTATGGTGAAATACTAGACCAGGCAGCTGGTAGTGTGGTGGAATAGTAGACTCTGCATCTGGTAGTATGACATAATACTAGACCTGGAGGCTGGTAGTATGGTGGAATACTAGACTGGGTTGGCTATTAGTATGGTGGAATACTAGACTGGGCAGTTGGTAGTATGGTGGAATAATAGACTGGGCAGCTGGTAGTATGTTGGAACAGTAGACCGGGTGGCTGCTACTATGGTGGAATAGTAGACCGGGTGGCTGCTACTATGGTGGAATAGTAGACCGGGTGGCTGGTAGTATCGTGGAATACTAGACCGTGTGGTTGGTAGTATGGTGGAATACTATACTGGGGGGCTGGTAGTATGGTGGAATACTAGACTGGGCAGTTGGTAGTATGGTGAAATACTAGACTGGGCAGTTGGTAGTATGGTGGAATAGTACACCGGGTGGCTGGTAGCATCGTGGAATAGTAGACCGGGTGTCTGGTAGTATCATGAAATACTAGACCATGTGGTTGGTAGTATGGTGGAATAGTAGACTGAGCATCTGGTAGTATCACAGAATACTAGACCTGGAGGCTGGTAGTATGGTGGAATAGTAGACTGGGTGGCTGGTAGTATAGTGGAATAGTAGACCGGGTGGCTGGTAGTATGGTGGAATAGTAGACCGGTTGGCTGGTAGTATGGTGGAATAGTAGACCGGGTGGCAGGTAGTAGGGTAGACTGAGCAACTGGTAGTATCACAGAATACTAGATCTGGAGGCTGGTAGTATGGTGGAATAGTAGACCGGGTGGCTGGTAGTATGGTGGAATAGTAGACCGGGTGGCTGGTAGTATGGTGGAATAGTAGACCGGGTGGCTGGTAGTATGGTGGAATAGTAGACCGGGTGGCTGGTAGTATGGT
Source organism: Phyllobates terribilis (assembly GCF_046119375.1). Classification (NCBI taxonomy): domain Eukaryota; kingdom Metazoa; phylum Chordata; class Amphibia; order Anura; family Dendrobatidae; genus Phyllobates; species Phyllobates terribilis. The sequence continues at coordinate 1,208,645,165 of NW_027362761.1, read as the reverse complement.
GGAATAGTAGACCGGGTGGCTGGTAGTATGGTGGAATAGTAGACCAGGTGGCTGGTAGTATGGTGGAATAGTAGACCGGGTGGCTGGTAGTATGGTGGAATAGTAGACCGGGTGGCTGGTAGTATGGTGGAATAGTAGACCGGGTGGCTGGTAGTATGGTGGAATAGTAGACCGGGTGGCTGGTAGTATGGTGGAATAGTAGACCGGGTGGCTGGTAGTATGGTGGAATAGTAGACCGGGTGGCTGGTAGTATGGTGAAATAGTAGACCGGATGGCTGGTAGTATGGTGGAATAGTAGACCGGGTGGCTGGTAGTATGGTGGAATAGTAGACCGGGTGGCTGGTAGTATGGTGGAATAGTAGACCGGGTGGCTGGTAGTATGGTGGAATAGTAGACCGGGTGGCTGGTAGTATGGTGGAATAGTAGACCGGGTGGCTGGTAGTATGGTGGAATAGTAGACCGGGTGGCTGGTAGTATGGTGGAATAGTAGACCGGGTGGCTGGTAGTATGGTGGAATAGTAGACCGGGTGGCTGGTAGTATGGTGGAATAGTAGACCGGATGGCTGGTAGTATGGTGGAATAGTAGACCGGGTGGCTGGTAGTATGGTGGAATAGTAGACCGGGTGGCTGGTAGTATGGTGGAATAGTAGACCGGGTGGCTGGTAGTATGGTGGAATAGTAGACCGGGTGGCTGGTAGTATGGTGGAATAGTAGACCGGGTGGCTGGTAGTATGGTGGAATAGTAGACCGGGTGGCTGGTAGTATGGTGGAATAGTAGACCGGGTGGCTGGTAGTATGGTGGAATAGTAGACCGGGTAGCTGGTAGTATGGTGGAATAGTAGACCGGGTGGCTGGTAGTATGGTGGAATAGTAGACCGGGTGGCTGGTAGTATGGTGGAATAGTAGACCGGGTGGCTGGTAGTATGGTGGAATAGTAGACCGGATGGCTGGTAGTATGGTGGAATAGTAGACCGGGTGGCTGGTAGTATGGTGGAATAGTAGACCGGGTGGCTGGTAGTATGGTGGAATAGTAGACCGGGTGGCTGGTAGTATGGTGGAATAGTAGACCGGGTGGCTGGTAGTATGGTGGAATAGTAGACCGGGTGGCTGGTAGTATGGTGGAATAGTAGACCGGATGGCTGGTAGTATTGTGGAATAGTAGACCGGGTGGCTGGTAGTATGGTGGAATAGTAGACCGGATGGCTGGTAGTATGGTGGAATAGTAGACCGGGTGGCTGGTAGTATGGTGGAATAGTAGACCGGGTGGCTGGTAGTATGGTGGAATAGTAGACCGGGTGGCTGGTAGTATGGTGGAATAGTAGACCGGGTGGCTGGTAGTATGGTGGAATAGTAGACCGGGTGGCTGGTAGTATGGTGGAATAGTAGACCGGGTGGCTGGTAGTATGGTGGAATAGTAGACCGGGTGGCTGGTAGTATGGTGGAATAGTAGACCGGATGGCTGGTAGTATGGTGGAATAGTAGACCGGGTGGCTGGTAGTATGGTGGAATAGTAGACCGGATGGCTGGTAGTATTGTGTGCTTTTGAACTGTGAACAATTCTGTTGGAGCAGAAATTCCATCTTATCCCCTGAGACATGAGAATAAAAGTAAATGGAAATCCTCCCTGAATAGTCCCCCTGGTATAACGGTGAAATGTGTACTATATGGCACTGCTACAACTGAGGAGCACGCTTACTCTGTTTTTTTTTTTCAGGAAATCTCATAGAATAGAGAGAGTCATGCATAACTGTCCTCTCCATTTACACTGGGGCCACATTTGACTGTAATTTTCCAAGGTGGGAATACCCCTCTACAACAATTCTTCTGTCTTCATGATGGTAGAATATTGTTGACAAGTGCAGATGAGCTGTCGAAAGCAAACTTTTTTTTAGCCCAGGGAAAGAGTGTTCTGGTGAATGTTCATTCAGCCAATCAATGGCCAGTGTAAAAGTGCTTTTTCCAAATCATAGTTGAGGTGTGAAGACCAAAGTCCTTATCTTTGGAGATCTGACCCAAAACATCTTTAAAGACTTTATTGTATCCATAATTGTTACCACTTCTAAGGTAAAACAGACCCAACACAATGTACACACGTGTCAATCACGAAACGGGGTCTCCTCTCCGGATAGAATAGGGGCTCAGGTGAAGCTGCAGGGCTTCCCCTGCTCCTGCCCACTCATTGTGAAAGCCTGTGAGTCCTGCTTCCCCTAGCCCCTGGCCATTATTAGTGAAAGCCTGTGAGTCCTGCTTCCCCTAGCCCCTGGCCATTATTAGTGAAAGCCTGTGAGTCTTGCTTCCCCTAGCCACTGGCCATAATTAGTGAAAGCCTGTGAGTCTTGCTTCCCCTAGCCCCTGGCCATAATTAGTGAAAGCCTGTGAGTCTTGCTTTTCCTGCTTACATGTAATGATTGACATTTCTTACTGAATGGGCACAAAGCTTTTTTTGTGAGTGGTCAGTAGGAAGACTCACAGGCTCTCTCTGTGAGTGGGGGGAGAAGGACTCACAGGCTTTCTCTGAGTGGGAGGAGAAGAACTTAAAGGCTTCCTCTATGAGTGGGAGGAGAAGGACTTACAGTTTTTTTTATGAGTGGATGGGGGAGACAACAGGCTTAATTTATGAGTGTGAGGGGAAGTAGAACTCAAAGGCTTTCTCTATAGGGACAGTTGAAGCAGGACAAGCAGACTTTCTATGTGTGTGGGTGGAGGAAGCAGGACTCAGGTTTTCTATATGAGTGCGCAAAGGAAGCAGGACTCACAGGTATTTTCTATGAGTGGGCAGATGAAGCAGAATTCACAGGCTTCCTCTATGAGTGGGCAGAGGAAGCAGGACTCACAGGCTTTCTTTTTGAGTGGATGTGGGAGACATGACTCACAGACTTTACCGATGAATAAGAGAAGGAAGCAGGAATCACATTTTTTTTCTATGAGTGGGAGAATGAAGCAAGGCTTACAGCCTTTCTCTGAGTGGGGAGGAAGAAATGGGACTCACAGGCTTTCTCTATGAGTGGGAGGAGTAAGCAGGACTCACAGGCTTTCTCTATAAGTGGGAGGAGAAACAGGACTCACAGGCTTTCTCTATGAGTGGAGGAAGCAGGACTCATTCTTTCTATAAGAGTGGGCAGAGGAAGCATGACTCACAGGCTTTCTCTATGAGTGGGAGGAGGAAGTAGGACTCACAGGCTTTCTTTATGAGTGGGTGGGGAAGACATGACTGACAAGCTTTATCTATAAATGAGAGAAGGAAGCAGGAGTCACAGGCTTTTTCTATGAGTGGGAGAAGAAAGCAGGACTCACAGGCTTTCTCTATGAGTAGGTGGAGGAAGAAGGACTCACAGGATTTCTCTATGAGTGAGAGGATGAAGTAGGACTCACAGGCTTTCTCTATGAGTGAGAGGAGGAAGTAGGGCTCACAGGCTTTCTCTATGAGTGAGGGGAGGAAGTAGGACTCACAAGCTTTCTCTATGAGTGAGAGGAAGAAGTAAGACTCACAGGCTTTCTCTATGAGTGTGAGAAGTAAGCAGGACTTACATGTTTTCTCTATGAGTGGGAGGAGGAAGCAGGACTCACAAGCTTTCTATGAGTGGGCAGGGCATGCAAGACTCACAGGCTTTATGAGTGGGAAGAGGAAGCAGGACTCACAGGCTTTATCAGCAGGAGGAGGAAGTAGGACTCACAGGCTTTCTTTATGAGTGGGAGGAGGAAGCAGGACTCACAGGCTTTCTCTATGAGTGGGAGAAGGAAGCAGGACTCACAGGCTTTCTCTATGAGTAGGTGGAGGAAGAAGGACTCACAGGATTTCTCTATGAGTGGGAGGAGGAAGCAGGACTCAAGCTTTCTATGAGTGGGCAGTGCATGCAAGACTCACAGGCTTTCTTTATGAGTGGGAGGAGGATGCAGGACTCACAGGCTTTCTCTATGAGTGCGAGGAGCAAGCAGGACTCACAGGCTTTCTCTATCAGCAGGAGGAGGAAGTAGGACTCACAGGCTTTCTTTATGAGTGGGAGGAGGAAGCAGGACTCACAGGCTTTCTCTATGAGTGGGAGGAGGAAGCAGGACTCACAGGCTTTCTCTATCAGCAGGAGGAGGAAGTAGGACTCACAGGCTTTCTCTATGAGTCAGCGGAGGAAGCAGGACTCACAGGCTTTCTCTATCAGCAGGAGGAGGAAGTAGGACTCACAGGCTTTCTCTGAGTAGGAGGATTAAGAAGTACTCACAGGTTTTCTCTGAGTGGGAGGAGGAAGCAGAACTCACAAGCTTTCTATGAGTGGGAGGAGGAAGCAGGACTCACAAGCTTTCTAAGAATGGGGAGGGAAGCGAGACTCACAGGCTTTCTCTATGAGTGTGAGGATGAAGCAGGGTTCGCAGGCTTTCTCTGAGTCCTGCTAGAATTTGATCTGCTTTATATAAGCGATTCCAGACTCAGACCAGGAAAAGACATACGTATGCCTGAACTCAGCATTTCCCCCACTTTCCTGTGCCAGGAGAACATAGAAGACCTGAGACATCTGCTGATAGTATTAGAGCAGACCAGTGCTGGGCGCGTTCTTCAGACACTTTCCTGGTCTAGTACTTGGACACAGAGTAGATTGCGGGTGGAGTGCTCCTTTCTGCAATGTGACCTGTTGCTCGGGTGGCCTCGGCGCGTCTCGTCTCTAGTCTGACTGATGATGATGATGATGATCTCGCACTCTTGCATGTTAAAATTGGAGTATTAAATATGCAGTTTGCATTTTCACATTCCCATGGATTGTGGCCAAATGAGAGTTTGCTGCTCACACTGAATATCTTGGAATTAGTCAGTGTGTATAACTGCCATCACGCTGAGTTCTCACCCAGTCGATTCTGCTTGAAATATATGTTATTTTTTTTTTCATTCACACATATGATAATCTGTATCCCCCCCCCACACCCAATTTTTATTTCTTGGTCCACTTCATACTGCAGCCAGATGCATTATCATCATCGATCAATGGGATACATAGAAGTCAGACACAAGTCTTCAGCAAAATTCTGTAAAAATACTACAAAGGGTTAATAATGAATTATTTCTTGTTTCAAAAAGTCAACAAAAATATTCTTAAATCCATAAAAAAATCACTTGGGGGGGCTCGGACAATCTCATTCATTTGTATATAAAAAAAAAAAAGTCAAAGAGTAATAAAAAAGTTACAAAATAATCATACATGTAGATTATTAACACATTAGAGATGGTCTACACCTTCCATTAACTCAATATTGGCGAATAATTAAACAACCCCACTCCGCAAAGAGTATTCATCCCTGGGAGGCCATGAATGAGTTAACTAATAACATATCATTTTCTATTACAAACTGATAGATTGCATCCGACCGGTTACAATAAATAATCATTACATTACAAATTACATGTGCATAAATGACACCGCCACTCACTGCAATTCTTGAAATTAAACCGATTTAATGAGTAAAATGTAAAAATAATAATTTTTAGTAGTTTTTCAACTTTCTTCCATTAATTGTGATCTTGCCTCTTTTTGACAGGTGAAGGTCTGGTTCCAGAACAGGAGAACCAAGTACAAGAGGCAGAAGCTGGAGGAGGAAGGTCCGGACTCCGATCAGAAGAAGAAAGGTTCTCATCACATCAACAGATGGAGACTGGCCACCAAGCAGCCCAACGGGGAGGACATCGATGTCACATCCAACGATTAGACGCCAGGACCCCCGAGGCCACACAAGACTTTACTGCATCTCACAATGATAGACTGAGCGGTGACCACCGAGTGCCACCATTATGGGCTCCTGGAACCGAGGGAGTAACGGACGCCATGGGCCCGGCATGGTGGTGAGGCCACTCGGCTCCGGTCCAGGCTGGTTTCGCCATAGATTTTTATTAGCCATCACAAATCATGACCATGGATGGAATGGGCGTTCAAGAAAAAAAATTCTCTTTTTTTTGTTTTCTTTTATCTGCCCCCCAACCCCTTAATTTTTTTATTTATTTTCTTTATCTGATAAAGGAAAGACACTGTAGCTATTACCAATTTAGTGTGTAAATGTGTGTTAATAAAAATAATATCAAAAACATGGGTCTGTCTGACATCATCTGAGACCTCGAAGAGTAAAATGATCTCATCTCAAGAGTGCCATACACACGCACGCTCAGCCCACCTCAGCGTGCATGGATCCTGAATGTGAAGACAGTATAGGAAGCAAAGGATTGGGCATATTAAATCCAACATACACATAGGACGGTCAGACGGTTCCTCCAAAATAGTCACATGGGACGGTCAGACGGTTCCCCCAAAATAGTCACATGGGACAGGCAGACGGTTGCCCCAAAATAGTCACATGGGACGGTCAGATGGTTCCACCAAAATAGTCACATGGGATGGGCAGACTGTTCCCCCAAAATAGTCACATGGGAAGGGCAGACTGTTCCCCCAAAATAGTCACATAGGACAGGCAGACGGTTCCCCCAAAACAGTCACATGGGATGGGCAGACTGTTCCCCCAAAATAGTCACATGGGACGGTCAGATGGTTTCACCAAAATAGTCACATGGGATGGGCAGACTGTTCCCCCAAAATAGTCACATGGGAAGGGCAGACTGTTCCCCCAAAATAGTCACATAGGACAGGCAGACGGTTCCCCCAAAACAGTCACATGGGATGGGCAGACTGTTCCCCCAAAATAGTCACATGGGACGGTCAGATGGTTTCACCAAAATAGTCACATGGGATGGGCAGACTGTTCCCCCAAAACAGTCACATGGGATGGGCAGACTGTTCCCCCAAAATAGTCACATGGGAAGGGCAGACTGTTCCCCCAAAATAGTCACATAGGACAGGCAGACGGTTCCCCCAAAACAGTCACATGGGATGGGCAGACTGTTCCCCCAAAATAGTCACATGGGACGGTCAGATGGTTTCACCAAAATAGTCACATGGGATGGGCAGACTGTTCCCCCAAAACAGTCACATGGGATGGGCAGACTGTTCACCAAAAATAGTCACATGGGATGGGCAGACTGTTCCCCCAAAATAATCACATAGGACAGGCAGATAGTGCCCCCAAAATAGTCACATACAGTGGGTACGGGAAGTATTTAGACCCCTTTAAATTTTTTACTCTTTGTTTCATTGCAGCCATTTGGTAAATTCTAACCCCATCTTGACTGAAAAAAAACAGAAATGTAGAAATTTTTGCAAATTTATTAAAAAAAAACTGAAATATCACATGGTCATAAGTATTCAGACCCTTTGCTCAGACACTCATATTTCAGTCACATGTTGTCCATTTCCTTGTGATCCTCCTTGAGATGGTTTTACTCCTTCATTGGAGTCCAGCTGTGTTTAATTAAACTGATAGGACTTGATTTGGAAAGGCACACACCTGTCTATATAAGACCTCACAGCTCACAGTGCATGTCAGACCAAATGAGAATCATGAGCTCAAAGGAACTGCCCAAGGAGCTCAGAGACAGAATTGTGGCAAGGCACAGATCTGGACAAGGTTACAAAAGAATTTCTGTATTACTCAAGGTTCCTAAGAGCACAGTGGCCTCCATAATCCTTAAATGGAAGAAGTTTGGGACCACCAGAAGTCTTCCTAGACCTGGCCGTCCAGCCAAAACTGAGCAATCATGGGAGAAGCACCTTGGTGAGAGAGGTAAAGAAGAACCCCAAGATCACTGTGGCTGAGCTCCAGAGATGCAGTAGGGAGATGGGAGAAAGTTCCACAAAGTCAACTATCACTGCAGCCCTCCACCAGTCGGGCCTTTAAGGCAGAGTGGCCCAGCGGAAGCCTCTCCTCAGTGCAAGACATATGAAAGCCCGCACAGAGTTTGCTCAAAAACACATGAAGGACTCCCAGACTATGAGAAATAAGATTCTCTGGTCTGATGAGACGAAGATAGAATTATCACCAAAAAGTTCTAAGTGGTATCTGTGGAGAAAACCAGGCACTGCTCATCACCTGCCCAATACAATCCCAACAGTGAAACATGGTGGTGGCAGCATCATGCTATGGGAGTGTTTTTCAGCTGCAGGGACAGGACGACTGATTGCAATTGAAGGAAACATGAATGCGGCCAAGTACAGAGATATCCTTGATGAAAACCTCTTTCAGAGTGCTCTGGACCTCAGACTTGGCTGAAGGTTCACCATCCAACAAGACAATGACCCTAAGCACACAGCTAAAATAACAAAGGAGTGGCTTCAGAACAACTCTGTGACCATTCTTGACTGGCCCAGCCAGAGCCCTGACCTAAACCCAATTGAGCATCTCTGGAGAGACCTGAAAATGGCTGTCCACCAAGTTCACCATCCAACCTGATGGAACTGGAGAGGATCTGCAAGGAAGAATGGCAGAGGATCCCCAAACCCAGGTGTGAAAAACTTGTAGCATCATTCCCAAGAAGACTCATGGCTGTACGAGCTCAAAAGGGGGCTTCTACTCAATACTGAGCAAAGGGTCTGAATACTTATGACCATGTGATATTTCAGTTTTTCTTTTTTAATCATTTTTTTTCAGTCAAGATGGGGTGCAGAGTGGACTTTAATGAGAAAATAATGAACTTTTTAGAATTTACCAAATGGCTGCAATGAAACAAAGAGTGAAAAATTTAAAGGGGTCTGAATACTTTCTGTACCCACTGTAGGACTGGCAGTCGGTTCCCCCAAAATAGTCACATAGGACTGGCAGACGTTTCCCCCAAAATAGTCACATGGGAAGGTCAGACGGTTCCCCCAAAATAGTCACATAGGACAGGCAGACGGTTCCCCCAAAATAGTCACACAGGACGGGCAGACGGTTCCCCCAAAATAGTCACACAGGATGGGCAGACGGTTCCCCCAAAATAGTCACACGGGACTGTCAGACGGTTCCCCCATAATAGTCACATAGGACAGGCAAACGGTTCCCCCAAAAATAGTCACACAGGACAGGCAGACGGTTCCCCCAAAAATAGTCACATAGGACGGGCAGACGGTTTCCCCAAAATAGTCACATAGGATGGACAGACGGTTCCCCCAAAATAGTCACACGGGACTGTCAGAAGGTTCCCCCATAATAGTCACATGGGACGGTCAGATGGTTCGCCCATTATAGTCATACAGCATGGGTAGACGGTTCCCCCAAAATAGTTACATGGGATGGTCATACGGTTCCCCATTATAGTCACATAGGACGGTGATACGGTTCCCCCAAAATAGTCAAGTTTGGCCAATAATAATCTAATCCAGACTCCATTTATGGCCAAGTCCAATTCCATAGTGCCTTGGTTGTCAGGTCTCGCTAAGAAATCTGAAGTAGTGGTATGTACATTGTCAGAAATGATTCTATGCTTCTAGGTTGTCAGCACTTTCGGTTGCCAGTGCTGTCGGGTTGTTAGCGCTATCGGTTGTCAGTGCTGTCGGTTGTCAGCACTATCGGATGTCAGTGCTGTCGGTTGCCAGTGCTGTCGGCTGTCAGTTGTTAGCGCAATTGGTTGTCAGTGTTGTCGGTTGTCAGCGCTATTGGCTGTCAGCGCTATCGGCTGTCAGTGCTGTCGGTTATCAGTGCTATCTGTTGTCAGTGCTATCGGTTGTCAGCGCTATCGGCTGTCAGTGCTATCGGCTGTCAGTGCTGTCAGTTGTTAGCGCTATTGGTGGTCAGTGCTGTCGGTTGTCAGCACTTTCGGTTGTCAGTGCTGTCGGTTGTTAGCGCTATCGGTTGTCAGTGCTGTCGGTTGTCAGTGCTGTCGGTTGCCAGTGCTGTCGGCTGTCAGTGCTGTCGGTTGTTAGCGCTATCGGTTGTCAGTGCTGTCGGTTGTTAGCGCTATTGGTCGTCAGTGCTGTCGGTTGTTAGCGCTATTGGTTGTCAGTGCTGTCGGCTGTCAGTGCTGTCAGCGCTATCGGTTGTCAGTGCTATCGGTTGTCAGTGCTGTCGGCTGTCAGCGCTATGGGCTGTCAGTGCTATAGGCTGTCAGTGCTGTCGGTTGTCAGGGCTATCAGTTGTCAGCGCTATCGGTTGTCAGTGCTGTCGGTTGTCAGTGCTGTCGGTTGTCAGTGCTGTCGGTTGTCAGCGCTGTCGGTTGTCAGTGCTGTCGGTTGTCAGTGCTGTCGGTTGTCAGCACTGTCGGTTGTCAGTACTGTCGGTTGTCAGCGCTATCGGCTGTCAGTGCTGTCGGTTGTTAGCGCTATTGGTTGTCAGTGCTGTCGGTTGTCAGTACTATCGGTTGTCAGCGCTATCGGCTGTCAGTGCTGTCGGTTGTTAGTGCTATTGGTTGTCAGTGCTTTCAGTTGTCAGCACTTTCGGTTGTCAGTGCTGTCGGCTGTCAGCGCTGTCGGTTGTTAGCGCTATCGGTTGTCAGTGCTGTCGGTTGTCAGTGCTGTCGGCTGTCAGTGCTGTCGGTTGCCAGTGCTGTCGGTTGTTAGCGCTATCGGTTGTCAGTGCTGTCGGTTGTCAGTGCTGTCGGTTGTCAGTGCTATCAGTTGTCAGTGCTATCTTTTGTCAGTGCTATCGACTGTCAGCGCTATCGGTTGTCAGCGCTGTTGGTTGTCAGCGCTGTTGGTTGTCAGCGCTATCGGTTGTCAGTGCTGTCGGTTGTCAGTGCTGTCGGTTGTCAGTGCTATCGGCTGTCAGCGCTATTGGCTGTCAGTGCTATCGGCTGTCAGTGCTGTCGGTTGTTAGCGCTATTGGTTGTCAGTGCTGTCGGTTGTCAGCACTTTCAGTTGTCAGTGCTGTCGGTTGTCAGTGCTGTCGGTTGTCAGTGCTATCGGCTGTCAGTGCTGTCGGCTGTCAGTGCTGTCAGTTGTTAGCGCTATCGGTTGTCAGTGCTGTCGGTTGTTAGCGCTATTGGTCGTCAGTGCTATCGGTTGTCAGTGCTGTCGGTTGTCAGTGATATCGGCTGTCAGTGCTATTGGCTGTCAGTGCTGTCGGTTGTTAGCGCTATCAGTTGTCAGTGCTGTCGGTTGTCAGCGCTATTGGTTGTCAGTGTTATCGGTTGTCAGTGCTATCGGTTGTCAGTGCTATCGGTTGTCAGTGCTATCTTTTGTCAGCGCTATCGGCTGTCAGTGCTGTCGGTTGTCAGTGCTGTCGGTTGTCAGCACTATCGGTTGTCAGTGCTGTCGGTTGCCAGTGCTGTCGGCTGTCAGTTGTTAGCGCAATTGGTTATCAGTGCTATCGGTTGTCAGTGCTATCGGCTGTCAGTGCTATCGGCTGTCAGTGCTGTCAGTTGTTAGCGCTATTGGTTGTCAGTGCTGTCGGTTGTCAGCACTTTCGGTTGTCAGTGCTGTCGGTTGTTAGCGCTATCGGTTGTCAGTGCTGTCGGTTGTCAGTGCTGACGGCTGTCAGCGCTATGGGCTGTCAGTGCTATAGGCTGTCAGTGCTGTCGGTTGTCAGGGCTATCAGTTGTCAGTGCTATCGGTTATCAGTGCTGTCGGTTGTCAGTGCTGTCGGTTGTCAGCGCTGTCGGTTGTCAGTGCTGTCGGTTGTCAGTGCTGTCGGTTGTCAGCGCTGTCGGTTGTCAGTGCTGTCGGTTGTCAGTACTGTCGGTTGTCAGCGCTATCGGCTGTCAGTGCTGTCGGTTGTTAGCGCTATTGGTTGTCAGTGCTGTCGGTTGTTAGCGCTATTGGTCGTCAGTGCTATCGGTTGTCAGTGCTGTCGGTTGTCAGTGATATCGGCTGTCAGTGCTATTGGCTGTCAGTGCTGTCGGTTGTTAGCGCTATCAGTTGTCAGTGCTGTCGGTTGTCAGCGCTATTGGTTGTCAGTGTTATCGGTTGTCAGTGCTATCGGTTGTCAGTGCTATCGGTTGTCAGTGCTATCTTTTGTCAGCGCTATCGGTTGTCAGCGCTATCGGCTGTCAGTGCTGTCGGTTGTTAGCGCTATTGGTTGTCAGTGCTGTCGGTTGTTAGCGCTATTGGTCGTCAGTGCTATCGGTTGTCAGTGCTGTCGGTTGTCAGTGATATCGGCTGTCAGTGCTATTGGCTGTCAGTGCTGTCGGTTGTTAGCGCTATCAGTTGTCAGTGCTGTCGGTTGTCAGCGCTATTGGTTGTCAGTGTTATCGGTTGTCAGTGCTATCGGTTGTCAGTGCTATCGGTTGTCAGTGCTATCTTTTGTCAGCGCTATCGGCTGTCAGTGCTGTCGGTTGTCAGCACTATCGGTTGTCAGTGCTGTCGGTTGCCAGTGCTGTCGGCTGTCAGTTGTTAGCGCAATTGGTTATCAGTGCTATCGGTTGTCAGCGCTATCGGCTGTCAGTGCTATCGGCTGTCAGTGCTGTCAGTTGTTAGCGCTATTGGTTGTCAGTGCTGTCGGTTGTCAGCACTTTCGGTTGTCAGTGCTGTCGGTTGTTAGCGCTATCGGTTGTCAGTGCTGTCGGTTGTCAGTGCTGACGGCTGTCAGTGCTGACGGCTGTCAGCGCTATGGGCTGTCAGTGCTATAGGCTGTCAGTGCTGTCGGTTGTCAGGGCTATCAGTTGTCAGTGCTATCGGTTATCAGTGCTGTCGGTTGTCAGTGCTGTCGGTTGTCAGCGCTGTCGGTTGTCAGTGCTGTCGGTTGTCAGTGCTGTCGGTTGTCAGCGCTGTCGGTTGTCAGTGCTGTCGGTTGTCAGTACTGTCGGTTGTCAGCGCTGTCGGTTGTCAGTACTGTCGGTTGTCAGCGCTATCGGCTGTCAGTGCTGTCGGTTGTTAGCGCTATTGGTTGTCAGTGCTGTCGGTTGTCAGTACTATCGGTTGTCAGCACTATCGGTTGTCAGTGCTGTCGGTTGTCAGTGCTGTCGGTTGTCAGCGCTGTCGGTTGTCAGTACTGTCGGTTGTCAGTGCTGTCGGTTGTCAGTGCTGTCGGTTGTCAGTGCTGTCGGTTGTCAGTACTGTCGGTTGTCAGTACTGTCGGCTGTCAGCGCTATCGGTTGTCAGTGCTGTCGGTTGTCAGTACTGTCGGCTGTCAGCGCTATCGGTTGTCAGTGCTGTCGGTTGTCAGTGCTGTCGGTTGTCAGCGCTGTCGGTTGTCAGTGCTGTCGGTTGTCAGTGCTGTCGGTTGTCAGTGCTGTCGGTTGTCAGTACTGTCGGTTGTCAGCGCTATCGGCTGTCAGTGCTGTCGGTTGTTAGCGCTATTGGTTGTCAGTGCTGTCGGTTGTCAGTACTATCGGTTGTCAGCGCTATCGGCTGTCAGTGCTGTCGGTTGTTAGCGCTATTGGTTGTCAGTGCTTTCAGTTGTCAGCACTTTCGGTTGTCAGTGCTGTCGGCTGTCAGCGCTGTCGGTTGTTAGCGCTATCGGTTGTCAGTGCTGTCGGCTGTCAGTGCTGTCGGTTGTTAGCGCTATTGGTGGTCAGTGCTGTCGGTTGTCAGCACTTTCGGTTGTCAGTGCTGTCGGTTGTCAGCACTTTCGGTTGTCAGTGCTGTCGGTTGTTAGCGCTATCGGTTGTCAGTGCTGTCGGTTGTCAGTGCTGTCGGTTGCCAGTGCTGTCGGCTGTCAGTGCTGTCGGTTGTTAGCGCTATCGGTTGTCAGTGCTGTCGGTTGTTAGCGCTATTGGTCGTCAGTGCTGTCGGTTGTTAGCGCTATTGGTTGTCAGTGCTGTCGGCTGTCAGTGCTGTCAGCGCTATCGGTTGTCAGTGCTATCGGTTGTCAGTGCTGTCGGCGCTATGGGCTGTCAGTGCTATAGGCTGTCAGTGCTGTCGGTTGTCAGGGCTATCAGTTGTCAGTGCTATCGGTTATCAGTGCTGTCGGTTGTCAGTACCATCGATTGTCAGCGCTATCGGTTGTCAGTGCTGTCGGTTGTCAGTGCTGTCGGTTGTCAGTGCTGTCGGTTGTCAGTGCTGTCGGTTGTCAGCGCTGTCGGTTGTCAGTGCTGTCGGTTGTCAGTACTGTCGGTTGTCAGCGCTATCGGCTGTCAGTGCTGTCGGTTGTTAGCGCTATTGGTTGTCAGTGCTGTCGGTTGTCAGTACTATCGGTTGTCAGCGCTATCGGCTGTCAGTGCTGTCGGTTGTTAGCGCTATTGGTTGTCAGTGCTTTCAGTTGTCAGCACTTTCGGTTGTCAGTGCTGTCGGCTGTCAGCGCTGTCGGTTGTTAGCGCTATCGGTTGTCAGTGCTGTCGGTTGTCAGTGCTGTCGGCTGTCAGTGCTGTCGGTTGCCAGTGCTGTCGGTTGTTAGCGCTATCGGTTGTCAGTGCTGTCGGTTGTCAGTGCTGTCGGTTGTCAGTGCTATCAGTTGTCAGTGCTATCTTTTGTCAGTGCTATCGACTGTCAGCGCTATCGGTTGTCAGCGCTATCGGTTGTCAGCGCTGTTGGTTGTCAGCGCTGTTGGTTGTCAGCGCTATCGGTTGTCAGTGCTGTCGGTTGTCAGTGCTGTCGGTTGTCAGTGCTATCGGCTGTCAGCGCTATTGGCTGCCAGTGCTATCGGCTGTCAGTGCTGTCGGTTGTTAGCGCTATTGGTTGTCAGTGCTGTCGGTTGTTAGCGCTATTGGTTGTCAGTGCTGTCGGTTGTCAGCACTTTCAGTTGTCAGTGCTGTCGATTGTCAGTGCTGTCGGCTGTCAGTGCTGTTGGCTGTCAGTGCTGTTGGCTGTCAGTGCTATCGGTTGTCAGTGCTGTCGGTTGTCAGTGCTGTCGATTGTCAGTGCTGTCGATTGTCAGCGCTATCGGCTGTCAGTGCTGTGATGTAGTGGGCACCAAGGACAAGTCTCCGTCCTCCGTCCGAAAATCAGCGTAAACCCGCAGTGGAATGGCTGAGAATCCAATGTGTATGGTGGTTTCCCAGCTTTCCGCTGATGGCAGAAATTGAAGGGGGAAGGATCAGGCATGTTGGATTTCAACATGCCTACTCCTTTGTTCCTGAAAGAGATTAGCTGCCCCCAAAGAGCGGTAGCTGCTTACTTCCCTCGCCCCATTGAAGAACATGCCCGCTAGACAGAGGAAGAATCGTCACAAATCCAATCTTTATAAATGGAAATTGTTGGATGCCACTTGGAAATACAAGAAATTATGCAGATTCCGACTAAACCCACCTACGAAGATGAGAATAGCCCATGTGGATGCATAAGAATGAGACATGTTGACATTCAGCATGCCCAATCCTTCTCACCGCTCCTGCTGAAACCAATGAGCCCGGACAGCAGCACATTAATGTCTTATTCTTTTGGTCTCTTAAATATTTAACCATGTCAATGCCAGGCTGATACCCCCACCGCCGACCAGCAGGTCGCCCCCTGTCTGTTTGTTTGTGCATCGTCAGTTGGAGGATGGGAGGATTGGGAATAATATTTGTGTTTTTTTTACACCAGAACAACAAATGCTATTTCTGAGAACAAAGCCGCTGCCAGGTTGGCTGCAAATCTCTGCGGCGCTCAGACCCTGGTGATTTTCTCACGTGTCTGCGGCATGGCAGATGCCAGATTACAGAGGTGCCGTCACACTTCACTCTCTGCAGACGGAGACACGTGGCACGTCTGTGCACGCAGCAGCGCTGCCTGATGGAAACATTGGCACTGACCACTGTATCTGTAGAGACGGAGTCCCACAACATGCAATGCACAATGCAGACATCTATCAGTGTTGTATCTGCTCCGGGAAAGCTGGGGGGCAACAAAAGTTAGATTGGAGCAGCCACATGTCCCCCGAAACCTGTTCGTCCATCATTGTGGTCAGGTAGACATGGAGACCTAAGTGCTGGGGAGAAGTGATTATAGACGCCCTAAATGAGCGGTGACTGTAGCCGCTGCTTGCACCATCCCAATGACTGGAAGCGAGCGGCCGCAGGAAGAACAAACCTTCATATTCTCCCTGTAGCCGCTGCTCCACAAAGACTTCTTCACATGGTTTAAATGCTATTTCCCTGCACCTTATGCCTATATCTGCAGGTAAGCATCATTTATGGACGTTGTGGTGGTCGTGCACGACCCACATCCTCTGGAGATTCAGCTCATGGACAGACGTACTGAGACGTCCATTTTCTTTTAGAATTAGCTGATATAATTCAGAATTCATTGCTCCATCAATGATGGCTGCCCTCTTGATCCAGATGCAGCATAACCAGCCCAAACTATGATACTACCACCACCGTGTGTCACAGATGGGATTAGGCTTTTATGCTATAATACAGCGGTTTTCTTTCTCCAAACATAACACTTCTCCTTTATCCTAAAAATCTCTATTATGGTCTCCACAGTCATCAAAACATTGTTCCAGTAGCCTTGTGGCTTGTTCTTTAGTAAACTACAGAGGGGCAGCAATCTTTTTCTTATAGAGAAGCGGATTTCTCCTTGTAATCCTGGCATGCACTGCACACCATTGTGGTTCAGTGTCTTCCAAATGGTGGACTCATGAACATTAACATTAGCTAATGTGAGAGAGGCCTTTAGTTACTTAAAGGTTACCTTGAGTTCCTTTGTGACATCGAGGACTATTACACATCTAGCTCTTGGAGTGGTCTTTGTTGATCAACCACTCATAAGGAGGGTAATAAATATTCTTGCATATAGGGGGCAGGATTACAGTAGTAACTACTTCTACATAGAAAAAGTATTATAGTAGTTGCAGTATATTCTTGTACATAGGGAGCAGTATTATAGTAGTTATGTTCTTGTACGTAGTGGGCAGTATTATAGTAGCTATATTCTTGTACATAGGGAGCAGTATTATAGTAGTTATATTCTTGTACTTAGGGGGCAGTATTATAGTAGTTATAATCTTGTACATAGGAGCAGTATTATAGTAGTTATATTCTTGCACATAGGGGCAGTATTATAGTAGTTATATTCTTGCACATAGGGGACAGTATTATAGTAGTTATATTCTTGTACATAGGGGGCAGTATTATAGTAGTTATATTCTTGTACATAGGAGCAGTATTATAGTAGTTATATTCTTGTACATAGGAGCAGTATTATAGTAGTTATATTCTTGTACATAGGAGCAGTATTATAGTAGTTATAATCTTGTACATAGCAGCAGTATTATAGTAGTTATGTTCTTGTACGTAGTGGGCAGTATTATAGTAGTTATATTCTTGTACATAGGGGCAGTATTATAGTAGTTATGTTCTTGTACATAGGGGCAGTATTATAGTAGTTATAATCTTGTACATAGGGAGCAGTATTATAGTAGTTATATTCTTGTACATAGGAGCAGTATTATAGTAGTTATATTCTTATACATAGGGGCAGTATTATAGTAGTTATATTCTTGTACTTAGGGGGCAGTATTATAGTAGTTATAATTTTGTACGTAGTGGGCAGTATTATAGTAGTTATATTCTTGTACATAGGGGGCAGTATTATAGTAGTTATATTCTTGTACATAGGGGCAGTATTATAGTAGTTATATTCTTGTACATAGGGACAGTATTATAGTAGTTATATTCTTGTACATAGGAGCAGTATTATAGTAGTTATATTCTTGTACATAGGAGCAGTATTATAGCAGTTATATTCTTGTACATAGGAGCAGTATTATAGTAGTTATATTCTTGTACATAGGGGGCAGTATTATAGTAGTTATATTCTTGTACATAGGGGCAGTATTATAGTAGTTATATTCTTGTACATAGGGACAGTATTATAGTAGTTATATTCTTGTACATAGGAGCAGTATTATAGTAGTTATATTCTTGTACATAGGAGCAGTATTATAGCAGTTATATTCTTGTACATAGGAGCAGTATTATAGTAGTTATATTCTTGTACATAGGAGCAGTATTATAGTAGTTATATTCTTGTACTTAGGGGCAGTATTATAGTAGTTATATTCTTGTACTTAGGGGGCAGTATTATAGTAGTTATATTCTTGTACTTAGGGGCAGTATTATAGTAGTTATATTCTTGTACATAGGGAGCAGTATTATAGTAGTTATATTCTTGTACATAGGGGGCAGTATTATAGTAGTTATATTCTTGTACATAGGGAGCAGTATTATAGTAGCTATATTCTTGTACATAGGGGGCAGTATTATAGTAGTTATATTCTTGTACATAGGGAGCAGTATTATAGTAGTTATATTCTTGTACTTAGGGGGCAGTATTATAGTAGTTATATTCTTGTACATAGGGACAGTATTATAGTAGTTATATTCTTGTACATAGGAGCAGTATTATAGTAGTTATATTCTTGTACATAGGAGCAGTATTATAGTAGTTATATTCTTGTACATAGGAGCAGTATTATAGTAGTTATATTCTTGTACATAGCAGCAGTATTATAGTAGTTATATTCTAGTACATAGGGAGCAGTATTATAGAAGTTATATTCTTGTACATAGGGAGCAGTATTATAGTAGTTATATTCTTGTACATAGCAGCAGTATTATAGTAGTTATATTCTTGTACATAGGGAGCAGTATTATAGTAGTTATATTCCTGTACATAGGGGGCAGTATTATAGTAGTTATATTCTTGTACTTAGGGGGCAGTATTATAGTAGTTATATTCTTGTACGTAGGGGGCAGTATTATAGTAGTTATATTCTTGTATATAGGGAGCAGTATTATAGTAATTATATTCTTGTACATAGGGGCAGTATTATAGTAGTTATATTCTTGTACATAGGGACAGTATTATAGTAGTTATATTCTTGTACATAGGAGCAGTATTATAGTAGTTATATTCTTGTACATAGGAGCAGTATTATAGTAGTTATATTCTTGTACATAGGAGCAGTATTATAGTAGTTATATTCTTGTACATAGGGAGCAGTATTATAGTAGTTATATTCTTGTACTTAGGGGGCAGTATTATAGTAGTTATATTCTTGTACTTAGGGGCAGTATTATAGTAGTTATATTCTTGTACATAGGGAGCAGTATTATAGTAGTTATATTCTTGTACTTAGGGAGCAGTATTATAGTAGTTATATTCTTGTACATAGGGGGCAGTATTATAGTAGTTATATTCTTGTACATAGGGAGCAGTATTATAGTAGTTATATTCTTGTACTTAGGGGGCAGTATTATAGTAGTTATATTCTTGTACATAGGGACAGTATTATAGTAGTTATTTTCTTGTACATAGGAGCAGTATTATAGTAGTTATATTCTTGTACATAGGAGCAGTATTATAGTAGTTATATTCTTGTACATAGGAGCAGTATTATAGTAGTTATATTCTTGTACATAGGAGCAGTATTATAGTAGTTATATTCTTGTACATAGGAGCAGTATTATAGTAGTTATATTCTTGTACATAGGGAGCAGTATTATAGTAGTTATATTCTTGTACTTAGGGGGCAGTATTATAGTAGTTATATTCTTGTACTTAGGGGGCAGTATTATAGTAGTTATATTCTTGTACTTAGGGGGCAGTATTATAGTAGTTATATTCTTGTATATAGGAGCAGTATTATAGTAGTTATATTCTTGTATATAGGGGCAGTATTATAGTAGTTATATTCTTGTATATAGGAGCAGTATTATAGTAGTTATATTCTTGTATATAGGAGCAGTATTATAGTAGTTATATTCTTGTACATAGGAGCAGTATTATAGTAGTTATATTCTTGTACATAGGGAGCAGTATTATAGTAGTTATATTCTTGTACATAGGAGCAGTATTATAGTAGTTATATTCTTGTATATAGGAGCAGTATTATAGTAGTTATATTCTTGTAGATAGGGGGCAGTATTATAGTAGTTATATTCTTGTACATAGGAGCAGTATTATAGTAGTTATATTCTTGTACATAGGAGCAGTATTATAGTAGTTATATTCTTGTATATAGGAGCAGTATTATAGTAGTTATATTCTTGTAGATAGGGGGCAGTATTATAGTAGATATATTCTTGTACATAGGGAGTAGTATTATAGTAGTTATATTCTTGTACATAGGGAGCAGTATTATAGTAGTTATATTCTTGTACTTAGGGGGCAGTATTATAGTAGTTATATTCTTGTACTTAGGGGGCAGTATTATAGTAGTTATATTCTTGTACATAGGGGCAGTATTATAGTAGTTATATTCTTGTACTTAGGGGGCAGTATTATAGTAGTTATATTCTTGTACTTAGGGGGCAGTACTATATGAGTTATATTCTTGCACACAGAGAGTGTTACGCATGTGGTTGTGGAACCACTGTACCACTGTCTGGTGATAGCCTGGAGGGGCGTAACTAAGTGATTAACTGGTTCTTCACTAGAGCCCCTGATGGTGTGGTTAGACTTGGACCCAAAGTGGACGCCACTGGACAGACACACAGACCCTGGAGCAGCAGTAGCTGGCCCCCTAAGAGGTGGAGGGAAGCAGGGATGGACTCGGAAAGTAAGGACAGCCAGGAACTGGATAGCAGGAGGATGGATACTGCATGGTTGGTAGACAAGACGGGAACTGGAACGCAGGAACAGACGGGGCAGGTAGGGGAACACAAGACCTGGTTCAGACTAGATGGATGAGGGAGGCGGTAACAGATGCGGAACAAGTGGCTCAGGATTAGGACTTGGTATGAGCATAACGGGATCAGGAGTGGGTTTAGTCAGGACAGACTGGATAAGGATCAGGAGGGTGGGCAGGATCAGGAACAGTCAGGGTGGGCAGGATCAAAATCAGGGAGTACGGGTACAGGGACCTTACTACTTAGATGGACGAGTACAACAATAATGGACTACAGTAGCTAAGGCACCTCCCTGGGGACATTTTCAGAAAC
Source organism: Phyllobates terribilis (assembly GCF_046119375.1). Taxonomy (NCBI): domain Eukaryota; kingdom Metazoa; phylum Chordata; class Amphibia; order Anura; family Dendrobatidae; genus Phyllobates; species Phyllobates terribilis. The sequence goes on along the minus strand of NW_027362761.1, from coordinate 1,208,624,587 downwards.
ATTCGCACTGCCCCTTTAAGAAGCTGGGACCGCGCGCACTCTAAGCACACTCCCAGGAGTCCTGCGTGTCGTGTGCAGGTCCTGGGAGGAAGCAGAATCTGCCGGGAGTGGAGCAGCGCAGGAGGGTAAGTGTAGACACCGGTGTCCCTGCCGAGAGGAGGAAGGGGACATGTGCAGGGAGACAGTACCCTCCATTACACCCCTTCTTCTTCAAACCCGCAAGGAATTGAAGTGGGGCATGCATATTTTCTATGGGCTCCCAAGATCTTTCTTCAGGTCCCTTCCAATCCCTTCCAATCTACTAAGAAAAAGGTTTTCCTCTCACCTTCCTCAAGGCCAAGATATTCTTCACCTCAAAGACATCCTCGGAGCTGATGGGAGCAGGCGTAGCACCAGGATCCTTGAAGAAGGGACTCAAGATGACCAGCTTCAGGAGGGACACGTGGAAGGAATTGGGCACTCATAAAGATACTGTCAGCTTCAACTTATAAGATATGGCATTAATTTGCTTGACGACTTCAAAGCGACCGATGAAGTGAGGACACAACTTGTAGGATGGAATCTTGAGACGTATGTATTTAGAAGATAGCCACAGTTTATCGCCTGGATGATAACAAGGTGGATCCAAGTGTCTTTTGTCAGGTTGCCTCTTCATACGTTCCGATGATTTCTCTAGAGCGGCTTTGGTTTCTTCCCAGATTTTAGAGAAATGCTTGGTGAGAGCATCGGCTACTAGTACGCCAGAAGCAGCCAACACTGGAAGAGAGATTCCTGCTGTTGATCGAAGACAATGAAGAAGGGGAATCTTGCAGAAGACTCACTTACATGATTGTTATAGGAAAATTCTGCCCAGGGTAAGAGCTTGACCAAATAGCCATGATGTGCGTTTGTGAAATGCCGCAGGAAGTTGGCCAGAACCTGGTTGACTCTTTCTGCCTGTCCGTTGGATTGAGGGTAGTATGCAGAAGAGAAGTCCAGCACCACGTTCAGAAGTTTGCACATAACTTGCCAGAATCTGGATGTGAATTAGACACCTCTGTCAGACTAGATGTGAAGAGGAAATCCATGAAGGTGAAAAATGTGCTGGATGAACCTCTCCGCAAACTATGGAGCAGGCGGAAGGCCAGACAATGGAGTAAATTGAGCCATTTTCGAGAAGCGATCCACCACTATCCAGATGATAGAGCATCCATAGGACACAGGTACAGTAGGTCTGTAATAAAGTCCATGACAATATGCTGCCAAGGTGCTGAGGGCACAGGAAGAGGTAGGAGTCACCCAGACGGGAGTTGCCTGAGAGTTTTGTTGTGGGGACAGTAAGGACAGGCGGATAGAACTTCATTATACCCTTTCGATAGTAGATCACCAATAGTGATGTGAGATGAGCTGCAACGTCTTCCTCTGTCTGGCATGATCGACCACCTTGGTGGAGTGCCCCCATAGCAGGACTTGCCTCTTATCCAATTCTGACACCAAGGTCTTTCCTGGAGGAATTTGGGACAAGTTTACCAGAGCCACAATAACCATCTTGGACGGCTCTATGATAAGTTGAAGTTCCTCTTCTTGGTCGGTGGGCAGGAAGGACCGAAAAAGTGCATCAGCCTTAATGTTCTTGTCAGCTGGTCGAAAATGCAGAGCAAAGTGAAAATGGGCAAAAAATAGCGACTACCTAGCCTGGCGGACTGTGTCTAGTGTCTGTGCGGACTGCAGTTTGGCCAGGTTCTTAAGGTCTGTATAAATGACAGTCAGATGGACTGCTCCTTCAAGAAGGTACCACCACTCCTCTAGAATCATCTTAATTGCCAACAATTCTCAGTCGCCAATTGAATAGTTGCGCTCAGGAGCAGAGACAGACTTGGAGAAAAAAAAGCAGGTGGCCATTCGGCCGCAGGGAGACTTTTGGGTGAGATCTGCCCCTGTCCCAGAAGAAGAGGCATCTACCTCCAGAAAGAATTGTTAGTTCACTTCCGGTCAATGTAATACGGGAGCGGAGGAGAAGGCCTCTTTCAGGGAGAGAAAGGCATTCTCATCCTTCGGACTCCATTCCCTTGGATCGGCACCCTTATGTATCATAGCAAAGATGAGGGCGGTCCGAGATGAGAAATGTGGAATGAATTGTCGGTAGTAATTGGCGAATCCTAGGAATCACTGTATGGCCTTAATGCCAGGAGGGCGTGGCCACTTGAGGATGGAAGACTCTTTCTACGGATCCATCTCCATGCCCATGTCTGAGATGATATAACCTAGGAAAGAGAGAAAATTGTTCAAAAATGCATTTTTTAAATTTAGCTTACAGGCGATTCTCGTAAGTATCTGCAGGACTTGGTGAACATTCCACCTATGAGAGGACAGATCTGGAGAGAAGACCACGATATCATCCAGACAAACCATGACACAAGAATAGAGGAGGTCTCGGAAGATGTCATTCATGAATTCTTGGAAGACAGCAGGGGCAATGATGAGCCCAAATGGCATAACTCGGTACTCGTAATAGCCATCCTGGGTATTGAAAGCAGTCTTCCATTAATCTCCCCAGCGTATCCAGATTAGATTGTATGCTCCTCTCAGATCCAGCTTGGTAAAAATCCTGGTACCTTTGAGGCGAACAAACAATTCCAGTATCAAAGGCAACAGATATTTATTCTTAGCTGTGATCTGATTGAGACCCTTATCATCTATGCATGGCCGGAGAGTCCCATCCTTTTTCTTGACAAAGAAGAAGCCAGCTCCTGCTGGTGAAGAGGACCTCGGAATGATTCCCTTTGCAGATTTTCCTTTACATACTCGGACATGGCTAGGGTCTACATCTGTGACAGGGGATAGATATGGCATTGTGGAGGTGAATATCTCAGAAGCAGGTCTATGGGGCAGTTATACGGCCTTCTTGTCAAAGACGTAAGCATATGATCAGTAGGTGGATGGTAATCCCGGCAGAGAAGATGGTGCAACTGGCTGCCAAATTGGTCGTACAGGTACAAATGACAGGACTGTCCTCAATGAATCACCTCTCCAGATCTCCAGTCAAGAACGGGTTCATGAATACGGAGCCACGGTAGACCCAGCAGAAGTGGATGAGACAGACTAGGGACCACATAGAAAGCAATCTTCTCTGTGTGCAGCATTTCTATCCAGAGCTCTACTTGCTCGGTGACCAGCTGAATGGCTTCAGATATGGCCCTCCAATCGACAGATGAGACCAACAACAGATTCTGAAGGTATTGAATGTGAAAGTGTTGCATGAAGTTCCCTACCGCATTGGGAATCCAGGTACGCTGTCTCATCGAACCGGTAACCTCCACATGTCACAGATATGGTGAGGATCAACAGTGGAGAGGAATTACTCTTACCCAGGGTAGCCTCTCCTACAGACCCTAGGCTTGGGAGTTTTCCTACTTCTTGTGACAGGTGCAGATGAAATGTCCTGTTCCTCCACAATAAAAGCACAAGCACCTGGCTCGATGGATCTCCTGCCATTCTTTGGTGAGCTTTACATGGTCGTTGCTCTGGTAGTATGTTTAGGGTTGTTGTCCTCCTGGAAGGTGAACCTATGGCCCAGTCTCAAGTCTTGTGCAGCCTCTAGCAGGTGTTCCTCCAGGACTGCCCTGTATTTGGCTTCACCCATCTTCTCATCACCTCTTACAAGCTTCACTGCCCCTGCTGAAGAAAAGCCTCCCCACAGCATGATATTGCCACCACCATGTATGATTGTGGGTATGGTGTTTTCAGGGTAATGTGCAGTGTTAGTTTTCCACCACACATAGCATTTTGTAGTGAGCCCAAAATTTCTAGTTTGGTCTCATCTGACCAGAGCCCTTTCTTCCATATGCTAGCTGTGTCCCTGACATGGCTGCATGTCCTCTTCCGTAAAGGCCAGATTTGTGAGCATATGACTAATAGTTGTCTTGTAGACAGATTCTTCCCCCCGAGCTGTGGATCTCTGCAACTCATCCAGAGTGATCATGGGTTTATTTTCCGCTTCTCTAATTAGTTCTCTTTTTACTTGGAATGTCAGTTTAGGTGGACGGCCATGTCTTTGTAGGTTTGCAGTTGTGCCATACTTCTTCCATTTTTGGATCATGGATTGAACAGAGCTCCGTGAGATGTTCAGAGCTTGTCCTATTTTTTATAACCTAACCCTGCTTTACTCTTTTCCACAACTTTATCCTTAACCTGTCTGTTGTGTTCCATGGTTTTCATGATACTGTTTAATCCCCAATGTTCTCACACAAAGCTCAAAGGCCTTCACAGAACAGCTGTAGTTATACTGAGAAGAAATCACACCAAGGTAGACTCAATTTACTAACTATGACTTCTGGAGACAATTGGTCACTCAGGATTTTATTTAGGGGCATCAGACTACTGGGGGCTGAATACAAATTCACCTCACAATTTTCAGATTTATCATTTTAAAATATTTAGAAAATCAAGCAGAATTTCCTTTACACTTCACAAATACTGACTACTTAGTATAAAAAATACCTAAAATAAAATACATTTAAATTTGTTGGCGTAACGTGAAAAAATGTGGAAAAGTTCATAGGGTATGAATACTTTTTCAAGGCACTGTAGAAGTCAGTATCTATAGTAAGTATCTTATTGACTTGTAGCGGTCTCTTTACGCTGTGAGTGGCACTCTGGGAGCAGTTGTAGGGGGACTGTCTGGTTTCCGCTGGTCACTTTGATGAGTTGACTGTAAACACTTGTCTTTTGTTCAGCCAAATGACCATCTCTGACCCTTGAGACCTGAGGGTGAGGTCCCTGCCTCTGTGGTGTAAGATCTGGATCCCTCCCTCCTCCTCCGCAGTCTTTTATCCCCTTTCAGAAAAATCCTGCAGGTTAAACAGGAGACCAATTTGCTGTTAAATGTTATCCTGCGGATACTTAATACTCAGCACAGGTGTGGAGGGCGCGGGGACCGGTCACACACCGCCACTCAAGTACAGCGTCATCTAGGAAGACAATGACATTTGTTTAGCTGCAATGTATCTAAGCTTATCACGTGGGATACAATCTGCTGAGCTATTGTGTCTCGGCTATCCATGTAACTCAATTAGGTGTGACACCGGCCCGTGCCGGTGACTGTACCAATGGCGCCATGACCCTACACAGCTGGGGAGAGGTGTGCTTGGTCGGTGGCATCGTGGACATGTTGTATTGTGATGAACCCACCTGAGATCTGCCAATAAAACATCTCTGCCGGTGTTTAGGGTTGCCACACCCTCGGCTCAGCGAGCGGTATTGGATCACTCCTTTAACCCCTTTTTGACAGAGGCTGTGCGGGCGCGATCGTCGCCGGAAGTCAGCTGATTTTGACAGCGGATATCCGGTATTATGTGCCCATTAACCCCCGAAATGGTGCGATCGAAGTCGATCGTAGCATTTCGGGGGCAGGCAGAGGTAAGAGCGTCCTTCTTACCTTGGATCGGAGACCCCATGCTGTCAGCGCGGGGTCCCGGTCATTGCCATGGTGATCCGATGTCGTCATGACGCCATCCGGATCACTAGGCATCAGGAAGTTAGATAGATCATGCGCAGTGCATGATTTATGTAACTTGTGCCAGTACAGAGCTGACAGCCCATATAGCACAGGGATGCTGCTGCATCCCTATGCTATACAACCGATCAGCCTGCAAAAAATGAAAGTCCCATAGTGGGACAAAGTGTAAAAGTGAAAAAAAGTGTGAGAAAGTAAAAAAAAATGTAAAAAAAATTATAAAAATATTTAAAAAAAAAAGAAAAAATAATCCAAAATAAAAATATACTATACCCATAAATACATTTTATTCTGAAAAAAAAAAAACAACAATAAAAGTACACATATTTGGTATTGCCGAGTCCAGAACGACCTGACCTATAAAACTGTCTCACTAGTTAACCCCTTTAGTGAACACGGTAAAGAAAAAAAAAAAGCGAAGCAAAAAACTATGCTTTCTCATCATACTGCCAAACAAAAAATGGAATAAAACGCGATCAAAAAGACGAATATAAATAAAAATGGTACAGCCGAAAATGTCATCTTGTCCCGCAAAAAACAAGCCGCCATACAGCTCTATCAACCGAAAAATAAAAAAGTTATAGCTCTCAGAATAAACAGATGCAAATAAAAATATTTTTTTTATAAAATAGTTTTTATTGTGTAAAAGCGTCAAAACATAAAAAAAGATATAAATGTAGTATTGCTGTAAACGTACTGACCCAAAGAATAACGCTGCCTTATCAATTTTACCACACTCAGAAAGGCATAAAAAACCAAAACAAAAAAAAAAACAATTCCTGAATTGTTGGTTTTTGTTTATTCTGCCTCCCAAAAATTGGAATAGAAAGCGATCAAAAAATGTCACGTGCCTGAAAATGTTACCAATAAAAACGTCAACTCATCCCGCAAAAAAACAAGCCGTCACATGACTCTGTCGGCCGAAATATGGAAAAATTATTGCAAAAACAAGTTTTTGCAAAAAAAGCGTCTTTTAGTGTGTGACTGTCAATCATAAAAACCCGATATGAATCTGGTATCGCGGTAATCGCACTGACCTGAAGAATAAAGTCGTCTAATCACTTATACCGCACGAGGAACGGCGTAAAAAATAAACTCTAGGGTTAGGGTTGTGTTAGGATTAGGGTTGTGTTAACGTTAGGAATGTGTTAGGGTTTTGTTAGTATTGTGCTAGGGTTAGGGTTGTGCTAGGGTTAGGTTTGTGCTAGGGTTAGGGTTGTGCTAGGGTTAGGTTTGTGCTAGGGTTGTGCTAGGGTTAGGTTTGTGCTAGGGTTGTGCTAGGGTTAGGGTTGTGCTAGGGTTAGGTTTGTGCTAGGGTTGTGCTAGGGTTAGGGTTGTGCTAGGGTTAGGTTTGTGCTAGGGTTAGGGTTGTGCTAGGGTTAGGGTTGTGCTAGGGTTAGGGTTGTGCTAGGGTTGTGCTAGGCTTAGGGTTGTGCTAGGGTTAGGTTTGTGCTAGGGTTAGGGTTGTGCTAGGGTTAGGGTTGTGCTAGGGTTAGGATTAGGGTTATGGTTGTGCTAGGGTTAGGGTTGTATATGGCGACTTGTGTTGAGCATAAGTGCTCGCTACTTGAGTTTGCATCAGGTGCTCAGGTATGCCCCAAGTATCGTCGGTGCTTGAGTGACATGCTCGAGTCTCCGCCCCATATGTTTCACTGCTGTTATACAGCCAAAAACAAAACACGCCGGGATTGTCTCCCCACATGTTTTTTTTTTTGGTGTCTAACTACCGAGAAACATGCGGGCGGGGACTCAAGCATGTCACTGGAGCACCCGTGATACATGGTGCATACCCGAGTACCCGATGCAAACTCAAGTAGCGAGCACTTGTGCTCAAGACTAATGACAACTTATTCAATATGATAACCTAATGTTATTACATTCTGTGTCGTACCTCTGGGTTCAAAATCTTCCCTATACCCCTTGATAAAATGCCTGAGGGGTCTAGTTTACAAACTGGTGTCACTTGTGGGGGGGTTTCCACGGTTTAGGCACATCAGGGGCTCTGCAAATGCGACATGGCGTCCGCTAATCAAGCAAATTTTACATTCAAAAAGTCAAATGGCGCTCCTTCCCTTCTGAGCCCTGCCGTGCACCCAAACAGTGGTTTTCCCTCACATATGGGGTATCGGCTTACTGAGGACACATTGCACAACAAATGATATGGTGCAATTTCTCCTGTTACCCTTGCGAAAATAAAAAAACTTGAGTGTAAAGTAACATTTTTGCGAAAAAAGTTAAATGTGGTTTTGAGCACCTTGAGGGGTGCAGTTTTTAGAATGGTGTCACTTTGGGGTATTTTCTGTCATAAAGACCCCTCAAAGTCACTTCAAATACAATGTGGTCCCTAAAAAAATGGTTTTGTAAATTTTGTTGGAAAAATAAAAAATCGCTGGTCAACTTTTAACCCTTAGAACTTTTTAAAAAAAAAATTGGTTCCAAAATTGTGCTGATGTAAAGTAGACATGTGGGAAATGTTATTTATTAACTATTTTGTGTGACATATCGCCCTGATTTAAGGGCATAAAAATTCAAATTTTGAAAATTGCGAAATTTTCAAAATTTCTGATTTTTTCACAAATAAACGCAAGTCAAATCGAAGAAATTTTACCAGTATTATGAAGTACAATATGTCACAAAAAAAAACAATCTTAGAATCAGGGGGATCCATTGAAGTGTTTCAGAGTTATTATCTCATAAAGTGACAGTGGTCAGAATTGTAAAAATTGGCCTGGTCATTAACGTGCAAACCACCCCCGGGGGTAAAGAGGTTAAGTCTATCTTGTGTAATAATATGTGGTGTATTCCAGCACATTACGTGTATTGTAAAGAATACTTGTCATAGAGACACCATTACAGGACCATTCACAACTCCACATAACAGTGTCAGCCTCTGTTGTGATGTAAGGGTACTGCCCATAGTTCAGAGGCATCAGAGGCATGTCCAAGACATGTGATGTAGGAGTACTACTCATAGTCTGGGCTCATCAGAGGCATGTCATGGGGCATGTCTTGTAGGGCTACTGCCAATAGTCTGGGAGCATCTGAGGCATATCCGGGGGCATGTGATGTAGGGGTACTGCTCGTAGTCCAGGGACATCGAAGGCATGTCCAGGGGCATGTGATGTAGGGGAACAGCCCTTAATTTGGGAGCATCTGAGGCATGTCCGGGGACGTGATGTAGGGGTACTGCCCATAGTCTGGGGGCATCTGAGGCATGTCTGGGGGCATGTGATGGAGTGTTACTGCACATAGTCTGGGGGCATGTGATGTAGGAGTTCTCCTCGTAGTTCGGGGTCATCTGAGGCATGTCATGGGGCATGTGATGTAGGGGTACTGCCCATAGTCTGGGAGCATCTGAGGCATGTCAGTGTAACACGGGTACTTTAGATGCAGCGACACAGAAACACAGAGCAGCCAATGCAGTGTTAATAAACAGGGGACGTTTATGATAACAGGGTCAATCTCCACGCAGGGAGTAACAGGGGAAAACAAGGGAAGTAGCAAGTAAAAGTCTTTAACTGACAGTTCACAGTTTAACTAGATATGGCAGAGTCGAACCGGTTGTAAATGACAGTTTTTACACTTAGCTGACTCTCTTCCTCCACAAGGCAGTTGCCAGCTGATGCCGGTGTTGATTTCTTCAGGCTTCCCCGCAAAAACAATGCTCCGTCTTCTGGTGGCAGCGGGCGGTCTCCGGTTTTACCCGCTGAGCCCCTAGTCCATAACACGGCACCTCACGTGGTCAGCTCCACAGACCCTGCGTCTCTTCTCCCTCTAGTCGGCTTGACTGCTCCGGTCCACTGCACTTGGCTCTTGCTCCCAGTACAGGAGCCAGGAGCCTGGACCCTCTCACACTGCTCTCCACGCCACCAGTTTTCCGGTCACCTGACCTCCCAGCTCTTACTCTGGACACGCCCCCAGCTTCCCAGTCACCTGACTCCTGTGCTGGGGCATGTGATGTAGGGATACTGCTCGTGCGTCTCCCCTACTCTGGAACTCTCTACCCAAACACATCAGGCTCTCGTCGACCGTGGAAACCTTCAAAAAGAGCCTGAAGACCCACCTCTTCCGACAAGCCTACAACCTGCAGTAACCACCACTCCACCAATACCGCTGCATGACCAGCTCTACCCTCACCTACTGTATTCTCACCCATCCCTTGTAGACTGTGAGCCCTCGCGGGCAGGGTCCTCGCTCCTCCTGTACCAGTCGCCGTCACATTGTGTTCAAGATTATTGTAATTGTTCTTGTATGTATACCCCTTCTTCACATGTAAAGTGCCATGGAATAAATGGCGCTATAATAATAAATAATAATAATAATAAAATAGTCTGGGGGCATCAGAGGCATGTCTGGGGGCATGTGATGTAGAGGTACTGCCCATAGTCTGGAGGCATCACTAGATTGTAACGATATTCCCTGTTATAAGACTTGTAAAATATGGGGCTTCCAGCTCAGGTTGGATCCGTATCAATGTTATACCAGTGGCAGTCCTCCATCGTTTGGGGTTTTTCGTGTCCAGGACCTTTTCCTTCCACATTCACCTCCAGTCTTGGGTCATCTAGGCCATCGGAGGGAATAAGCGGGATCCTTGGCCATTAGATGTATGGCTGAGTAGGTCGATAAATTGGCCCTGCACCCATCCTCTTCCATCCCCAGGTGTGCGGTTGCCGATGCAGGTAATTGTTTGTTTGTTTAGCACTGTTGGGCCGTGTTCGTTACATAGCTTGTTAGAAGACCCTTTGGGATGACACCTGTTCGTCAGCTGAGGAGATGGATCCAGCAGGCCACAGGCAAGAGCCGTGGAGCCGAGTAATTGGTGTCAAGAGCAGAAGACAGAGATGCTAAGTAATTTGATCTCCGAGTCTCCTCTGTCCGCGCTCAGAGGCTGCAGAAGATGACTCTCTACAGGTGAGGACTTACAAGTGATAATCCCTTTCTTCTCTCCTGAGGTTTGTGATGTGTTAGTAGATTCGCTGACAGCAAACAGCGCACCCTGGGAGTCAGCGCTGAAAACAAGCGTCGTTAACCCTTCCACACCCTGGAAGACTTGTAAGGTTATAAATAAAGGTCCAAGGCCAAAGTCTAGACAAAATTCAGAAAACTTCTATGCAACCAGGTCCGGGAAGATGAGATATGGGGAGCGGTTTGCTGGAGTCCTCACTCTGTAGAGAAGGTTTTCTGTAAAAAAAAAAAAAACCATTGTAGTCACCAGGAACCTCTCTCCAGAATTTACCGTATAGAAAAAAATATATATATTTTGGACTCCTTGACCCTCCATGGGCCTTCATGCTGGTTGGTGGTAACTACAACAGACACATGGACAGTTCACAAAAAACACCATATCTCAGCTTTCTGGACCACAGAGAGTGACTTGTGGGTAGGGCTAGCATGGTGGCTCAGTGGTTAGCACTGTTGGGGTCTTAACCATGAGCCCCATTATCGACAGTAAAGAAATACAGTAGTAGTGGCCCATTGGTGTTAAAGGGGTTGTCCCATCATGGCAAGTTATCAACCTGCTGATCAATGGGGGCCCAGAAATAAAGGAAATTAAAGGGTTTGAATCCTGAAGAAGGTGGCTCTATCTGGACTGCAGTGGTGGCTTTGGCGGTGCTTTGTTCATTGCCTATGACGACGGCTGAATGCGCTTGGATCCACAGCCACGGCTCCATGCTGACAGAGCCCCAATCTGGTGATGACAACCCTTTAACTGCATTTGTTTCTTTTTAAGGGGATGATTGATATACAGTTATATGAAAAAGTTTGGGCATCCCTATTAATCTTAAGCTTAATGTTTTATAAAAATTGGTGTTTTTGCAACAGCTATTTCAGTTTGATATATGTTATATATGTAATAACTGTTGGACACAGTAATGCATTCAAACAAAATTTGACAGGTGCATAAGTATGGGCACCCTTATCATTTTCTTGTTTTAAATACTCCTACCTTCTTTTTACTGACTTACTAAAGCCCTTTTTTGGTTTTGTAACCTCATTGAGCTTTGAACTTCATAGCCAGGTGTATGCAATCATGAGAAAAGCTACTTAAAGTGGCCACTTACAAGTTGTTCTCCTGTTTGAATCTCCTCTGAAGAGTGGCATCATGGGCTCCTAAAAACAACTGTCAAATGATCTGAAAACAAAGATTATTCAACATAGTTGTTCAGGGGAAGGATACAAAAAGCTGTCTCAGCGATTTAACCTGTCAGTTTCCACTGTGAGGAACATAGTAAGGAAATGGAAGAACACAGGGACAGTTCTTGTTAAGGCCAGAAGTGGCAGGCCAAGAAAAACATCAGAAAGGCAGAGAAGAAGAATGGTGAGATCAGTCAAGGACAATCCTCAGACCACCTCCAGAGAGCTGCAGAATCAACTTGCTGCAGATGGTGTCACTGTGCATCGGTCAACTATACAACGCACTTTGCACAAGGAGAAGCTGTATGGGAGAGTGATGCGAAAGAAGCCGTTTCTGCAAGCACGCCACAAACAGAGTCGGCTGAGGTATGCAAAAGCACATTTGGAGAAGCCAATTTCTTTTTGGAAGAAGGTCCTGTGGACTGATGAAGCCAAGATTGAGTTGTTTGGTCATACAAAAAGGCGTTATGCATGGCGGCAAAAAAACACAGCATTCCAAGAAAAACACTTGCTACCCACAGTAAAATTTGGTGGAGGTTCCATCATGCTTTGGGGCTGTGTGGCCAATGCCGGCACCGGGAATCTTGTTAAAGTTGAGGGACGCATGGATTCCACTCAGTATCAGCAGATTCTTGACAATAATGTTCAAGAATCAGTGATAAAGTTGAAGTTACGCAGGGGATGGATCTTTCAGCAAGACAATGATCCAAAACACCGCTCCAAATCTACTCAGGCATTCATGCAGAGGAACAATGACAATGTTCTGGAATGGCCATCCCAGTCCCCAGACCTGAATATCATTGAACATCTGTGGGATCATTTGAAGAGGGCTGTCCATGCTCGGCGACCATCAAACTTAACTGAACTGGAATTGTTTTGTAAAGAGGAATGGTCAAAAATACCTTCATCCAGGATCCAAGAACTCATTAAACGCTACAGGAAGCGACTAGAGGCAAAAGGAGGATCTACTAAATATTAATGTCACTTTTCTGGTGAGGTGCCCATACTTATGCACCTGTCAAATTTTGTTTGAATGCAGATTGCACATTTTCTGTTAGTACAATAAACCTCATTTCAAGGCAGAAACATTACTGTGTCCAACAGTTATTACATAGATCAAACTGAAATAGCTGTTGCAAAAACACCAAATTTTATAAAACATTAAGCTTAAGATTAATAGGGGTGCCCAAACTTTTTCATATAACTGTATATACATGCATGATTAAGATTTTGGGGGGGGGGGGTAGTGACTGAGTGGCCCCAGCAGATAGGCCATTATATCAACACAATGACTGTAGGAATCTCAATGCAAACTCAATGGGAACTGATGTCTTTCTCTGGGAACACAATTGGTGAACGCCTCTCCATGTTGGCTCAGTGGTTAACTCTCCACCGGGGTCCATGGTTTAAAACCAATTTCTTTCTCATTTGCATCTCAAATCTCATCTTTACATTCCAAAAGTGTAATATACTGTATATATTTAGGATGAGCCCCAGAGAGAGCAATCCACATCTAGCAGCATAATGATAAAGAAGCAATAAGAGGCTCAATGGCGGAGATACTACATGTCCCAGCATGCCTCAGGTAAAGCCCCATTAGAATTGCAGCAGCTCTGGTGGGCTCCCATTAGGTGTGGACATTGCTCGGTCACCCGTACACAGCAGTTTTTCCCTGGATGCTCTCCTTCTCTCCGATCTTCCTAAGTCATGCTGGGAAATTAATTGTCTTCTGATTGAATTGGCTGCAACGTGCCTCACATTGGATTAGATTGTAAGCTCCAGTGAAGCCGGGACTGGTGTGCAGTGTATGGTAAACTCTGCAGGACACGAGAGCGATGCTTAAATTGAGGATATACACAGAACAGCAGCAATTAATTACAGCAATCAACAATTTCCCAATAGGAAAAGACTGCCCTCCAGATATTCCCCCCAAAGAACACAGCTGTGATGTACCAGACCATGCATGCACGTGCACCAGGGGAGCAGCCGGCACCTCATAGGCATCAAAACTTCTCAACTCTGTATGAGCACACAGTATGTAGTGATAGATGCCACAAAATACTCTCCTTAAAAGAGTTGAACCAAGTTTGTAGGATTTCGTAGGATAAGGGATAACTTCCCAATCACTGGGGGAGCTTCTATAGATTCCAAGAACTAGAGCTCTGATGACGGTGGCCAATCGCATGCACGGCGGCTCCGTTCATTCTTAATGGGACTGCTGGAGACAACTGAGTGCAGCGTTCGGCCGGTCTTTGGCACCTCCACTAAGAATGAAAAAACCAGGAGCATATGATGACATTCACTCCATTCACGCGGGGCTCCTCAATGGTTAGACATCGGAGGTGGTGCCGCATACGCACACAGTCTTTCTGTTAAGGAACAGCACAAGGCGCAGCCAGACACAGTAGGTCGAAAATGAATATGGCAACTCCACAATGCTTTGGCCAAAAATGCAAATTACTTCAACCATGCCAATTATGGGCTAAGGCCGCCAGATAACTCAACCGTAACCCTACCAATCTGTGCTATTCCCACCGACATCATTTGTAGGAGGGAAGTCCACCAGATCCAAAGGTACAAGTTCATCGGCATATTGACCTAAAACACCTGGCATCCTAGGAATACGACTAAAGGATTGCACTCCATGGCAATGTGCGTGGAAACATAAGGACACTGTCATGACAAACCCAAACGCTGACTTATAGAGGGCTGATGTACCATAATGGATGGTGCTGGAAGTCGGTGACCTCCATGGTGCTGCCATGTACGAGCCAACATACTATGAAGGGCCACCACAGATTATTTCTATTCTGTCTGTGGATCGAGATGGAAGGTTTTCTTCTGACAACCACCTTATGCACCAGGTACAGATGCTCCAATGAGGAAAATCAGACTCAAAGCCCAAAAGGTAGAAATGTCGAGGGCCAGGAAAAGTTTAGGTTTGGGTCTGCGTCCCACAGTATTCAGTAAATGTCCTCAAATCCAGTCTGGTCCTTTATTCATAGATACTATACGGGGTGCGAAGACCCCCAATTCATAGACAGCTCACACCCCGGTCTCCATGTTCTATAAATTAGAAAATCTGTGCAGTTGTGAAAATAAACATGTTATTTTCATAATTTAATTAACATCGGCTACTTGTTACCTCAGTTAATTAATGTGTCAGTGAAAAATGTGCAAAAACTGAATCCAGCCTCGAATCAGCAGAAACCCGAGGTGGAATAACGCAGATGCTGGTAATATTCTGGAGATGGGAAGTTATACATTCACTCATCGATGTAAATGAAATGTGTATGACATGTTCCTAAAGGGTTGTGTGAGCTCGTAAATTGTTACTTAGCAAGCAAAGCAAGCAAATTAATTTTATCTGACACCACAGACAGTCCACCCGGCTGTGCAGAAGAAACAGCCTGCTCTTTTAAATTGTTATTGAACAGGGATGGGGCTTTGGGAGTTACAAAACTGGTCAGGGGTGGGGCTTTGGGAGTGACAAAACTGGTCAGGGGTGGGGCTTTGGGAGTGACAAAACTGGTCAGGGGTGGGGCTTTGGGAGTGACAAAACTGGTCAGGGGTGGGGCTTTGGGAGTGGCCAAACAGGTCAGGGGTGGGGTTTTGGGAGTGACAAAACTGGTCAGGGGTGGGGCTTTGGGAGTGGCCAAACTGGTCAGGGATGGGGCTTTGGGAGTGGCCAAACTGGTCAGGGATGGGGCTTTGGGAGTGACCAAACTGGTCAAGGATGGGGCTTTGGGAGTGGCCAAGCTGGTCAGGGGTGGGGCTTTGGGAGTGGCCAAACTGGTCGGGGATGGGGTTTTGGGAGTGACTAAACTGGTCAAGGATGGGGCTTGGGAGTGACCAAACTGGTCAAGGATGGGGTTTTTGGGAGTGAGCAAACTGGTCAAGTATGGGGCTTTGGGAGTGGCCAAACTGGTCAGGGGTGGGGCTTTGGGAGTGGCCAAACTGGTCGGGGATGGGGTTTTGGGAGTGACTAAACTGGTCAAGGATGGGGCTTGGGAGTGACCAAACTGGTCAAGGATGGGGCTTTGGAAGTGACCAAACTGGTCAAGGATGGGGCTTTGAGAGTGGCCAAACTGGTCAGGGGCGAGGCTTGGGAGTGACCAAACTGGTCAGGGATGGGGCTTTGGGAGTGACAAAACTGGTCAGGGGTGGGGCTTTCTACTACAAAAAAGTGTTCTGTCATCAAATAGTTATCAAGTACGAATAAATAATTAAAACTAAATGTTGACAAGCTTATGATGAGCAATTACCCATGCTGAAAACAACCAAACAATTGGGGTCATGTGACATCCACACTCTCTGTGTATACAATGTAATACATGGTTTTGTCATCACTTCCCATAAGCTGGGAGAATGTATATTTTATCAGATATTACCTGATTTTGTTATATACTGTATATTTTTTCACTTTGCTTCTACATAGTATACAGTAGCGTTAAAAATAATAGCAGTGTGTTCATAAACATGAGTTAAGCACAAAATCTTTATACGAGTTGTTATTTCCAGCATTGGGAACATTGCACGCTGTTTTCTAATTCAAAACATGAAGAGAAATGTAGATATTTTCTGTAAAGTAGTTAAAAATTAACAAAAAATGAACATTGAGCTGTTCTAAAAAATAGCAGTGTCTGCATTTGTCTTTTTTAGGATTTAACATTCCTGTGAATCACTAACCTACATCACATGCCCCCGGACTATGGGCAGTACCCCTCTATCACATGATCCGGACATGCCTCAGATGCTCCCAGACTATGGGCAGCACCCCTACATCACATGTCCCATGACATGCCTCTGATGCCCCCGAACTATGAGCAGTACCCATACATCACATGCCCCTATACTATGGGCAGTACCCCTTCATCACATGCCCCATGACATGCCTCTGATGAGCCCGGACTATGAGCAGTACCCTTACATCACATGTCCTGGACATGCCTCCAATGCCCCCGTACTACGAGCAGTACCGCTACATCACATGTCCTGGACATGCCTCCAATGCCCCCGTACTACGAGCAGTACCCCTACATCACATGTCCTGGACATGCCTCTGATGCCCCTAAATTATGGACAGTACACCTACATCACAACAGAGGCTGACACTGTTATGTGGAGTTGTGAATGGTTCAGTAATGGTGTCTTCTCTGTATGACAAGTATTCTTTACAATACACATAATGTGCTGGAATACACCGCAAATTATTATACAAGATAGACTTAACCCCTTTACCCCCGAAGATTTTGATCATTTACTGGTGTGTTTAGGGTCATTGTCTTGTTGAAACACCCATTTGAAGGGCATATCCTCTTCAGCGTAAGGCAACATGACCTCTTCAAGTATTTTAATATATGCAAACTGGCCCATGATCTCTGATGTGCGGTAAATAGGTCCGGATCATGTTAAGAGAAACATGCCCATATCATGATGCTTGCACCACCATGCTTCACTGTCTGTAGGGTGTACTGTGGCTTGAATGCAGAGTTTGGGAGTCGTCTGACTGGACTTTGGGCGGACTTATTGCTAAGAGATTAGCTTCACACAGGCGTTTTCTAACTGTCACAGTCCTCACAGGTAACTTGAGACTGTCTGTGACCATCCTTGAGCCGATCATTGGCTGAGCCTTTGCCATTCTGGCAATTCTATGATCCATTCGAATGGTAGTCTTCCGTTTTCTTCCACGTCTCTCTGGTTTTGCTTTCCATGTTAAAGCATTGGAGATCATTTTAGCAGAACAGCCTATCATTGTCTGCACTTCTTTATAAATTTTACCCTCTCCAATCAACTTTTTATTCAAAGTATGCTGTTCTTCTGAACAATGTCTAGAACAACCCATATTTCTCAGGCTTTCAAGGAGAAATGCATTTACAACATGTGCTGGTTTCACCCTTAAATAAGGGCCACCTGATTCACATCTGTTTCCTCACTGAATGATTGACCTCACTAATTGATCTCCACATTGCTATTATTGTGAACACAGCCCCGAACAATTAATTATTCAAATACACAGACTCAAAAACCTGCAGATCATGAATGCGGAGTCTGGTGGTTTTCTTACAATCTACTGCACCGACTGGTGAATTGTTTGACATGTGTCATAACATATATTACATAATAAATGTAAACAGTAATACAAAAATAGAGTCTTCCATTGTAAATGGGTTGTCCACTCTTACCTTACTCATAGACCTCCAAGCCCGGGAAGACAAACAGCCAAAGACCAAGAAACCATTGGTTGTAGGTCCTTACCACAGTCTATATCTGTGATTTTGGAACCATGTCAAACTAAAAGGATTTTTTTCTATGTCGGACCACCTATCTATACAGGGGAGTGGGTTACATAGTTGTAGAAAGGCTATATGAATGGGACGCTCTCAATTCATAGGGCATCAATCTCTGTGCTACTCCAGGTTGCCTTGTAGCCGGTCGTCCTTTGCATACAGTTATATGCACTGAAGAAGTCCATCTGCTGTACAGGAGACTGCCTCTGTATGCCACACAGACTTGTCAGAGACACAGCCAATAAATGCAAACGACCACGCCAACGTAATGCATGTTATTTTTATTCTATATATTTCAGTGTTACATTTTGTGAAAGATAAAAAGTTGCTTTACATCTGAGAGGTATATGTGCTTGTCAATTGGAAGACGTAACATTTTGCTTGCCACACAAGTAGAGTATAAGGTGCGTGCAGATGCCCGCGGCCAACTGTAATAGACGCCAAACCGTCACTTCTGAGACGGCGTGACATGGTCACGGTTCCTTCACAGTCGTTTCTTTATAATGGCAGAGATCCTAGATATTTATATGCTCTATAATATACCTTTATGATACAAATCTCTTAGTACCTCTTATATATGCGCCTCTAGTCCGAGCCTAAGTCTAAGCCTAAATTTTTGGTACAATGAGTAGTCTAGATTTTGGTATTAAAATGACTAAACACCCTGACGGCAGCCATGTTATGGCCATGACCCATAGTCATACACAGAACAATCCCGCGGAGAACCACAGTCTCCCCTCGAAACCAATGGCATCACTACTTCTTGTGTGATATACGATGGCTGTCCCTGCTGTGTTTAATACTGCAATCCCTATCTCTAAGATATGGACAAGTCTATATGGCACTGTGCTCACCATGGTTGGTCCACATAGAAGTCGAGAACATAGGACGTAATGGCCAACAATTACTAAGACAAAAGTTCTGTGTAAAAGTTTTCTAGGCTGATTTATTAGAAAAGCCGTGAGTGCAGCACTCAAAACTTTTTTCTTGAAAACGAGCGTGGCTAAACAGAGTTGTAATTTGGGCAAATTGCATTATTGATGTCTGGCATTATTAGGCACAACAAAGTAAGAAAAAGACGTCTAACTTCAAGCCCAATGGCCAAATCCATCTATGAAAGGCCACAATAGGTATCAAGAAAGAAGATGGAAAATCCCTTGACAAATGTGCCGACTTTCATTTAAGAGTTTATTGTATACATGGGGAATGAACATCCAGAAATGTCATCGCTTTGGATAAACAGGAAAACATCCGAAGAGGGGCAGGTGGGTCCTTCTGCAATTTGTCCTTAGGCCATTTTGGGTGTCCCCCCCCCCCCCAACCTTGGTTAAAGAAAAAAAATCACCAAGTGTTTTGAAGAGTGTTGAGCAGAAATGGAGAAAACTCCAAGATGGAAGCCAATTTGAACAGCAACCATAAAGGTAGCCATACACAATAGACATGGTAAAACCATCGTCTGGTGAAAGCTCACGACGCTGAAGCAGCTGTGCACATTTTTGTCCAGATTGATGGTTACAGCCATCAATCCTGGCTGCAGATCTTCAATAATGAACCATCTTTCAAGGAATGGTCATATGTGGGTGAAATATATTACCATATAAAATAGTTTTCAATATCTTGTGTAGGGCACATGCTGCCAGGCTTCGCGCCATCGGTAGGCGAAACAAACAATGTTCTCTGATTTCACCAGACGAACATTCATTATGGTTGAAATTATCCATTCTCATCAAAATTCTAATGTTTATGGGCAAGTTAATTAGGGAGATAGAAGAAGGGGCCTAACCAATCTAGATCTGAGAAACACATGCTGAGCTGAGAGCCACACTATCTCTCCTGAGTCTTATATATATAGGAACACTCATCTTGGCCTAGCGTTCCAGTATCTTCAATGAGAGAGTCACTGCCGGACTCCTCAGTGTCCTGCAGACTAATAAGTGTGCTGAAGGCTCCTCCGGGTCCTGCAGACTCCTCAGTGTCCTGAAGGCTCCTCCGTGCCCGGCAGGCTCTTCAGTGTCTTGCAGGCTCCTCTGGGTCCTGAAGACTCATCTGTGTCCGGCAGGCTCCTCTGGGTCC
This sequence comes from Phyllobates terribilis, assembly GCF_046119375.1. Lineage (NCBI taxonomy): Eukaryota > Metazoa > Chordata > Amphibia > Anura > Dendrobatidae > Phyllobates > Phyllobates terribilis. The sequence goes on along the minus strand of NW_027362761.1, from coordinate 1,208,604,595 downwards.
TGCAGGCTACTCAGTGTCCTGCAGATTCATCAGTGTCCTGCAGTTTCCTCAGTGTCTTGCAGACTCATCAGGTTTCTACAGGCTCCTCAGTATCCTGCAGATTCCTCTGTGTCCTGCAGACTCCTCAGTGTCCTGCAGGCTCTTCAGTGTATTGCAGGTCCCTCAGTGTCCTGCAAGCTCTTCAGTGTGTTGCAGGTCCCTCGGTGTCCTGCAGACTCATCAGTGTCCTGCAGTCTCCTCAGTGTCCTGCAGTCTCCTCAGTGTCTTGCAGACTCATCAGGTTTCTACAGGCTCCTCTGTATCCTGCAGACTCCCCAGAGTCCCGCAGGCTTCTCAGTGTCTTGCAGTTTCCTCAGAGTCCTGCAGGCTCCTCAATGTCCTGCAGGCTCTTCGATGTCCTGCAGGCTCCCCAGTGTCTTGCAGACTCCCCAGTGTCTTGCAGACTCCTCAGTGTCTTGCAGACTCCTCAGTGTCCTGCAGGCTCTTCGATGTCCTGCAGGCTCTTCGATGTCCTGCAGGCTCTTCGATGTCCTGCAGGCTCCCCAGTGTCTTGCAGACTCCCCAGTGTCTTGCAGACTCCTCAGTGTCCTGCAGACTCATCAGAGTCCTGCAGGCTCTTCGATGTCCAGCAGGCTCTTCGATGTCCTGCAGGCTCTTTGATGTCCTGCAGGCTCCCCAGTGTCTTGCAGACTCCCCAGTGTCTTGTAGACTCCTCAGTGTCCTGCAGATTCATCAGAGTCCTGCAGGCTCCTCAATGTCCTGCAGGCTCTTCGATGTCCTGCAGGCTCCCCAGTGTCTTGCAGACTCCCCAGTGTCTTGCAGACTCCTCAGTGTCTTGCAGACTCCTCAGTGTCCTGCAGGCTCTTCGATGTCCTGCAGGCTCTTCGATGTCCTGCAGGCTCTTCGATGTCCTGCAGGCTCCCCAGTGTCTTGCAGACTCCCCAGTGTCTTGCAGACTCCTCAGTGTCCTGCAGACTCATCAGAGTCCTGCAGGCTCTTCGATGTCCAGCAGGCTCTTCGATGTCCTGCAGGCTCTTTGATGTCCTGCAGGCTCCCCAGTGTCTTGCAGACTCCCCAGTGTCTTGTAGACTCCTCAGTGTCCTGCAGATTCATCAGAGTCCTGCAGGCTCCTCAATGTCCTGCAGGCTCTTCGATGTCCTGCAGGCTCCCCAGTGTCTTGCAGACTCCCCTGTGTCTTGCAGACTCCTCAATGTCCTGCAGTTCATCTCCTTGAGAAAAAAAAGGCAGTCGGAAACCTGAAGTGCCAGATCCTTCTCTCTTCCAACATCATTTGTCGGAGAAGAATCAAGAGGCCACCCTACAAGTTAGACTGTCAGCTAAAGCTGCCAATATTGGCAGATTTGGTCGACATTAGTTTACTGTGTATGGGAGACTTAAAGGGATGAACAATACATTAACAGATACATAAGGTTATTGCAATGGAGCAGGATAAATCTTCTTATGGCAAGGAAGTCATTCGGTAGCAGAATGATGTTCTTGATGTACATAGTGTTCCCACCATTGGATGAACATCGAGAGGCTTCGGGTACCAATACGGTCAGACTTTTACTTTTACGATAAGTTACATCTTCATTATAATTATATAAACAGAGGGGCTTAATTGTCTTATTGTTTCAGCATCTTAATCCCTGACATGTTATTTTGGTAACAGATCTAGAAGAATATCAATACATAAAATAAAATCAAGTGTAAAAACAAACAACAGCGGAGATGGGACAAGATGTTCTGCAGTGCAGCATGGTGGAATATCTGGTGTAATGTGGCAACTCTTACGTCGATGGGTGGTGGCATGGGAAATACAACCTCAAAAGAGAACTCAGCTCAAAAGTGGAGATTGGAAAGAACTGTGCATGCATGTAATGCAATACATGCAAAATAAAAACTCTGAACATAAGCACAGCCAAATTTTCTAGGCGAGTGACAGCTTGACCAAAAATTAAGTGTCATTTCTCTCCCGGCAGTGTTGGAGCCATTGGTTATTGGTGTAAACCTTAGACCAACCAAGATCACAATGGAAGGTTGGTGCACCTTCCCAGGAGATGAGAGACGGGGATCCTGACATTTTATACAAAAGTAATTTCATAAGTTTCAGGTGGAATTATCCATTGTGAAGACACTAGAATAAAACCACCAAAGTACTACAGATCCCTCTAAGCTCCTGAAAGATGAGGCTGCCCTGCTGAATGATGTAACATGACCTAGTATTATCATAATCACATATCACTTGCCCTCTCCTGCATGTTTTCCATTAATTACTGCACTAAGAATCAATTACATGTGGTTCATGGGCCTGTTCTCTAATTATATAGCGCGGGTGTAATGTCATTATCAGCTACACTCAATTCCCTGTCCTACAATCAGTGGTTGTGGGGTGGGTTGGTGTGCTCTTGTTTTCAGACTCTCCTGCTTCATTACACAGGGCAGAATAATTAATTAGCAATTAATGGAATGTGCACAACCTGTCATTGCTTACCCCTGATACGTTTCGGGAACCAATTACTTTTCCTATATTATAACATCCTTATCTCTAGCTCTGGTAGATACCCTTTAAGACAACCCAACTTCATTGTCTCTCCCTATTTTATGACCCTGATCTACCGTTGAAAAAAAGATCTCAGGATGACCATGACATGACTACTATGACCATGATCTCACAATGCCTCTGACCACGAGATGACATGACACTCTACTATGACCATGACTTCAGAGTGACTAAGATCAAATAATGACATGACTAGGCTATGACCATAATCTCAGGATGACCATGACTACAGAATGACGTGACTCAACTTTATGATCATGAACTCACATGACCATATGACAACACAATTTGATTACGACCATGACTTCAGTTTGACTATGATCACATTGTGACATGACTATTATCATGATGTTACAATGACTGACCACAGGATGATATGACTAGACTATGATCTCAGAATGACCATTACCACACAATGCCATCACTTGACTGTGACCATGACCTCAGGATGACCAAAATCACACAATGTTATGACTTGACAAGGACGTCTGGGCAAACATAATTATACGATGACTATTACTCGATGATATGACTTGACTAACTATGACCATAACCACACAATGACATGACTTGACTACGGTCATGACCACACGATGACCATGACCTCAAGATGGTATGACTTGAAAATGACCATAATCACAAGATGACATGAATGAATGTGGCAATGACCGAACAATGATATGACTTGAATATGACAATAACCACATTATGAACAAGACTACACATATCCATGACTTGACTATGACCACACAATGACATGACCACATGACGACCACGACCTGACAATGAAAATATGTTTCAAGTGTAGTAATAAGGCTGTAGCTCTTTAATAAATCAAGACTATATATAGTTGTTACACTTTAACCTGCCAATGCAGATCATCCTTAGGACGATATACCAATATTTAGTTTCCTTTTACTTGAAGACATTTTTTTCTCATTTGGCCAATTACCCAAGCCCTAATGTTCACCTATATATATGGAATTGTGCAAGGTGATCTTTCCTTAATCAGATCTTGATAAATTAGCAAAGTGTCTTGTTGCTCTACAAGAATTACATTCACAGTCAGTTTATGCATCAAGCTCCGCTTCTCGGTTATCACAATGACTTTGTAATCGTAAGATAGTTAAAATCAAGTTTCTTCTCATCTCAGCGTGATTTGTAACTTGATAGAATAGGAAATATAGTACTCAACATTTCAGAATAGATGATTTCAACCCATCTTACAACCAGTAGACGACCATTGACAGAACATAAAAGTGGTTAGTGTAGACCACCTACACAACAGAAGGAACTGTGGTCACCTCATTAGAAATGTTAATATAAGAAAAAAATCAAAAAAGTTAGTTTAAGAAGATTACGTGTGATTCCCACCTACAGTATGAACAATTTATAGTATTGCTAAGCCTCTAAAATCCAATGTAAATTAAAAGCTCAAAAACAAAGATGGGAAGAGATTTCATCCAGTGAAATATGGAGAAACATTAACTATCTAGACGTAGAGAGAAGAAGTAGACTTGTGTCATATGAAGAAACACAGACCGATCGCATGTAAAGAAACATGGCCCATGTAGAAGTGAAGCGATCTCAAACATGGAAATATGTAGAAACATTAACCATCTAGATGTGAAGAGATCTCGGCCACTGTAATATAAACAAAAACACTAATCATCAAGATATAAAGAGATCTTGGCCAATATAACTAGACCAACTAGTTTTGGAGAGATGCCGTCCATGACGATATAATGAAACGCTGACCATCTCGATGGAAAGACATTATAGGACGAAATATGAAGAAATATTTACCATCTAGATTGGAGGAGATATTGACAACTGTAATATCAAGAGATTGAAAGACACCTTGGCACATATAATCTGAAGAAACATTAACAAACTAGATATAAAGAGAACTTGTCCATAATAATTTAATATAAAGAAACAGCGATCATCTAGATATGAAGATATCTTCTCCTGTGTAATATGAACAAAAACACCGCCCTTCTTGATTGGAAGACATCTCGGTCAACAGGACATCAATAAATATTGATCAATTAGATGTGGAGAGATGTCATACATGGAAATATGAAGAAATGACATCTAGATGTGAAGAGATCTTGATTAAAATAATTTGAAGAAACATTGGCCATCTTGGAGTGAGAAGATCTCATACAATGAAATGTGAAGAACCAACGATCATCTAAATGTGAAGAGATCTTGGCCACTGTGATACGAAGAGACATTGGCCATGTAGATATGAAGAGCTCTTGCTCAGTGTAATATCATGAAACATTGGCCACCTAGATGTGAAGACATCTCTCCCTGTGTAATATGAATAAACGCTGGCCATCTACATGTCAAGCGTTCCTGTCTATGGTAATTTAGATATGAAGAGATCTTGGCCACTGTTATATGAAGAGACATTAGCCGTCTGAGTGTCAGGAGAACTTGTCCTGTTCAACAAGTAAGAAACATTGATCATCTAGATAAGTGGAGATCTTTTCAGCGAGATGTAATATGACTCGCTCAAGTAAGATAAATAAGCTCTTCAGTAGTCCAGTTGGGTAGGATGAAGTCAAGTAAGATGTAATTAATTGAGATATGTAAGACCCACTCTGGAGATGCATACTAATATTCAAACCTGGATAAGATTGATGACCTCCAACTTAGGAGACATAGTCTAATGAGGTATATTAATAAAGATAAGTGTTCCAGGCAAAAAAAAAAGAGAAAGAAAAAGTTCAAGAACTGGAGCTTCACTTCCATTTTCCAGCCTTTTTTTTAATGAAACCTAGCACTTGAGGTCATGATGTAACATCTACAGTAGGTGAGGTCCCCCATTTGACTGTGATGACTCTGTTTCCTATATCTCTACTAGGCGCCCTCCTGTCAATAGTTTAACCTACAAAATATTTTGAGGATAGAATATATGTTAGATCAGTACCATAAGTGAACATTCACGTGTGAGAGGAAGTTTTTGCTTCCCACATACAATAATAAAGATCTTACAAGTGTGCTACATACATTGTATATGGAGGTGTTGGTTCAATAACAAATATTTAGGCAGTGTTAGTAAGTATCCATCCATATAAGAAGAATTAAGAAAAAAGTTGAGAGATCTCTAGATGGGCTTCACATGGACAGAAGATGCCCAGGTGAGCTCCTACAACCTCATATCCTATTCCTACTACTGAAGATATTGAAAGTGCAAAGATCCAATAAGTTGAGTATAGGCAATTCACAGATCCAGCTAATATCGGCTAACACTTTGTCCTTGTTGGTCATACACATAAGATTAATGGCTATTATAAAATGCTCCATTTGCTATAGCAATACTCAAGGTACCTATTCACCTTCAACAGTTGGCAGCTAGACATTTATTCGGCTGAGAGCTTTTCTTCATACTTTCTTATAAACATGGGCTCAGCGTAGCCAAGTGCATGTATTTTAATATGGAGAGGGATGTAAGCAGATGCTGGACACCTCTGATAGCATTCTACCTCCTGTAGGATGTATATGCAGAAACCCAACAAGCCCAATACTTCTTCCTTCCAACGTTTGCCATTGGGGATGTCAGAACACTTCCTACTCATGAGGTAGTCAACTGATCCTGATGAGCAGCTTGGACTAACTTTTCCCTAATGTGTATAGGTACCGTTAGGTTAAACAATTGTTCAGCCACCGGATATCTCCCCTGGCTTCTTCAGTTCAGGGCAATAAGGCTGGCCATACATCAAAAATCTCTGAATCAAAAGCGTATTTGTCCAACAGCTATCTCTCCTGACCCCCTGAATGGTGGGAGAGAATTAAGCGGCTGCCCAACACCACTGGCGGAGTCTTATACAACCAAAGAATCGAAAAGTTAAAATACAACTTCCCGATCCATATCTCCTCTCACATCGGCCACCTTCCCAATCCATATCTCCTCTCACATCGGCCAACTTCCCAATCCATATCTCCTCTCACATTGGCCATCTTGCCGATCCATATTTCCCCTCACATCGGCCAACTTCCCAATACATATCTCCCCTCACATCGGCCAACTTCACGCTCAATATTTCTCCTCACATCTGTCACTGACTGAGAGTTGTGAGGGCCCTAAACTAATTAGTTGGTTGACCAGTTCCACCAGAAATTGGCGGGTATGGCCAACATATATCTAACGATTATGACCAGCTTGAGCTGTTACCAGATGCTTCTGGCAGGTGGTCATTTCCCATGTGAACTGAGAATGAAGCATCTGGATATCCAACATGCTCGATCCATTAGGAGAAAACCGGCACTCTACAATACACATTAGACAGTTGACCACCACCGCCAAAATCATGGAGCTTCCTCTTAGATGTGCGCACAGTTAGACCTTATGTTAACATTTTCTGTCTGGATCGTCTTTAGTAGCTGACGTTAGACTTGATGGAATCAAGTGAAGGCAGAATTTACCTGCTCAAAATACTGATCTTCAACACATCTTTAAGTGAGTAATTAAGTACGGTAAGTGATATTTCTGAACATTTCGGTTAAGCCAATGACGATTATATAATTTTATAATATTCTATTTTGTATCAGAACTAATCTAATTTCCATTAGTTGGAGCCCATGGGACTCCGCGACTAAAGCTAAGGTATATCCAACGAGTCACATGACTTCAAGCCTTCCCGAAATTAAACCAAACTCTACGGTGTACATGACACTGGTGCCGGAAACTGAACTAAATCATGACATTAATTGTTTTTTCTACATTTAATTAATCATGTGATGTCAAGCTTAGCGTTAATTACCCAACTGGGTCTAGTGACATCATCAAGCGTCTAGAGGTGAAATTGTGCCATGTGACTCCTGTGCCATCAGTCTTCGCGTTATTCACACTGATCATGTTTTGCAGGCTAATTGGATAAATCATTCACTTTTCATGCAGCGATTGTGATCATATGAGATTTTTTAGCATTTTTTTTTTATAATCTATTGATTTTTATAAAAGTGATGGTACCAGATTATTGAGCTATTCCTTGTCCCCCCCCCCGCCCTTGGCAACGGTAAGACATGAATCGGGTTCCTCCTCTGCCTCGCAGAGTTGATAGCTCGGTAAATGTGTTAATTTTCCCCAGCTGCCGGGGACTAGGGAGTGTTCAGGTGTTCGTCTGCTTTGTGGTAAGTGACGGGGAGGCAGGGGAAAGGGAGACTTTATGCTTCATTGTTCGGTGACGAGGTGACCGAATTTGGCTTACAATCCTTTGTTGTAGACCACCGTCCGAGAGGTGGTGTTCATCGCAATTTCTGGCTCCAGTCGTGAGGTCTCAATCTGTCAAAGAGCAAACAGTAAAATATCAGTCATCTCATAAATCAGAGATATTGCAAATATCGGATTTTAGGGGTAGATTTAGATTTATTCAGTTTACAAATGTGGATTCTTCTGAACTATAAAGAGAAATATAAAGCGGATAAATATAGATATGTACAAACAATTCAGCCAAAGTCACATTTTACATCATTACTGCTCGTCTGCTCTCAAGGTCGGGATTTGTGGTTGGTCAGCTTGGTTTAGTTTTCGGGGCTTAGCCTAATTACAATATCAGGGTGATGAAGGTGCCGGGGTTAAAGGGGTTGTCCAGAATTAGAAAGATGGATTGTACCTAGTAATGGATCTCAGCTTCAAGCTGAAAACCTGTAAACCACCTATGGATAGGCGTGGAGCAGTTTATTGAGAAAAGTTATATTTTTCGAACAACTCCGTTAAATCAAACTAAAGTCCAGACACTTACACCACTCCTATATTGAAACTGGACGTGTCACCAAAAACCATAAGTGGGAAGTTTTTGCTCTTATTTTATTCTCGGTTCTCCCCTAAGTTTTCAGTTTGTTGTTTTTTGTTTTTTTAAATCCGCTACACGGTTCCAGGGACATGGGGCTTATGATTTAGTCTTAATTCTTATGGTCTCTCCAATAGAGAGTTGGTCACAGGATCCTCTGGGGCGTGTCTTTAAGCTGCATAATTACTCTGTGAGCACCACCCCCAAGGTGAAGACAACAAGAAAAATGCCCTTATCTCTAGATCTATACGGCAGATTTAAAAAAAACAACCAAAAACTTAATAACTTTGAGGGAGGAGTGGGAATAAAATAAGAGAAAAAGCTGGCAACTTCTGATCCGCTAACAGGTCCTCTTTAAGTCACATTTACCCTTTTACCACCACCAAGAAGTTGTCCAGCCATGTTCAGAGTGGAGGAAAAAGATTTACAGGACCCTGGTCCAGCTGCCATATCAATAGTCCGCGGTCACCAGACAAGACCCTGGCAAATCTCCTACATTCCAGCATCCCTGGCATTTCTGATTAGTAGGCCCAATGTGGCGCCATGTGTATAACACGCCACAATAATGAGGACGCCACAATGATGATATTGCGCTACTAATTTAAAAAGGCATCGGTGCCGACATACCAATGGTGCAACCTATACAGCCGCACAGGGGCCCAAGAGGTGAGGTGGCCACTACCACCTCATGAGTTATTGGACGGCAAAGGGCCCATCTATTGGTCTTGCACAGGGGGCATCTCTCTATGGCCGCTCTTGAAAGGTACAGAGTATGACGGCAGACAGGCGGGAAGAGGTTCTGGTCTGGGGGTCATGAACTATTGCCATGGCTGCTGGACCAGGGTCCTGAGAATCTTTTTGCTCAATTCTACAAAGAAGTAATATTAACCTTCCCGATAGTCCTCCACCAGTAGGTTTCCTTACTTCCTGCCGTGTCTCAGCAAACATATGGCTGCTGCAGCCAATCAGTTGCCGCAGAGGTGATCAACATTTGAATGACATAGCCAGTGATTGAATGCAGCGTTCACATGTCTGTCAAAACAGAGCAGGATATACAGAGACCGGTGGGTGGGTGATCTCAGAATGGGGGGCAGCAGAGGATCAGTGAGTATTACTAAGTGCCCGGATATCCCTTTAATGCAGGTATGGGTGGAAAAGATGAGGTCTAGGTGGTAGTAATGGTAAATGGACCATAGAGGCACAGATCTCAGGACCTCCTTCCCAGTATTGGTCACGTTTTTGGGCAAGTCTTACATACAAGTTTTAGTTCAGGGTTCGTCTTTAATAAGGGGAATGTTCTGTAATTTTATTAGTAATCAAGTAACAAATTATAAAACCGCAAACTGAGAGGTTTGTAATAAAAGGAAACGAAGGTGAAAATACATTCAGTATAAAACATAAGGGGGTAACAAGGGTACATCGTAGGGAGACCCCCGAATAACAGGCTTCTACTGTAAACGTGCTTCACGCATATGTGAGATCAATAAAAAGATGAAGAATAAAGATGGAAAAAAAGCAGAAGGGAAGTCATGGAGGATTATGGAAACTGCATCTTAACAAAATAGAAAAAAAAATAGAAGAGGAGAACGGCCATCAGTAGACACGCCAAAACTTTTTATCTAACCAATTGTTAGCTACCCAAGGATCAAAATATCCCAAAAATCCATCCAATAGTACCAGGTAGATGTGAATATAAAAAAAAGTCTAAAATATTCCAGATCCACAAAAGATAAAAAATGTGAACGTATCACTTCCCTCATCTGTATGCACAAAGTTGTTTTATGTTCATGATGCTGTGAAAACTAAAATCCCCAACTGTGGGGGAAACCGAGGACTTCCAGTGTCGGGGAACCACTCGCCTCACAGGAAGAGTCTCAGAAACCTTTCTTAAAATTTGGAGAAGTATCTATGGGAGAAGGATAACAAGCCGGCTCCACGGTAAGTGTCCCAGAAGCAGAACCACTTATTATGGAGGTTCCTAAAAGGTTTGACAATGGATAAGACACCAGATGTATTCTACAGATCCTAGATCTCCAGCCAATGGGATCTACTCATGGGTACATTATTTGTGCAATTTCTGGGGGTGTATACAGTATATCACAATGAAACAAAATTTTAAATATTTTTCTTAGAACATCAGATGAAGTTTAAGACTTATGCATTAACCCATCATCACCAGCCAAAGTTCTTCCAAAATCTCCAACTGTCTCGGCAATATACATTGGGTCATACGCTTTAGATATCACATCAACTAACAGGTTGTCCATCACAGTTACGGCATAGCCAGAAAGTGAGAGATCGAAGAAAGTTTTCTCAAAATGTCTAGCCAATTCAGAATTAGGAACAAAGGCAAAAAGTGATGAATATCAAGAATTTGCCCTTTCCATACTGCTCTCTGGTGCCTACAAAGCATTTCCATACGAAAGAGTGGAACATTGGTCAAGGAACCTTAAATGTACGGGTCTCGAGGATAGAGAAAAAGACTTCTTGTGCTTGTTGCAGAATAGCAAAAGGGGTTTTGGGAGTCGCAGAATGGAGAGAAGATCCGCTCTATGTGTGGGACCACTCCTTGGAGAAATAGGCAATAGTATTTCCACCCATCTGAAGAAGGTCTGATGGCGAAGAACTCAACACTACAGATGCGTTAGATTGGGTTGGCTTGCTCTTGTGTTTGACCACTCAAAAGTGGATATTTGGGACTTTAAGAATAAAAAATAATTAAATAATTAAATAATTTGTAAGGTCTGGAAGATGCACAGTAAAAGTAGAGGGCTGTACATTTCTATAGCTCGAAGCCTGTATTCACTAAAGACACATTTTACCAATATTTAAGGATCACGAGAATGAGCGATCACTCCCAGAGGAGAAGGAAGCAGGTGTCTCTGTAAATGTAAATGACGGATACTCTTTAAACCAGTAAGAGTCCCTATAAGAAAGAACAGACATCTACGAGAGGAAGCCTGTTGACTGTTTTACTTGTAGGGACCCTAAAGACTTCCATTATTTACCGTACTTCATAAATGCCTATTTTGAAATGTTTTGATAGAGGCGGCTATAATGTGTTACAGCTAATTATAATTAAGATACATCACCATAATGCAGGAGTGAGTGTAGGAAGTGATCAGATCTGCTGGTGAACCGTGCTGCAAACATATGGCTCCAACGTCAGCGCGTCATATATACACAGCATGGAAGGTGGATCAGGGCACAAGAGATGCCGCAATGTAACATAAATGCACCGAAAACCATAAACCCAACAGGTTCATCAATTACTGGCGTTAAAGCAGATGATCACCTTTCAAGAGAATATTACACTTTAAATATACATTTTATCAGCATAAAAAGGTAGAGCAACTTAGTAATAATTGCATTACTTATCCTGTATTATACTCCAGAGCTGCACTCACTATTCTGCTGGTGCAGTCACTGTGTACATACATTACATTACTGATCCTGAGTTACATCCTGTATTATACTCCAGAGCTGCACTCACTATTCAGCTGGTGCAGTCACTGTGTACATACATTACATTACTGATCCTGTACTGACCCTGAGTTACATCCTGTATTATACTCCAGAGCTACACTCACTATTCTGCTGGTGTAGTCACTGTGTATAGACATTACATTACTGATTGTTCACTGTACCATGAACCGAGGAGTGCCTGGAGGGGCGTAACTAAGTATCAACCCGTCCGACCAAGGTCGCACGGTGGCTAGTCGACTCCGTGGACCAAGGAGGAACCGAGCAGAGGGACCAGGTGTGACTCCAGGTCAGACCCCGGTCACAGTTGTTGACCCACACCGGGGAATGCAGGAACAGGCAGGTTAGACTGGCATACAGGCAGGTGGGTATTGGCAAGTACGGCTGGTATGCAGACAGGTGGGTACTGGAAAGTACGGCTGGTATGCAGACATGTGGGCACTGGCAAGCACGGCTGGTATGCAGACAGGTGGGCACTGGCAAGCACGGCTGGTATGCAGACAGGGAGATACTGGTAAGCACGGCTGGAGTGCAGACCGGGAGGTACAAGCAGGTTGGAGCGCAGGCTGGATAGGGTCCAGTACAGACTTGAAGACAGGTACAGAGACGCAGATGCGGTAGACAAGCAGAGTAAAGCAAAACCGCCGAAGCGGAGGACAAGGCAGAGCAGAGAGGAACTGCTGGTGCGGTGAGCAAGCAGAGCGGAGCGAAAACCGCAGGTGAGGTGGGCAAGGCAGAGCAGAGCGGAACCGCCGGAGCGGTGGACAAGGCAGAGCAGAGAGAAACCGCAAGTGCGGCGGACAAGGCAGAGCAGAGCGGAACCGCCGGAGCGGTGGGCAAGGCAGAGCAGAGAGAAGCCGCCGGAGCGGTGGGCAAGGCAGAGCAGAGAGAAGCCGCCGGACCGGTGGGCAAGGCAGAGCAGAGAGAAGCCGCTGGTGCGGTGAGTAAGGCAGAGCAGAGAGAAGCCGCCAGAGCGGTGGGCAAGTCAGAGCAGAGAGAAGCCGCTGGAGCGGTGGGTAAGGCAGAGCAGAGGGAAGCCGCCGGAGGGCAAGTCAGAGCAGAGAGAAACCGCCGGAGCGGTGGGTAAGGCAGAGCAGAGGGAAACCGCCAGAGCGGTGGGCAAGTCAGAGCAGAGAGAAACCGCTGGAGCGGTGGGCAAGACAGAGAGGAGCGAAACCTCAGGTGCGGTGGACAAGGCAGAGAGGACAGGGCTCTGTTCACATGGAACAGACTGGAAAATACAGGAAGATACGGAGGAAGGGAAAAGGGACAAGCAGAACCAGATACACACAAGGTACTTCCTATGAAGTAGCGAGTGGACACAAAACTCACAAACAGAAGTACAGAGACAACGAGTTGGAGTTAGGTGCAGGTTCAGATACTGCCGGAAAAGGGAAGGTACGGACATAGAGACAAACAGGTAACAGGTTAGGATACAGTTCAGACAGGAACTGCTACTGCAATGAGATACAAGAACGAGCCTGGGTATACAGCCCCCAGAGTGGCGGAACAGGCTAGAAGTCAGAGATAACAGGCCTGGGTATACAGCCCCCAGAGATGGCAGAAACGGACAAGAAGTCACAGATAAAAGGTCTGGGTATGCAGCCCCCAGAGATGGCAGAAACAGACAAGAAGCAGAACTGGACCTGGCAACTTCAGAGTCAAGGAGCACACTGAATGTTAGTGTTGCTCAGGCTCCTCCTACTGGGTGGAGGTGGTTTAAATATCCAGTGACTCACAGCAATAGGCTGGAGATGCATTAGGGGTGCGCCCACAGCAGCTATAAGAATCAGGAAGTAACCGGGCCGCCGCCCTAAGCAGTCAGTCAAGAGACATGCACACAGCATGAACTGGAGCAAGATTTGCAGGCTGGACTGACAGGTAAGATTGCAGTCTTGCATAGTGGGAGGTGGTGAACTATGCAAGCACGCAGCCAGGGATGTTACAGTACCCCCCCTTTACGCCCCCTCTTCTTCAAGCCTGCAAGGGTCTTCTGCAGAGAATTTGGAGGCCTATCCTTCTCTTCAAGAGGATTACCTCTTCTGCACATTAGAGGAAACGAAACTGATCTCATCATCTTGGTGACTAGGATGCTTCCTCCTATCAAGCCATCCTCAGCAACAGATCAAGTGGGTGAAGTACCAGGAACAGCACACAGGAAAGTCTCTCTCCGTTCGTTATCAGGTAGCACCCTGGTGGATTCAGGAGACAACTGGAGGTCCGCCGCCTGGTTGGAGGGGTGCAGAGACTCGGGGGTAATCACCGCCTTGACGTTCACTTTGCCAAGCTTACTGGATGAAGTGGGCGGCGTACCAGGTACCGGGTGTAGGAAAGTCTCTCTCCGTTTATCAGGTAGCACCCCGGGGAATTCAGGAGACAACTGGAGGTCCTCCGCCTGGTTGGAGGGGTGCAGAGACTCGGGGGTAATCACTGCTTCGATGTACACTTTGCCAAGCTTACTGGATGAAGTGGGCGAAGTACCAGGTACAGGGTGTGGGAAAGTCTCTCTCCCTTTGTTATCAGGTAGCACCCCGGAGGATTCAGGAGACAACTGGAGATCCTCTGCCTGGTTGGAGGGGTGCAGAGACTCGGGGGTAAACACTGCCTTGAGGGACGAAGGATCAGATTTATTAGAGACAGAGGGTCCTTGCTTTAGGACCATCTTCAGACTGGTTTCAGAGATAACTTGTCTGTAAGGCGGGACGGTACCTGAAGCCAGATCATTGGTACAATCGTCGAGATTGTGTGGGGACAACGCCTCCTCTTCTCTTCCTTTGGAGACTTCAGCGCACAGCGAGTCAGAAACTAGCAGATCTGGTGAAGAAGAAGAAGAAACTGCTGACTGTCCTGAAGATGTGGGGACTGGACACCCCTTGTACCTTAGCAGTCCCCAAGGATACACCATGCAGGATCTCCAGACCTGAGCGGGCACTAGATCTCTCGGCTCTGGACGACCTGTGGGTAAGCCAGTCAGCACCTGGAATGTGAACTTCTTCATATGTAATGCTCCAATCTGGAGCTTAATTTGTACAGACATATTTTGACTGTTTCTGAGTAGGGCTCGTCCGTCTGCTGACAATGCCCAAACCGGCTTCTGGAGTTGTCGGACGGGAATCAGACACCGACTCTTCAAGTCTTTAAGCCCGAAACATCCGGTTAATGCGATGCCTTCACTTGCCACGGAGACAGTCATGGTCATCTGTGGAGAGGAAACACTAATGCCAAGGGCAGCCTCTCCTACAGGACTAATGTCTTGGGATTCTCCAACCTTCGCTGGACAAAGACCGTCAGGGGGTCCCAAACCACCGCAGCGGTACCGCAATCCGATTTTGTGACTGAGTTCTGGCTTCGGCTTTGCCTGACGAACATAGTCATCCTTCATGGATTCTGTATGGAAAGCTGCCTCTACAGGCTGGGGAACAGGAGGTCTTTGGGAGGAAAGAACCTGGCGTGACGGTTTACCTCTACGCCTTGCACGTCTGGACTGCCTCTTGAGGTTGGGAAGAGAAGTATTCTGTGGAGCATAGTCATCCTGTGTAGATTCTGGGTGGGCAGCAGTCTCTTCGGGCTGGAGGACTGGTAGGCTACCTACACACATTACCCATCGGGGCTGCTCCGGGATATTGGGAAGGGAAGCTTTAGCAGAGGCTTCAGGATTAGGGTCATCGAAGACCATTAGAAAGGCCACCAGGAAGGCCTGCAGGTCAAAGATGATAGGTTCCCATGCTTCCCATAGGGGGTGATCCATTTCAAGGCATCACCCTCTAGGTAGGACATCATGAATGCTACTTTAACCCGATCAGTAGGAAAATAGTGAGCATAGAACTTGAAATGCAGCATGCATTGCTCCACAAATGCACGGCTTTGTTTTGGATTCCCATAGTACCGTGGTGGATCCGCAGGAACGAGTACTGATAGATCCACTTGGGCTGGTGCATAAATCGCCTGGGCCATAGCTTGAGAAAAAAAATTTTTCTTGGTGCATTTATTCGCCAGACAAGGATTCAAAATGTCTTCTGAGAGCGATAGGCCGTGGGGCTCAATGGGAACCATGGCCTGAGTATACTGTTGGGCTCGCGCCCGGACTGACTGGCGTGAGCGTGATAGTGATCCCACTGTACCATGAACCAAGGAGTGCCTGGAGGGGCGTAACTAAGTATCAACCCGATGCGACCAAGGTCGCACGGCGGCTAGTCGACTACGTGGACCAAGGAGGAACCGAGCAGAGGGACCAGGTGCGACTCCAGGTCAGACCCCGGTCACAGTTGTTGACCCACACCGGGGAATGCAGTAACAGGCAGGTTAGACTGGCAGACAGGCAGGTGGGTATTGGCAAGTACGGCTGGTATGCAGACAGGTGGGCACTGGCAAGCACGGCTGGTATGCAGACAGGTGGGCACTGGCAAGCACGGCTGGTATGCAGACAGGTGGGCACTGGCAAGCACGGCTGGTATGCAGACAGGTGGGAACTGGCAAGCACGGCTGGAGTGCAGACAGGGAGACACTGGCAAGCATGGCTGGAGTGCAGACCGGGAGGTACTAGCAGGTTGCAGCGCAGGCTGGATAGGGTCCAGTACAGACTGGGAGACAGGTACAGAGCCGCAGGCGCGGTTGACAAGCATAGTAAAGTGAAACCGCTGGAGCGGAGGACAAGGCAGAGCAGAGAGGAACCGCTGGTGCGGTAAGCAAGCAGAGCGGAGCGAAAACCGCAGGTGCGGTGGGCAAGGCAGAGCAGAGCGGAACCGCCGCAGCGGTGGACAAGGCAGAGCAGAGAGAAAACGCCGGAGCGGTGGGCAAGGCAGAGCAGAGAGAAGCCGCCAGAGCGGTGGGCAAGGCAGAGCAGAGAGAAGCCGCCGGAGCGGTGGGCAAGTCAGAGCAGAGAGAAACCACTGGTGCGGTGAGCAAGGCAGAGCAGAGAGAAGCCAGCGGAGCGGTGGGCAAGGCAGAGCAGAGAGAAACCGCTGGTGCGGTGAGCAAGGCAGAGCAGAGAGAAACCGCCGTAGCGGTGGGCAAGGCAGAGCAGAGAGAAACCGCTGGTGCGGTGAGCAAAGCAGAGCAGAGAGAAGCCGCCGGAGTGGTGGGCAAGTCAGAGCAGAGAGCAATCGCTGGTGCGGTGAGCAAGGCAGAGCAGAGAGAAGCCGCCGGAGCGGTGGGTCAGGCAGAGCAGAGGGAAGCTGCCGGAGCGGTGGGCAAGTCAGAGCAGAGAGAAACCGCCGGAGCGGTGGGCAAGACAGAGCAGAGTGAAACCGCAGGTGCGGTGGACAAGGCAGAGAGGACAGGGCTCAGTTCACATGGAACAGACTGGAAAATATAGGAAGATAAGGAGGAAGGGAAAAGGGACAAGCAGAACCAGATACACACAAGGTACTTCCTATGAAGTAGCGAGTGGACACAAAACTCACAAACAGAAGTACAGAGACAACGAGTTGGAGTTAGGTGCAGGTTCAGATACTGCCGGAAAAGGGAAGGTACGGACATAGAGACAAACAGGTAACAGGCTAGGATACAGTTCAGACAGGAACTGCTACTGCAATGAGATACAAGAATGAGCCTGGGTATACAGCCCCCAGAGTTGCGGGACAGACTAGAAGTCAGAGATAACAGGCCTGGGTATACAGCCCCCAGAGATGGCGGAAACGGACAAGAAGTCACAGATAACAGGTCTGGGTATGCAGGCCACAGAGATGGCGGAAACAGACAAGAAGCAGAACTGGACCTGGCAACTTCAGAGTCAAGGAGTACACTGAATGTTAATGTTGCTCAGGCACCTCCTACTGGGTGGAGGGGGTTTAAATATCCAGTGACTCACAGCAATAGGCTGGAGACACATTGGGGGTGCGCCCACAGCAGCTATAAGAATCAGGAAGTAACCGGGCCGCCGCCCTAAGCAGTCAGTCAAGAGACATGCACACAGCATGAACTGGAGCAAGATTTGCAGGCTGGACTGACAGGTAAGATTGCGGTCTTGCATAGTGGGAGGTGGTGAACTATGCAAGCACGCCGCGAGGGATGTTACACTGATCCTGTAATGATCCTCAGTTACATCCTGTATTATACTCCAAAGCTGCACTCGCTATTCTGCTGGTGCAGTCACTGTGCACATACATTACAATACTGATCCTGAGTTACCTCCTGTATTATACTACAGAGCTGCACTCGCTATTCTGCTGGTGCAGTCACTGTGCACATACATTACATTACTGACCCTGTACTGATCCTGAGTTACATCCTGTATTATACTCCAGAGCTGCACTCACTATTCTGCTGGTGCAGTCACTGTGTACATACATTACATTACTGATCCTGAGTTACATCCTGTATTATACTCCAGAGCAGCACTCACTATTCTGCTGGTGCAGTCACTGTGCACATGCATTACATTACTGATCCTGAGTTACATCCGGTATTATACTCCAGAGCTGCACTCACTATTCTGCAGGTGCAGTCACTGTGCACATACATTACATTACTGATCCTGAGTTACATCCTGTATTATACTCCAGAGCTGCACTCACTATTCTGCTGGTGCAGTCACTGTGTACATACATTACATTACTGACCCTGAGTTACATCCTGTATTATCCTCCAGAGCTGCACTCACTATTCTGTTGGTGCAGTCACTGTGTACATACATTACATTACTGATCCTGTACTGATCCTGAGTTACATCCTGTATTATCCTCCAGAGCTGCACTCACTATTCTGCTGGTGCAGTCACTGTGTACATACATTACATTACTGATCCAGTACTGATCCTGAGTTACATCATGTATTATACTCCAGAGCTGCACTCGCTATTCTGCTGGTGCAGTCACTGTGTACATACATTACATTACTGATCCTGAGTTACATCCTGTATTATCCTCCAGAGCTGCACTCACTATTCTGTTGGTGCAGTCACTGTGTACATACATTACATTACTGATCCTGTACTGATCCTGAGTTACATCCAGTATTATACTCCAGAGCTGCACTCACTATTCTGCTGGTGCAGTCACTGTGTACATACATTACATTACTGATCCTGAGTTACATCCTGTATTATACTCCAGAGCTGCACTCACTATTCTGCTGGTGCAATCGCTTTGTACATACATTACATTACTGATCCTGTACTGAACCTGAGTTACATCCTGTATTATCCTCCAGAGCTGCACTCACTATTCTGCTGGTGCAGTCACTGTGTACATACATTACATTACTGATCCTGTACTGATCCTGAGTTACATCCTGTATTATCCTCCAGAGCTGCACTCACTATTCTGCTGGTGCAGTCACTGTGTACATACATTATATTACTGATCCAGTACTGATCCTGAGTTACATCATGTATTATACTCCAGAGCTGCACTCGCTATTCTGCTGGTGCAGTCAATGTGTACATACATTACATTACTGATCCTGAGTTACATCCGGTATTATACTCCAGAGCTGCACTCACTATTCTGCTGGTGCAGTCACTGTGTACATACATTACATTACTGATCCTGAGTTACATCCTGTATTATACTCCACAGCTGCACTCACTATTCTGCTGGTGCAGTCACTGTGTACATACATTACATTACTGATCCTGTACTGATCCTGAGTTACATCCTGTATTATACCCCAGAGCTGCACTCACTATTCTGCTGGTGCAGTCACTGTGTACATACATTACATTACTGATCCTGAGTTACATCCTGTATTATACTGCAGAGCTGCACTCACTATTCTGCTGGTGCAGTCACTGTGTACATACATTACATTACTGATCCTGAGTTACATCCTGTATTATACTCCAGAGCTGCACTCACTATTCTGCTGGTGCAATCACTTTGTACATACATTACATTACTGATCCTGAGTTACATCCTGTATTATACCCCAGAGCTGCACTCACTATTCTGCTGGTGCAGTCACTGTGTACATACATTACATTACTGATCCTGAGTTACATCCTGTATTATACTCCAGAGCTGCACTCACTATTCTGCTGGTGCAGTCACTGTGTACATACATTACATTACTGATCCTGAGTTACATCCTGTATTATACTCCAGAGCTGCACTCACTATTCTGCTGGTGGAGTCACTGTGTACATACATTACATTACTGATCCTGAGTTACATCCTGTATTATACTCCAGAGCTGCACTCACTATTCTGCTGGTGCAGTCACTGTGTACATACATTACATTACTGATCCTGTACTGATCCTGAGTTACATCCTGTATTATACCCCAGAGCTGCACTCACTATTCTGCTGGTGCAGTCACTGTGTACATACATTACATTACTGATCCTGAGTTACATCCTGTATTATACTCCAGAGCTGCACTCACTATTCTGCTGGTGCAGTCACTATGCAAATACATTACATTACTGATCCTGTACTGATCTTGAGTTACATCCTGTATTATACTCCAGAGCTGCACTCACTATTCTGCTGGTGCAGTCACTGTGTACATACATTACATTACTGATCCTGAGTTACATCCTCTATTATACTCCAGAGCTGCACTCACTATTCTGCTGGTGCAGTCACTGTGTACATACATTACATTACTGATCCTGTACTGATCCTGAGTTACATCCTGTATTATACCCCAGAGCTGCACTCACTATTCTGCTGGTGCAGTCACTGTGTACATACATTACATTACTGATCCTGAGTTACATCCTGTATTATACTGCAGAGCTGCACTCACTATTCTGCTGGTGCAGTCACTGTGTACATACATTACATTACTGATCCTGAGTTACATCCTGTATTATACTCCAGAGCTGCACTCACTAGTCTGCTGGTGCAATCACTTTGTACATACATTACATTACTGATCCTGAGTTACATCCTGTATTATACCCCAGAGCTGCACTCACTATTCTGCTGGTGCAGTCACTGTGTACATACATTACATTACTGATCCTGAGTTACATCCTGTATTATACTCCAGAGCTGCACTCACTATTCTGCTGGTGGAGTCACTGTGTACATACATTATATTACTGATCCTGAGTTACATCCTGTATTATACCCCAGAGCTGCACTCACTATTCTGCTGGTGCAGTCACTGTGTACATACATTACATTACTGATCCTGAGTTACATCCTGTATTATACCCCAGAGCTGCACTCACTATTCTGCTGGTGCAGTCACTGTGTACATACATTACATTACTGATCCTGAGTTACATCCTGTATTATACTCCAGAGCTGCACTCACTATTCTGCTGGTGTAGTCACTGTGTACATACATTACATTACTGATCCTGAGTTACATCCTGTATTATACTCCAGAGCTGCACTCACTATTCTGCTGGTGCAGTCACTGTGTACATACATTACATTACTGATCCTGTACTGATCCTGAGTTACATCCTGTATTATACCCCAGAGCTGCACTCACTATTCTGCTGGTGCAGTCACTGTGTACATACATTACATTACTGATCCTGAGTTACATCCTGTATTATACTCCAGAGCTGCACTCACTATTCTGCTGGTGCAGTCACTGTGCAAATACATTACATTACTGATCCTGTACTGATCTTGAGTTACATCCTGTATTATACTCCAGAGCTGCACTCACTATTCTGCTGGTGCAGTCACTGTGTACATACATTACATTACTGATCCTGAGTTACATCCTGTATTATACCCCAGAGCTGCACTCACTATTCTGCTGGTGCAGTCACTGTGTACATACATTACATTACTGATCCTGTACTGATCCTGAGTTACATCCTGTATTATACTGCAGAGCTGCACTCACTATTCTGCTGGTGCAGTCACTGTGTACATACATTACATTACTGATCCTGAGTTACATCCTGTATTATACTGCAGAGCTGCACTCACTATTCTGCTGGTGGAGTCACTGTGTATATACATTACATTACTCATCCTGAGTTACATCCTGTATTATACTCCAGAGCTGCACTCACTATTCTGCTGGTGGAGTCACTGTGTACATACATTACATTACTGATCCTGAGTTACCTCCTGTATTATACTCCAGAGCTGCACTCACTATTCTGCTGGTGCAGTCACTGTGTACATACATTACATTACTGATCCTGAGTTACATCCTGTATTATACTCCAGAGCTCCACTCACTAATCTGCTGGTGCAGTCACTGTGTACATACATTACATTACTGATCCTGAGTTACATCCTGTATTATACTCCAGAGCTGCACTCACTATTCTGCTGGTGCAGTCACTGTGTACATACATTACATTACTGATCCTGAGTTACATCCTGTATTATACCCCAGAGCTGCACTCACTATTCTGCTGGTGCAGTCATTGTGTACATACATTACATTACTGATCCTGAGTTACATCCTGTATTATACCCCAGAGCTGCACTCACTATTCTGCTGGTGCAGTCACTGTGCACATACATTACATTACTGATCCTGTACTGATCCTGAGTTTCATCCTGTATTATAATCCAGAGCAGCACTCACTATTCGGCTGGTGCAGTCATTGTGTACATACATTATATTACTGATCCTGTACTGATCCTGAGTTTCATCCTGTATTATACTCCAGAGCTGCACTCACTATTCTGCTGGTGGAGTCACTGTGTACATACATTACATTACTGATCCTGAGTTACATCCTGTATTATACTCCAGAGCTGCACTCACTATTCTGCTGGTGCAGTCACTGTGTACATACATTACATTACTGATCCTGAGTTACATCCTGTATTATACCCCAGAGCTGCACTCACTATTCTGCTGGTGCAGTCACTGTGTACATACATTACATTACTGATCCTGAGTTACATCCTGTATTATACTCCAGAGCTGCACTCACTAATCTGATGGTGCAGTCACTGTGTACATACATTACATTACTGATCCTGAGTTACATCCTGTATTATACTCCAGAGCTGCACTCACTAATCTGCTGGTGCAGTCACTGTGCACATACATTACATTACTGATCCTGAGTTACATCCTGTATTATACTCCAGAGCTGCGCTCACTATTCTGCTGGTGGAGTCACTGTGTACATACATTACATTACTGATTCTGAGTTACATCCTGTATTATACTCCAGAGCTGCACTCACTATTCTGCTGGTGCAGTCACTGTGTACATACATTACATTACTTATCCTGCGTTACATCCTGTATTATACTCCAGATCTGCACTCACTATTCTGCTGGTGCAGTCACTGTGTACATACATTACATTACTGACCCTGAGTTACCTCCTGTATTATACTCCAGAGCTGCGCTCACTATTCTGCTGGTGCAGTCACTGTGTACATACATTACATTACTGATCCTGAGTTACATCCTGTATTATACTCCAGAGCTGCACTCACTAATCTGCTGGTGCAGTCACTGTGTACATACATTACATTACTGATCCTGAGTTACATCCTGTATTATACCCCAGAGCTGCACTCACTATTCTGCTGGTGCAGTCATTGTGCACATACATTACATTACTGATCCTGTACTGATCCTGAGTTTCATCCTGTATTATACTCCAGAGCTGCACTCACTATTCTGCTGGTGCAGTCACTGTGTACATACATTACATTACTGATCCTGTACTGATCCTGAGTTTCATCCTGTATTATACTCCAGAGCAGCACTCACTATTCGGCTGGTGCAGTATCTGTGTACATACATTACATTACTGATCCTGAGTTTCATCCTGTATTATACTCCAGAGCAGCACTCACTATTCGGCTGGTGCAGTCACTCTGTACATACATTACATTACTGATCCTGTACTGATCCTGAGTTTCATCCTGTATTATACTCCAGAGCTGCACTCACTATTCTGCTGGTGCAGGCACTGTGTACATACATTACATTACTGATCCTGAGTTACATCCTGTATTATACTCCAGAGCTGCACTCACTATTCTGCTGGTGCAGTCACTGTGTACACACATTACATTACTGATCCTGTACTGATCCTGCGTTACCTCCTGTATTATACTCCAGAGCTGCACTCACTATTCAGCTGGTGCAGTCACTATGTACATACATTACATTACTGATCCTGTACTGATCCTGAGTTTCATCCTGTAATATACTCCAGAGCAGCACTCACTATTCGGCTGGTGCAGTCACTGTGTACATACATTACATTACTGATCCTGTACTGATCCTGAGTTTCATCCTGTATTATACTCCAGAGCTGCACTCACTATTCTGCTGGTGCAGGCACTGTGTACATACATTACATTACTGATCCTGAGTTACATCCTGTATTATACTCCAGAGCTGCACTCACTATTCTGCTGGTGCAGTCACTGTGTACACACATTACATTACTGATCCTGTACTGATCCTGCGTTACCTCCTGTATTATACTCCAGAGCTGCACTCACTATTCAGCTGGTGCAGTCACTGTGTACATACATTACATTACTGACCCTGAGTTACATCCTGTATTATACTCCAGAGCTGCACTCACTATTCTGCTGGTGCAGTCACTATGTACATACATTACATTACTGACCCTGAGTTACATCCTGTATTATACTCCAGAGCTGCACTCACTATTCTGCTGGTGCAGTCACTGTGTACACACATTACATTACTGATCCTGCGTTACCTCCTGTATTATACTCCAGAGCTGCACTCACTATTCTGCTGGTGCAGTCACTGTGTACATACATTACATTACTGATCCTGAGTTACATCCTGTATTATACTCCAGAGCTGCACTCACTATTCTGCTGGTGCAGTCACTATGTACATACATTACATTACTGATCCTGAGTTACATCCTGTATTATACTCCAGAGCTGCACTCACTATTCTGCTGGTGCAGTCACGTTACCTCCTGTATTATACTCCAAAGCTGCACTCACTATTCTGCTGGTGCAGTCACTGTGTACATACATTACATTACTGATCCTGAGTTACATCCTGTATTATACTCCAGAGCTGCACTCACTATTCTGCTGGTGCAGTCACTATGTACATACATTACATTACTGATCCTGAGTTACATCCTGTATTATACTCCAGAGCTGCACTCACTATTCTGCTGGTGCAGTCACTGTGTACATACATTACATTACTGATCCTGAGTTACATCCTGTATTATACTCCAGAGCTGCACTCACTATTCTGCTGGTGCAGTCACTGTGTACATACATTACATTACTGATCCTGAGTTACCTCCTGTATTATACTCCAGAGCTGCACTCACTATCCTGCTGGTGCAGTCACTGTGTACATACATTAAATTACTGATCCTGAGTTACCTCCTGTATTATACTACAGAGCTGCACTCACTATTCTGCTGGTGCAGTCACTGTGTACATACATTACATTACTGATCCTGAGTTACATCCTGTATTATACTCCAGAGCTGCACTCACTATTCTGCTGGTGCAGTCACTGTGTACATACATTACATTACTGATCCTGAGTTACCTCCTGTATTATATTCCAGAGCTGCACTCACTATTCCGCTGGTGCAGTCACTGTGTACATACATTACATTACTGATCCTGAGTTACATCCTGTATTATACTCCAGAGCTGCACTCACTATTCTGCTGGTGCAGTCACTGTGTACATACATTACATTACTGATCCTGAGTTACATCCTGTATTATACCCCAGAGCTGCACTCACTATTCTGCTGGTGCAGTCACTGTGTACATACATTACATTACTGATCCTGAGTTACATCCTGTATTATACTCCAGAGCTGCACTCACTATTCTGCTGGTGCAGGCACTGTGTACATACATTACATTACTGATCCTGAGTTACATCCTATATTATACTCCAGAGCTGCACTCACTATTCTGCTGGTGCAGTCACTGTGTACATACATTACATTACCGATCCCGAGTTACCTCCTGTATTATACTCCAGAGCTGCACTCACTATTCTGCTGGTGGAGTCACTGTGTACATACATTACATTACTGATCCTGAGTTACATCCTGTATTATACCCCAGAGCTGCACTCACTATTCTGCTGGTGCAGTCACTGTGTACATACATTGCATTACGGATCCTGAGTTACATCCTGTATTATACTCCAGAGCTGCACTCACTATTCTGCTGCTGCAGTCACTGTGTACATACATTACATTACTGATCCTGAGTTACATCCTGTATTATACTCCAGAGCTGCACTCACTATTCTGCTGATGCAGTCACTGTGTAAATACATTACATTACTGATCCTGTACTGATCTTGAGATACATCCTGTATTATACTCCAGAGCTGCACTCACTATTCTGCTGGTGCAGTCACTGTGTACATACATTACATTACTGATCCTGAGTTACATCCTGTATTATACTCCAGAGCTGCACTCACTATTCTGCTGGTGCAGTCACTGTGCAAATACATTACATTACTGATCCTGTACTGATCCTGAGTTACATCCTGTATTATACTCCAGAGCTGCACTCACTATTCTGCTGGTGCAGGCACTGTGTACATACATTACATTACTGATCCTGAGTTACATCCTGTATTATACTCCAGAGCTGCACTCACTAATCTGCTGGTGCAGTCACTGTGTACATACATTACATTACTGATCCTGAGTTACATCCTGTATTATACCTCAGAGCTGCACTCACTATTCGGCTGGTGCAGTCACTGTGTACATACATTACATTACTGATCCTGTACTGATCCTGAGTTACATCCTGTATTATACTGCAGAGCTGCACTCACTATTCTGCTGGTGCAGTCACTGTGTACATACATTACATTACTCATCCTGAGTTACATCCTGTATTATACTCCAGAGCTGCACTCACTATTCTGCTGGTGGAGTCACTGTGTACATACATTACATTACTGATCCTGAGTTACCTCCTGTATTATACTCCAGAGCTGCACTCACTATTCTGCTGGTGCAGTCACTGTGTACATACATTACATTACTGATCCTGAGTTACATCCTGTATTATACTCCAGAGCTGCACTCACTAATCTGCTGGTGCAGTCACTGTGTACATACATTACATTACTGATCCTGAGTTACATCCTGTATTATACTCCAGAGCAGCACTCACTATTCGGCTGGTGCAGTCATTGTGTACATACATTACATTACTGATCCTGTACTGATCCTGAGTTTCATCCTGTATTATACTCCAGAGCTGCACTCACTATTCTGCTGGTGGAGTCACTGTGTACATACATTACTGATCCTGAGTTACCTCCTGTATTATACTCCAGAGCTGCACTCACTATTCTGCTGGTGCAGTCACTGTGTACATACATTACATTACTGATCCTGAGTTACATCCTGTATTATACTCCAGAGCTGCACTCACTAATCTGATGGTGCAGTCACTGTGTACATACATTACATTACTGATCCTGAGTTACATCCTGTATTATACCCCAGAGCTGCACTCACTATTCTGCTGGTGCAGTCACTGTGTACATACATTACATTACTGATCCTGTACTGATCCTGAGTTTCATCCTGTATTATACTCCAGAGCAGCACTCACTATTCGGCTGGTGCAGTATCTGTGTACATACATTACATTACTGATCCTGTACTGATCCTGAGTTTCATCCTGTATTCTACTCCAGAGCAGCACTCACTATTCGGCTGGTGCAGTCACTCTGTACATACATTACATTACTGATCCTGTACTGATCCTGAGTTTCATCCTGTATTATACTCCAGAGCTGCGCTCACTATTCTGCTGGTGCAGGCACTGTGTACATACATTACATTACTGATCCTGAGTTACATCCTGTATTATACTCCAGAGCTGCACTCACTATTCTGTTCTGCTGGTGCAGTCACTGTGTACACACATTACATTACTGATCCTGTACTGATCCTGCGTTACCTCCTGTATTATACTCCAGAGCTGCACTCACTATTCAGCTGGTGCAGTCACTATGTACATACATTACATTACTGATCCTGTACTGATCCTGAGTTTCATCCTGTATTATACTCCAGAGCAGCACTCACTATTCGGCTGGTGCAGTCACTGTGTACATACATTACATTACTGATCCTGTACTGATCCTGAGTTTCATCCTGTATTATACTCCAGAGCTACACTCACTATTCTGCTGGTGCAGGCACTGTGTACATACATTACATTACTGATCCTGAGTTACATCCTGTATTATACTCCAGAGCTGCACTCACTATTCTGCTGGTGCAGTCACTGTGTACACACATTACATTACTGATCCTGTACTGATCCTGCGTTACCTCCTGTATTATACTCCAGAGCTGCACTCACTATTCAGCTGGTGCAGTCACTATGTACATACATTACATTACTGACCCTGAGTTACATCCTGTATTATACTCCAGAGCTGCACTCACTATTCTGCTGGTGCAGTCACTGTGTACACACATTACATTACTGATCCTGAGTTACCTCCTGTATTATACTCCAGAGCTGCGCTGACTATTCTGCTGGTGCAGTCACTGTGTACATACATTACATTACTGATCCTGTACTGATCCTGAGTTACCTCCTGTATTATACTGCAGAGCTGCACTCACTATTCTGCTGGTGCAGTCACTGTGTACATACATTACATTACTGATCCTGTACGGATCCTGAGTTACATCCTGTATTATACTCCAGAGCTGCACTCACTATTCTGCTGGTGCAGTCACTGTGTACACACATTACATTACTGATCCTGTACTGATCCTGAGTTACCTCCTGTATTATACTGCAGAGCTGCACTCACTATTCTGCTGGTGCAGTCACTGTGTACATACATTACATTACTGATCCTGTACTGATCCTGAGTTACATCCTGTATTATACTCCAGAGCTGCACTCACTATTCTGCTGGTGCAGTCACTATGTACATACATTACATTACTGATCCTGAGTTACGTCCTGTATTATACTCCAGAGCTGCACTCACTATTCTGCTGGTGCAGTCACTGTGTACACACATTACATTACTGATCCTGTACTGATCCTGCGTTACCTCCTGTATTATACTCCAGAGCTGCACTCACTATTCTGCTGGTGCAGTCACTGTGTACATACATTACATTACTGATCCTGAGTTACATCCTGTATTATACTCCAGAGCTGCACTCACTATTCTGCTGGTGCAGTCACTATGTACATACATTACATTACTGATCCTGAGTTACATCCTGTATTATACTCCAGAGCTGCACTCACTATTCTGCTGGTGCAGTCACTGTGTACATACATTACATTACTGATCCTGAGTTACCTCCTGTATTATACTCCAGAGCTGCACTCACTATTCTGCTGGTGCAGTCACTGTGTACATACATTACATTACTGATCCTGAGTTACATCCTGCATTATACTCCAGAGCTGCACTCACTATCCTGCTGGTGCAGTCACTGTGTACATACATTAAATTACTGATCCTGAGTTACCTCCTGTATTATACCCCAGAGCTGCACTCACTATTCTGCTGGTGCAGTCACTGTGTACATACATTACATTACTGATCCTGAGTTACATCCTGTATTATACTCCAGAGCTGCACTCACTATTCTGCTGGTGCAGTCACTGTGTACATACATTACATTACTGATCCTGAGTTACCTCCTGTATTATATTCCAGAGCTGCACTCACTATTCCGCTGGTGCAGTCACTGTGTACATACATTACATTACTGATCCTGAGTTACATCCTGTATTATACTCCAGAGCTGCACTCACTATTCTGCTGGTGCAGGCACTGTGTACATACATTACATTACTGATCCTGAGTTACATCCTATATTATACTCCAGAGCTGCACTCACTATTCTGCTGGTGCAGTCACTGTGTACATACATTACATTACTGATCCTGAGTTACCTCCTGTATTATACTCCAGAGCTGCACTCACTATTCTGCTGGTGGAGTCACTGTGTACATACATTACATTACTGATCCTCAGTTACATCCTGTATTATACCCCAGAGCTGCACTCACTATTCTGCTGGTGCAGTCACTGTGTACATACATTGCATTACTGATCCTGAGTTACATCCTGTATTATACTCCAGAGCTGCACTCACTATTCTGCTGGTGCAGTCACTGTGTACATACATTACATTACTGATCCTGAGTTACATCCTGTATTATACTCCAGAGCTGCACTCACTATTCTGCTGGTGGAGTCACTGTGTACATACATTACATTACTGATCCTGAGTTACATCCTGTATTATACTCCAGAGCTGCACTCACTATTCTGCTGGTGTAGTCACTGTGTACATACATTACATTACTGATCCTGTACTGATCCTGAGTTACATCCTGTATTATACTCCAGAGCTGCACTCACTATTAAGCTGGTGCAGTCACTGTGTACACACACTACATTACTGATCCTGAGTTACATCCTGTATTATACTCCAGAGCTGCACTCACTATTCTGCTGGTGCAGTCACTGTGTACATACATTACATTACTGATCCTGTACTGATCCTGAGTTACATCCTGTATTATACTCCAGAGCTGCACTCACTATTCTGCTGGTGGAGTCACTGTGCACATATATTACATTACTGATCCTGAGTTACATCCTGTATTATACTCCAGAGCTGCACTCACTATTCTGCTGGTGCAGTCACTGTGTACATCCATTACATTACTGATCCTGAGTTACATCCTGTATTATACTCCAGAGCTGCACTCACTATTCTGCTGGTGCAGTCACTGTGCAAATACATTACATTACTGATCCTGTACTGATCCTGAGTTACATCCTGTATTATACTCCAGAGCTGCACTCACTATTCTGCTGGTGGAGTCACTGTGCACATACATTACATTACTGATCCTGAGTTACATCCTGTATTATACTCCAGAGCTGCACTCACTATTCTGCTGGTGCAGTCACTGTGCAAATACATTACATTACTGATCCTGTACTGATCCTGAGTTACATCCTGTATTATACTCCAGAGCTGCACTCACTATTCTGCTGGTGCAGTCACTGTGTACATACATTACATTACTGATCCTGAGTTACATCCTGTATTATACTCCAGAGCTGCACTCACTAATCTGCTGGTGCAGTCACTGTGTACATACATTACATTACTGATCCTGAGTTACCTCCTGTATTATACTCCAGAGCTGCACTCACTATTCTGCTGGTGCAGTCACTGTGTACATACATTACATTACTGATCCTGAGTTACATCCTGTATTATACTCCAGAGCTGCACTCACTATTCTGCTGGTGCAGTCACTGTGCAAATACATTACATTACTGATCCTGTACTGATCCTGAGTTACATCCTGTATTATACTCCAGAGCTGCACTCACTATTCTGCTGGTGCAGTCACTGTGTACATACATTACATTACTGATCCTGAGTTACATCCTGTATTATACTCCAGAGCTGCACTCACTAATCTGCTGGTGCAGTCACTGTGTACATACATTACATTACTGATCCTGAGT
The DNA here is from genome assembly GCF_046119375.1 of Phyllobates terribilis. Lineage (NCBI taxonomy): Eukaryota > Metazoa > Chordata > Amphibia > Anura > Dendrobatidae > Phyllobates > Phyllobates terribilis. The sequence continues at coordinate 1,208,573,351 of NW_027362761.1, read as the reverse complement.
TACATCCTGTATTATACTCCAGAGCTGCACTCACTATTCTGCTGGTGCAGTCACTGTGTACATACATTACATTACTGATCCTGTACTGATCCTGAGTTACATCCTGTATTATACTGCAGAGCTGCACTCACTATTCTGCTGGTGCAGTCACTGTGTACATACATTACATTACTGATCCTGAGTTACATCCTGTATTATACTGCAGAGCTGCACTCACTATTCTGCTGGTGGAGTCACTGTGTACATACATTACATTACTCATCCTGAGTTACATCCTGTATTATACTCCAGAGCTGCACTCACTATTCTGCTGGTGGAGTCACTGTGTACATACATTACATTACTGATCCTGAGTTACCTCCTGTATTATATTCCAGAGCTGCACTCACTATTCCGCTGGTGCAGTCACTGTGTACATACATTACATTACTGATCCTGAGTTACATCCTGTATTATACTCCAGAGCTGCACTCACTATTCTGCTGGTGCAGTCACTGTGTACATACATTACATTACTGATCCTGAGTTACCTCCTGTATTATACTCCAGAGCTGCACTCACTATTCTGCTGGTGCAGGCACTGTGTACATACATTACATTACTGATCCTGAGTTACATCCTATATTATACTCCAGAGCTGCACTCACTATTCTGCTGGTGCAGTCACTGTGTACATACATTATATTACTGATCCTGAGTTACCTCCTGTATTATACTCCAGAGCTGCACTCACTATTCTGCTGGTGGAGTCACTGTGTACATACATTACATTACTGATCCTGAGTTACATCCTGTATTATACCCCAGAGCTGCACTCACTATTCTGCTGGTGCAGTCACTGTGTACATACATTGCATTACTGATCCTGAGTTACATCCTGTATTATACTCCAGAGCTGCACTCACTATTCTGCTGGTGCAGTCACTGTGTACATACATTACATTACTGATCCTGAGTTACATCCTGTATTATACTCCAGAGCTGCACTCACTATTCTGCTGGTGGAGTCACTGTGTACATACATTACATTACTGATCCTGAGTTACATCCTGTATTATACTCCAGAGCTGCACTCACTATTCTGCTGGTGTAGTCACTGTGTACATACATTACATTACTGATCCTGTACTGATCCTGAGTTACATCCTGTATTATACTCCAGAGCTGCACTCACTATTCAGCTGGTGCAGTCACTGTGTACACACATTACATTACTGATCCTGAGTTACATCCTGTATTATACTCCAGAGCTGCACTCACTATTCTGCTGGTGCAGTCACTGTGTACATACATTACATTACTGATCCTGAGTTACATCCTGTATTATACTCCAGAGCTGCACTCACTATTCTGCTGGTGGAGTCACTGTGTACATACATTACATTACTGATCCTGAGTTACATCCTGTATTATACTCCAGAGCTGCACTCACTATTCTGCTGGTGGAGTCACTGTGCACATACATTACATTACTGATCCTGAGTTACATCCTGTATTATACTCCAGAGCTGCACTCACTATTCTGCTGGTGCAGTCACTGTGTACATACATTACATTACTGATCCTGAGTTACATCCTGTATTATACTCCAGAGCTGCACTCACTATTCTGCTGGTGCAGTCACTGTGCAAATACATTACATTACTGATCCTGTACTGATCCTGAGTTACATCCTGTATTACACTCCAGAGCTGCACTCACTATTCTGCTGGTGGAGTCACTGTGCACATACATTACATTACTGATCCTGAGTTACATCCTGTATTATACTCCAGAGCTGCACTCACTATTCTGCTGGTGCAGTCACTGTGTACATACATTACATTACTGATCCTGAGTTACATCCTGTATTATACTCCAGACCTGCACTCACTATTCTGCTGGTGCAGTCACTGTGCAAATACATTACATTACTGATCCTGTACTGATCCTGAGTTACATCCTGTATTATACTCCAGAGCTGCACTCACTATTCTGCTGGTGCAGTCACTGTGTACATACATTATATTACTGATCCTGAGTTACATCCTGTATTATACTCCAGAGCTGCACTCACTAATCTGCTGGTGCAGTCACTGTGTACATACATTACATTACTGATCCTGAGTTACATCCTGTATTATACCCCAGAGCTGCACTCACTATTCTGCTGGTGCAGTCACTGTGTACATACATTACATTACTGATCCTGTACTGATCCTGAGTTACATCCTGTATTATACTGCAGAGCTGCACTCACTATTCTGCTGGTGCAGTCACTGTGTACATACATTACATTACTGATCCTGAGTTACATCCTGTATTATACTGCAGAGCTGCACTCACTATTCTGCTGGTGGAGTCACTGTGTACATACATTACATTACTCATCCTGAGTTACATCCAGTATTATACTCCAGAGCTGCACTCACTATTCTGCTGGTGGAGTCACTGTGTACATACATTACATTACTGATCCTGAGTTACCTCCTGTATTATACTCCAGAGCTGCACTCACTATTCTGCTGGTGCAGTCACTGTGTACATACATTACATTACTGATCCTGAATTACATCCTGTATTATACTCCAGAGCTGCACTCACTAATCTGCTGGTGCAGTCACTGTGTACATACATTACATTACTGATCCTGAGTTACATCCTGTATTATACCCCAGAGCTGCACTCACTATTCTGCTGGTGCAGTCATTGTGTACATACATTACATTACTGATCCTGAGTTACATCCTGTATTATACCCCAGAGCTGCACTCACTATTCTGCTGGTGCAGTCATTGTGTACATACATTACATTACTGATCCTGAGTTACATCCTGTATTATACCCCAGAGCTGCACTCACTATTCTGCTGGTGCAGTCACTGTGCACATACATTACATTACTGATCCTGAGTTTCATCCTGTATTATACTCCAGAGCAGCACTCACTATTCGGCTGGTGCAGTCATTGTGTACATACATTACATTACTGATCCTGTACTGATCCTGAGTTTCATCCTGTATTATACTCCAGAGCTGCACTCACTATTCTGCTGGTGGAGTCACTGTGTACATACATTACTGATCCTGAGTTACCTCCTGTATTATACTCCAGAGCAGCACTCACTATTCGGCTGGTGCAGTCATTGTGTACATACATTACATTACTGATCCTGTACTGATCCTGAGTTTCATCCTGTATTATACTCCAGAGCTGCACTCACTATTCTGCTGGTGCAGTCACTGTGTACATACATTACATTACTGATCCTGAGTTACATCCTGTATTATACTCCAGAGCTGCACTCACTAATCTGATGGTGCAGTCACTGTGTACATACATTACATTACTGATCCTGAGTTACATCCTGTATTATACCCCAGAGCTGCACTCACTATTCTGCTGGTGCAGTCATTGTGTACATACATTACATTACTGATCCTGTACTGATCCTGAGTTTCATCCTGTATTATACTCCAGAGCAGCACTCACTATTCGGCTGGTGCAGTCATTGTGTACATACATTACATTACTGATCCTGTACTGATCCTGAGTTTCATCCTGTATTATACTCCAGAGCTGCACTCACTATTCTGCTGGTGCAGTCACTGTGTACATACATTACATTACTGATCCTGAGTTACATCCTGTATTATACTCCAGAGCTGCACTCACTATTCTGCTGGTGCAGTCATTGTGTACATACATTACATTACTGATCCTGTACTGATCCTGAGTTTCATCCTGTATTATACTCCAGAGCAGCACTCACTATTCGGCTGGTGCAGTATCTGTGTACATACATTACATTACTGATCCTGTACTGATCCTGAGTTTCATCCTGTATTATACTCCAGAGCAGCACTCACTATTCGGCTGGTGCAGTCACTCTGTACATACATTACATTACTGATCCTGTACTGATCCTGAGTTTCATCCTGTATTATACTCCAGAGCTGCGCTCACTATTCTGCTGGTGCAGGCACTGTGTACATACATTACATTACTGATCCTGAGTTACATCCTGTATTATACCCCAGAGCTGCACTCACTATTCTGCTGGTGCAGTCATTGTGTACATACATTACATTACTGATCCTGTACTGATCCTGAGTTTCATCCTGTATTATACTCCAGAGCAGCACTCACTATTCGGCTGGTGCAGTCATTGTGTACATACATTACATTACTGATCCTGTACTGATCCTGAGTTTCATCCTGTATTATACTCCAGAGCTGCACTCACTATTCTGCTGGTGCAGTCACTGTGTACATACATTACATTACTGATCCTGAGTTACATCCTGTATTATACTCCAGAGCTGCACTCACTAATCTGATGGTGCAGTCACTGTGTACATACATTACATTACTGATCCTGAGTTACATCCTGTATTATACCCCAGAGCTGCACTCACTATTCTGCTGGTGCAGTCATTGTGTACATACATTACATTACTGATCCTGTACTGATCCTGAGTTTCATCCTGTATTATACTCCAGAGCAGCACTCACTATTCGGCTGGTGCAGTATCTGTGTACATACATTACATTACTGATCCTGTACTGATCCTGAGTTTCATCCTGTATTATACTCCAGAGCAGCACTCACTATTCGGCTGGTGCAGTCACTCTGTACATACATTACATTACTGATCCTGTACTGATCCTGAGTTTCATCCTGTATTATACTCCAGAGCTGCGCTCACTATTCTGCTGGTGCAGGCACTGTGTACATACATTACATTACTGATCCTGAGTTACATCCTGTATTATACTCCAGAGCTGCACTCACTATTCTGCTGGTGCAGTCACTGTGTACACACATTACATTACTGATCCTGTACTGATCCTGCGTTACCTCCTGTATTATACTCCAGAGCTGCACTCACTATTCAGCTGGTGCAGTCACTATGTACATACATTACATTACTGACCCTGAGTTACATCCTGTATTATACTCCAGAGCTGCACTCACTATTCTGCTGGTGCAGTCACTGTGTACATACCTTACATTACTGATCGTGTACTGATCCTGAGTTACCTCCTGTATTATACTGCAGAGCTGCACTCACTATTCTGCTGGTGCAGTCACTGTGTACATACATTACATTACTGATCCTGTACTGATCCTGAGTTACATCCTGTATTATACTCCAGAGCTGCACTCACTATTCTGCTGGTGCAGTCACTGTGTACACACATTACATTACTGATCCTGTACTGATCCTGAGTTACCTCCTGTATTATACTGCAGAGCTGCACTCACTATTCTGCTGGTGCAGTCACTGTGTACATACATTACATTACTGATCCTGTACTGATCCTGAGTTACATCCTGTATTATACTCCAGAGCTGCACTCACTATTCTGCTGGTGCAGTCACTATGTACATACATTACATTACTGATCCTGAGTTACATCCTGTATTATACTCCAGAGCTGCACTCACTATTCTGCTGGTGCAGTCACTGTGTACACACATTACATTACTGATCCTGTACTGATCCTGCGTTACCTCCTGTATTATACTCCAGAGCTGCACTCACTATTCTGCTGGTGCAGTCACTGTGTACATACATTACATTACTGATCCTGAGTTACATCCTGTATTATACTCCAGAGCTGCACTCACTATTCTGCTGGTGCAGTCACTATATACATACATTACATTACTGATCCTGAGTTACATCCTGTATTATACTCCAGAGCTGCACTCACTATTCTGCTGGTGCAGTCACTGTGTACATACATTACATTACTGATCCTGAGTTACCTCCTGTATTATACTCCAGAGCTGCACTCACTATACTGCTGGTGCAGTCACTGTGTACATACATTAAATTACTGATCCTGAGTTACCTCCTGTATTATACCCCAGAGCTGCACTCACTATTCTGCTGGTGCAGTCACTGTGTACATACATTACATTACTGATCCTGAGTTACATCCTGTATTATACTCCAGAGCTGCACTCACTATTCTGCTGGTGCAGGCACTGTGTACATACATTACATTACTGATCCTGAGTTACATCCTATATTATACTCCAGAGCTGCACTCACTATTCTGCTGGTGCAGTCACTGTGTACATACATTACATTACTGATCCTGTACTGATCCTGAGTAACATCCTGTATTATACTCCAGAGCTGCACTCACTATTCTGCTGGTGCAGTCACTGTGTACATACATTACATTACTGATCCTGTACTGATCCGGAGTTACATCCTGTATTATACTCCAGAGCTGCACTCACTATTCTGCTGGTGCAGTCACTGTGTACATACATTACATTACTGATCCTGTACTGATCCTGAGTTACATCCTGTATTATACTCCAGAGCTGCACTCACTATTCTGCTGGTGCAGTCACTGTGCACATACATTACATTACTGATCCTGAGTTACATCCTATATTATACTCCAGAGCTGCACTCACTATTCTGCTGGTGCAGTCACTGTGTACATACATTACATTACTGATCCTGAGTTACCTCCTGTATTATACTCCAGAGCTGCACTCACTATTCTGCTGGTGCAGTCACTGTGTACATACATTGCATTACTGATCCTGAGTTACATCCTGTATTATACTCCAGAGCTGCACTCACTATTCTGCTGGTGCAGTCACTGTGTACATACATTACATTACTGATCCTGAGTTACATCCTGTATTATACTCCAGAGCTGCACTCACTATTCTGCTGGTGGAGTCACTGTGTACATACATTACATTACTGATCCTGAGTTACATCCTGTATTATACTCCAGAGCTGCACTCACTATTCTGCTGGTGTAGTCACTGTGTACATACATTACATTACTGATCCTGTACTGATCCTGAGTTACATCCTGTATTATACTCCAGAGCTGCACTCACTATTCAGCTGGTGCAGTCACTGTGTACACACATTACATTACTGATCCTGAGTTACATCCTGTATTATACTCCAGAGCTGCACTCACTATTCTGCTGGTGCAGTCACTGTGTACATACATTACATTACTGATCCTGAGTTACCTCCTTTATTATACTCCAGAGCTGCACTCACTATTCTGCTGGTGCAGTCACTGTGTACATACATTACATTACTGATCCTGAGTTACCTCCTGTATTATACTCCAGAGCTGCACTCACTATTCTGCTGGTGCAGTCACTGTGTACATACATTACATTACTGATCCTGAGTTACATCCTGTATTATACTCCAGAGCTGCACTCACTATTCTGCTGGTGCAGTCACTGTGTACATACATTATATTACTGATCCTGAGTTACATCCTGTATTATACTCCAGAGCTGCACTCACTATTCCGCTGGTGCAGTCACTGTGTACATACATTGCATTACTGATCCTGAGTTACATCCTGTATTATACTCCAGAGCTGCACTCACTATTCTGCTGGTGCAGTCACTGTGTATATACATTACATTACTGATCCTGAGTTACCTCCTGTATTATACCCCAGAGCTGCACTCACTATTCTGCTGGTGCAGTCACTGTGTACATACATTACATTACTGATCCTGAGTTACATCCTGTATTATACTCCAGAGCTGCACTCACTATTCTGCTGGTGCAGTCACTGTGTATATACATTACATTACTGATCCTGAGTTACCTCCTGTATTATACTCCAGAGCTGCACTCACTATTCTGCTGGTGCAGTCACTGTGTACATACATTACATTACTGATCCTGAGTTACATCCTGTATTATACTCCAGAGCTGCACTCACTATTCTGCTGGTGCAGTCACTGTGTACATACATTACATTACTGATCCTGAGTTACATCCTGTATTATACTCCAGAGCTGCACTCACTATTCTGCTGGTGCAGTCACTATATACATACATTACATTACTGATCCTGAGTTACATCCTGTATTATACTCCAGAGCTGCACTCACTATTCTGCTGGTGCAGTCACTGTGTACATACATTACATTACTGATCCTGAGTTACCTCCTGTATTATACTCCAGAGCTGCACTCACTATACTGCTGGTGCAGTCACTGTGTACATACATTAAATTACTGATCCTGAGTTACATCCTGTATTATACCCCAGAGCTGCACTCACTATTCTGCTGGTGCAGTCACTGTGTACATACATTACATTACTGATCCTGAGTTACATCCTGTATTATACTCCAGAGCTGCACTCACTATTCTGCTGGTGCAGGCACTGTGTACATACATTACATTACTGATCCTGAGTTACATCCTATATTATACTCCAGAGCTGCACTCACTATTCTGCTGGTGCAGTCACTGTGTACATACATTACATTACTGATCCTGAGTTACCTCCTGTATTATACTCCAGAGCTGCACTCACTATTCTGCTGGTGGAGTCACTGTGTACATACATTACATTACTGATCCTCAGTTACATCCTGTATTATACCCCAGAGCTGCACTCACTATTCTGCTGGTGCAGTCACTGTGTACATACATTGCATTACTGATCCTGAGTTACATCCTGTATTATACTCCAGAGCTGCACTCACTATTCTGCTGGTGCAGTCACTGTGTACATACATTACATTACTGATCCTGAGTTACATCCTGTATTATACTCCAGAGCTGCACTCACTATTCTGCTGGTGGAGTCACTGTGTACATACATTACATTACTGATCCTGAGTTACATCCTGTATTATACTCCAGAGCTGCACTCACTATTCTGCTGGTGTAGTCACTGTGTACATACATTACATTACTGATCCTGTACTGATCCTGAGTTACATCCTGTATTATACTCCAGAGCTGCACTCACTATTCAGCTGGTGCAGTCACTGTGTACACACATTACATTACTGATCCTGAGTTACATCCTGTATTATACTCCAGAGCTGCACTCACTATTCTGCTGGTGCAGTCACTGTGTACATACATTACATTACTGATCCTGAGTTACCTCCTGTATTATACTCCAGAGCTGCACTCACTATTCTGCTGGTGCAGTCACTGTGTACATACATTACATTACTGATCCTGAGTTACCTCCTGTATTATACTCCAGAGCTGCACTCACTATTCTGCTGGTGCAGTCACTGTGTACATACATTACATTACTGATCCTGAGTTACATCCTGTATTATACTCCAGAGCTGCACTCACTATTCTGCTGGTGCAGTCACTGTGTACATACATTATATTACTGATCCTGAGTTACATCCTGTATTATACTCCAGAGCTGCACTCACTATTCCGCTGGTGCAGTCACTGTGTACATACATTGCATTACTGATCCTGAGTTACATCCTGTATTATACTCCAGAGCTGCACTCACTATTCTGCTGGTGCAGTCACTGTGTATATACATTACATTACTGATCCTGAGTTACCTCCTGTATTATACCCCAGAGCTGCACTCACTATTCTGCTGGTGCAGTCACTGTGTACATACATTACATTACTGATCCTGAGTTACATCCTGTATTATACTCCAGAGCTGCACTCACTATTCTGCTGGTGCAGTCACTGTGTATATACATTACATTACTGATCCTGAGTTACCTCCTGTATTATACTCCAGAGCTGCACTCACTATTCTGCTGGTGCAGTCACTGTGTACATACATTACATTACTGATCCTGAGTTACATCCTGTATTATACTCCAGAGCTGCACTCACTATTCTGCTGGTGCAGTCACTGTGTACATACATTACATTACTGATCCTGAGTTACATCCTGTATTATACTCCAGAGCTGCACTCACTATTCAGCTGGTGCAGTCACTGTGTACACACATTACATTACTGATCCTGAGTTACATCCTGTATTATACTCCAGAGCTGCACTCACTATTCTGCTGGTGCAGTCACTGTGTACATACATTACATTACTGATCCTGAGTTACATCCTGTATTATACTCCAGAGCTGCACTCACTATTCTGCTGGTGGAGTCACTGTGCACATACATCACATTACTGATCCTGAGTTACATCCTGTATTATACTCCAGAGCTGCACTCACTATTCTGCTGGTGCAGTCACTGTGTACATACATTACATTACTGATCCTGAGTTACATCCTGTATTATACTCCAGAGCTGCACTCACTAGTCTGCTGGTGCAGTCACTGTGTACATACATTACATTACTGATCCTGAGTTACATCCTGTATTATACTCCAGAGCTGCACTCACTATTCTGCTGGTGCAGTCACTGTGTACATACATTACATTACTGATCCTGTACTGATCCTGAGTTACATCCTGTATTATACTCCAGAGCTGCACTCACTATTCTGCTGGTGGAGTCACTGTGCACATACATTACATTACTGATCCTGAGTTACATCCTGTATTATACTCCAGAGCTGCATTCACTATTCTGCTGGTGGAGTAAATGTGTACATTCATTGCATTACTGATCCTGAGTTATATCCTGTATTATACTCCAGAGCTGCACTCACTATTCTGCTGGTGCAGTCACTATGTACATACATTACATTACTGATCCTGAGTTACATCCTGTATTATACTCCAGAGCTGCACTCACTATTCTGCTGGTGCAGTCACTGTGTACATACATTACATTACTGATCCTGAGTTACCTCCTGTATTATATTCCAGAGCTGCACTCACTATACTGCTGGTGCAGTCACTGTGTACATACATTACATTACTGATCCTGAGTTACCTCCTGTATTATATTCCAGAGCTGCACTCACTATACTGCTGGTGCAGTCACTGTGTACATACATAACATTACTGATCCTGAGTTACATCCTGTATTATACTCCAGAGCTGCACTCACTATTCTGCTGGTGCAGTCACTGTGTACATACATTACATTACTGATCCTGAGTTACATCCTGTATTATACTCCAGAGCTGCACTCACTATTCTGCTGGTGCAGTCACTGTGTACATACATTACATTACTGATCCTGAGTTACATCCTGTATTATACTACAGAGCTGCACTCACTATTCTGCTGGTGCAGTCACTGTGTACATACATTACATTACTGATCCTGAGTTACATCCTGTATTATACCCCAGAGCTGCACTCACTATTCTGCTGCTGCAGTCACTGTGTACATACATTACATTACTGATCCTGAGTTACATCCTGTATTATCCTCCAGAGCTGCACTCACTATTCTGCTGGTGCAGTCACTGTGTATATACATTACATTACTGATCCTGAGTTACCTCTTGTATTATACTCCAGAGCTGCACTCACTATTCTGCTGGTGCAGTCACTGTGTACATACATTACATTACTGATCCTGAGTTACATCCTGTATTATACTCCAGAGCTGCACTCACTATTCTGCTGGTGCAGTCACTGTGTACATACATTATATTACTGATCCTGAGTTACATCCTGTATTATACTCCAGAGCTGCACTCACTATTCTGCTGGTGCAGTCACTGTGTACATACATTACATTACTGATCCTGAGTTACCTCCTGTATTATACCCCAGAGCTGCACTCACTATTCTGCTGGTGCAGTCACTGTGTACATACATTACATTACTGATCCTGAGTTACATCCTGTATTATACTCCAGAGCTGCACTCACTATTCTGCTGGTGCAGTCACTGTATACATACATTACATTACTGATCCTGAGTTACATCCTGTATTATCCTCCAGAGCTGCACTCACTATTCTGCTGGTGCAGTCACTGTGTACATACATTACATTACTGATCCTGAGTTACATCCTGTATTATACTCCAGAGCTGCACTCACTATTCTGCTGGTGCAGTCACTGTGTACATACATTACATTACTGATCCTGAGTTACCTCCTGTATTATACCCCAGAGCTGCACTCACTATTCTGCTGGTGCAGTCACTGTGTACATACATTACATTACTGATCCTGAGTTACATCCTGTATTATACTCCAGAGCTGCACTCACTATTCTGCTGGTGCAGTCACTGTATACATACATTACATTACTGATCCTGAGTTACATCCTGTATTATCCTCCAGAGCTGCACTCACTATTCTGCTGGTGCAGTCACTGTGTACATACATTACATTACTGATCCTGAGTTACATCCTGTATTATACTCCAGAGCTGCACTCACTATTCTGCTGGTGCAGTCACTGTGTATATACATTACATTACTGATCCTGAGTTACCTCCTGTATTATACTCCAGAGCTGCACTCACTATTCTGCTGGTGCAGTCACTGTGTACATACATTACATTACTGATCCTGAGTTACATCCTGTATTATACTCCAGAGCTGCACTCACTATTCTGCTGGTGCAGTCACTGTATACATACATTACATTACTGATCCTGAGTTACATCCTGTATTATCCTCCAGAGCTGCACTCACTATTCTGCTGGTGCAGTCACTGTGTACATACATTACATTACTGATCCTGAGTTACATCCTGTATTATACTCCAGAACTGCACTCACTATTCTGCTGGTGCAGTCACTGTGTACATACATTACATTACTGATCCTGAGTTACCTCCTGTATTATACTCCAGAGCTGCACTCACTATTCTGCTGGTGCAGTCACTGTGTACATACATTACATTACTGATCCTGAGTTACATCCTGTATTATACTCCAGAGCTGCACTCACTATTCTGCTGGTGCAGTCACTGTGTACATACATTACATTACTGATCCTGAGTTACCTCCTGTATTATACCCCAGAGCTGCACTCACTATTCTGCTGGTGCAGTCACTGTGTACATACATTACATTACTGATCCTGAGTTACATCCTGTATTATACTCCAGAGCTGCACTCACTATTCTGCTGGTGCAGTCACTGTATACATACATTACATTACTGATCCTGAGTTACATCCTGTATTATACTCCAGAGCTGCACTCACTATTTTGCTGGTGCAGTCACTGTGTACATACATTACATTACTGATCCTGAGTTACATCCTGTATTATACTCCAGAGCTGCACTCACTATTCTGCTGGTGCAGTCACTGTGTACATACATTACATTACTGATCCTGAGTTACCTCCTGTATTATACTTCAGAGCTGCACTCACTATTCTGCTGGTGCAGTCACTGTGTACATACATTACATTACTGATCCTGAGTTACATCCTGTATTATACTCCAGAGCTGCACTCACTATTCTGCTGGTGCAGTCACTGTGTATATACATTACATTACTGATCCTGAGTTACCTCCTGTATTATACTCCAGAGCTGCACTCACTATTCTGCTGGTGCAGTCACTGTGTACATACATTACATTACTGATCCTGAGTTACATCCTGTATTATACTCCAGAGCTGCACTCACTATTCTGCTGGTGCAGTCACTGTGTATATACATTACATTACTGATCCTGAGTTACCTCCTGTATTATACTCCAGAGCTGCACTCACTATTCTGCTGGTGCAGTCACTGTGTACATACATTACATTACTGATCCTGAGTTACATCCTGTATTATACTCCAGAGCTGCACTCACTATTCTGCTGGTGCAGTCACTGTGTACATACATTACATTACTGATCCTGAGTTACATCCTGTATTATACTCCAGAGCTGCACTCACTATTCTGCTGGTGCAGTCACTGTGTACACACATTACATTACTGATCCTGTACTGATCCTGCGTTACCTCCTGTATTATACTCCAGAGCTGCACTCACTATTTTGCTGGTGGAGTCACTGTGTACATACATTACATTACTGATCCTGAGTTACCTCCTGTATTATACTCCAGAGCTGCACTCACTATTCTGCTGGTGCAGTCACTGTGTATATACATTACATTACTGATCCTGAGTTACCTCCTGTATTATACTCCAGAGCTGCACTCACTATTCTGCTGGTGCAGTCACTGTGTACATACATTACATTACTGATCCTGAGTTACATCCTGTATTATACTCCAGAGCTGCACTCACTATTCTGCTGGTGCAGTCACTGTGTACACACATTACATTACTGATCCTGTACTGATCCTGCGTTACCTCCTGTATTATACTCCAGAGCTGCACTCACTATTCTGCTGGTGCAGTCACTGTGTACATACATTACATTACTGATCCTGAGTTACATCCTGTATTATACTCCAGAGCTGCACTCACTATTCTGCTGGTGCAGTCACTGTGTACATACATTACATTACTGATCCTGAGTTACATCCTGTATTATACTCCAGAGCTGCACTCACTATTCTGCTGGTGCAGTCACTGTGTACACACATTACATTACTGATCCTGTACTGATCCTGCGTTACCTCCTGTATTATACTCCAGAGCTGCACTCACTATTTTGCTGGTGCAGTCACTGTGTATATACAAAGCCTCTGTGTTGCTGGAGGACCAGTCCAATCCTACATTACAAACACCTCATTTATATGAATGGATTTTGTGTAGTGCATCATTTCTCCTGAGGGGGCGCTGCAGGGATAGGATTGGGCACTTACTGCCAGGTTCCTCCATAGATTACACAGATCATCAGGAACACAATGTGATCTCCAAAATGATAATTCCCATCTATCAGAATATAAGATTGATTAATCTGTACAGGAAAAGCTGTAAAGAGAAAAATAAATATTTTTTTTTTGGTTGCCACAATTCCCCCAAAAATGCAACAGGAAGGAGGGCAGCACGGTGGCTCAGTGGTTAGCACAGTTGCTTTTCAGCGCTGGGCTCCTGGGTTCAAATCCCACCAAGGACAACATCTGCAAGGAGTTTGTATGCTCTCCCTGTGTTTGGGTGGGTTTCCTCCGGGTCCCTCCCAGACTCCAAAGACTGAATGTAGATTGTGAGCCCCGATGGGGACAGTGCCAATAGTGTCTATAAAGCGCTGTGGAATGACAGCAAGTCACACAGAAAAACTCGTCCGATCGCTGCTCCATCACCGGAAAAATGAAAGTTATTTATTTTTTTAATAAAAAGTTTTAAAAAAAACCTTAAAAGTTTGGTACCGCTGTAATCCTACTGACCTGGAGAGTCGTGCTGCCAAGAAACAATGGCGGGATTGCATTTTTTTTTTTACCAGTTGTACAGTAAAGTGAACGGCAACAATCAAAACTACAACTCAAAATAAAAAAAGTTCTTGTTAGAAAAAAAAATGGAAGTGCAAAAGAGAAAACTGGTCGTGGCGGGAATTTCGGCCAATGAGCAAAGTAGAGGGTCTCTTTTTCTGGAGGACCCGTCTTATCCTAGGTAGACCACACAACCCATTGATATGAATGTATGTTGTGTAATACTTCATTTACCCTGTGGAGGTGCTGTAGGGAAACTGAACACTTACTGCCAAGTTTCTCCACTGATCGTCAAGGGATCTAATTTATCTCAGGAGACCCTCCAAACGAATAAAGATTGTCTAAAGATGAGAACCCCTTAAAGGGGAATTGCTGGGGGTCTGCTGTCTGCAGCTCAGCCTCTGCTCCATTCAATGTCTATGGGACGGCCCAGCAGCGCTCCACTATTTCCAGCAGTCTCACTGACAATCTGTGGAGTACAGGTTGAGCAACTCTGCTCTATTCAAGCTGCAGAACCCCTTTCTCAGGATCGCTGAGGTTCCCAGGGGTCGGACCCCCAGCTCTGGCTGCTGAATAGATTATTATTTTGGGAATTGCCCTTTAAATTCCTTTCTCTTGTCAGAGATGAGCGACCCTGAACTTTAAAGATAGGGGTTTGTAGTGTCCGATGCTGAACTCTGAACACGGACTTCTCCCGGAATGTTCGGCGTTCCGGGGGAGTTCTGGGAGGAGAGAAAGACAGAGAGAATTTGCAGCTCCGGAGTTTGGGTCCCCACAGATTGCAATGGAGTCAAGTTTGGGTAAAGTTCTGGTACCTGAACCGAACTTTGGACTAAAGTCCACTCATCCCTAGTTCTGATCCTATCAATGGAAACTCTTCCTACTACAGTTGTGCTCAAAAGTTTACATACCCCGGCAGAATTTTTCCTTTCTTGGCCTTGTTTCAGAGAATATGAATGAAAGCAAAAAAACTTTTTCTCCGCTCATGGTTATTGGTTGGGTGAAGCCATTTATTGTCAAACTACTGTGTTTTCTCTTTTTAAATCTTAATGACAACCAAAAACATCTAAATGACCCTGATCAAAAGTTCACATACTCTGGTGATTTTGGCCTGATAACATGCACAGAATTTGACACAAATGGGTTTGAATGGCTACTAAAGGTAACATCCTCACCTGTGACCTGTTTGCTTGTAATCAGTGTGTGCGCATAAAAGCTGAGTGAGTTTCTGGGATCCAGACAGACTCTCGCATCTTTCATCCAGCCACTGACGTTTCTGGATTGTGAGTCATGGGGAAAGCAAAAGAATTGTCACCAGATCTACGGGAAAAGGTAGTTGAACTGTATAACACAGGAAAGGGATACAAAAAAATATCCAAGGAATTGATAATGCCAATCAGCAGCGTTCAAATTGTAATTAACAAATTGTAAATCAGGGGCTCTGTAAAAACCAAACCACAGTCAGGTAGACCAACAAAAATTTTGGCCACAACTGCCAGGAAAATTGTTCAGGATGCAAAGAAAACCCCATAAATAACATCAGCTGGAATTCAGGACTCTCTGAAAACTAGCGGTGTCACTGTTTCAAGATGCACAATAAGGAGGCACTTGAAGAAAAGTGGGCTGCATGGTCGAGTCGCCAGAAGAAAGCCATTACTGCGCAAATGCCACAAAGTATCTCGCCTACAATACGCCAAACAGCACAGAGACAAGCCTCACAACTTCTGGAACAAGGTAATTTGGAGTGATGAGACCAAAATTGAACTTTTTGGCCACAACCATAAACGTTACATTTGGAGAGAGGTCAACAAGGCCTATGATGAAAGGAACACCATTCCTACAGTAAAGCACGGAGGTGGATCGCTGATGTTTTGGGGATGTGTGAGCTACAAAGGCACAGGAAACTTGGTAAAAGTTGAAGGAAAGATGAATGCAGCACGTTATCAGCAAATACTGGAGGCAAATTTGCACTTATCAGACCGGAATCTGCGCATGGGATCTCAAGCGCGCAGTTCATGCTAGACAGCCCAGGAATTTACAGGAACTGGAGGCTTTTTGCCATGAAGAATGGGCAGCTTTACCATCTGAGAAAATAAAGAACCTCATCCACAACTACCACAAAAGACTTCAAGCTGTCATTGATGCTACAGGGGGCAATACACGGTATTAAGAACTGGGGTATGGGAACTTTTGATCAGGGTCATGTGGATGTTTTTAATTGTCATTAAGATATAAAAAGAGAAAACACAGTAGTTTGACAATAAATGGCTTCACCCAACCAATAACTATGAGTGGAGAAAAAGATTTTTTTGTTATCATTCATATTCTCTGAAACAAGGCCAAGAAAGGAAAGATTCTGCTGGGGTATGTAAACTTTTGAGAACAACTGTATAATCCGTCCTCAAAAAGACAAATAAACAACTAAGAAATGAAACAAAAATAAATAAATAAAACCGCCAGAAAAAAAACAAAATCTATCTATATATATTTATCTTCCGTAAAACTGTTTAACCTAGTTAGACAAATTAGTTTCAAATTGTAGCAAACAATTTAAGGATTTAAAATATTCAATGTTTGACAAGAAGATAAAAAAAAAAAAAAAAGAAGAAACGCACTGGAAAAAAAAAAATAGGGAAAAAAAAATGTTCTTGATTTTTTTTCGAGCTGCAAAACCCAACAAAATATAAGATGAAAGCGAGTCGTACGCGAGGTGCGACATAACCCTTCAGCAAAGCTGTTAAACAGCCACCAGAGCATTATGGGAAACAACACTTCATTTATTCAAATGCACATATGTCAGGCTTGGCACCATATGTCATAGTAAGCTATTTACAGTAATAATTAAATCTTAATCAACGTTTAACCTCTGTAAAATGTTTGAAGGATCTAATCACCCTTCAGACAGCACTAATGAAGGAGAAATATATAAACATATAAAGGAAGCGGTGCGGAGCCGCCGCACCACAAACACCGTAATTGCAATATTGTATCGGCAAGTGATGGAAGGGGAACGGTGGGCGCCGGCGAGGATTTAAGGGAAGACATCTTGGGTGTCAGAGGTGTGAGGAGCTAATTTTGTACATCTCTCCAGAACAGATGCAGCATATTTCTCCCGCACTGTTATTAGACTCGCGCTCTCCCGCTGATGAATATTAATCCCAGGTACTGATCACGGGGGGAGGGACGCTGCCCAGCTGGCTGGGAGATGCCATAGGAAAGGGTTAATGAAGGTCGGCCAGACCCATACTAGCTGCAAAAACCTGGGAAACAATGAGAACAGGTAGGAGAAGGCAGGATTCATGCAGTATATATATATATATATATATATATATATATATATATATATATATATATATATATATATATATATATATATCACTGACCAGCAGGATATACACACACACTGCTCAAAAAAATAAAGGGAACACTTGAACAACTGAAAATAAATCCAAGTAAATCAAACTTCTGTGAAATCAAACTGTCCACTTAGGAAGCAACACTGATTGACAATCAATTTCACATGCTGTTGTGCAAATGGAATAGACGATAGATGGAAATTATTGGCAATTATCAAGACACCCTCAATAAAGGAGTGGTTCTGCAGGTGGGGACCACAGACCACATCTCAGTACCAATGCTTTCTGGCTGATGCTTTGGTCACTTTTGAATGTTGGTTGTGCTTTCACACTCGTGGTAGCAGGAGACGGACTCTACAACCCACAGAAGTTGCTCAGGTAGTGCAGCTCATCCAGGATGGCACATCAATGCGAGCTGTGGCAAGAAGGTTTGCTGTGTCTGTCAGTGTAGTGTCCAGAGGCTGGAGGCGCTACCAGGAGACAGGCCAGTACACCAGGAGATGTGGAGGGGGCCGTAGGAGGGCAACAACCCAGCAGCAGGACCGCTACCTCCACCTTTGTGCAAGGAGGAACAGGAGGAGCACTGCCAGAGCCCTGCAAAATGACCTCCAGCAGGCCACAAATGTGCATGTGTCTGCACAAACGGTTAGAAACCGACTCCATGAGGGTGGTATGAGGGCCCGACGTCCACAGATGGGGGTTGTGCTCAGAGCCCAACACCGTGCAGGACGCTTGGCATTTGCCACTGAACACCAAGATTGGCAAAGTCGCCACTGGCGCCCTGTGCTCTTCACAGATGAAAGCAGGTTCACACTGAGCACATGTGACAGACGTGACAGAGTCTGGAGACGCCGTGGAGAGCGATCTGCTGCCTGCAACATCCTTCAGCATGACCGGTTTGCAGTGGGTCAGTAATGATGTGGGGTGGCATTTCTTTGGAGGGCCGCACAGCCCTCCATGTGCTCGCCAGAGGTAGCCTGACTGCCATTAGGTACCGAGAGGAGATCTTCAGACCCCTTGTGAGACCATATGCTGGTGCGGTTGGCCCTGGGTTCCTCCTAATGCAGGACAATGCCAGACCTCATGTGGCTGGAGTGTGTTAGCAGTTCCTGCAAGATGAAGGCATTGAAGCTATGGACTGGCCCGCCCATTCCCCAGACCTGAATCCGATTGAGCACATCTGGGACATCATGTCTCGCTCCATCCACCAACGTCACGTTGCACCACAGACTGTCCAGGAGTTGGCGGATGCTTTTGTCCAGGTCTGGGAGGAGATCCCACAGGAGACCATCCGCAACCTCATCAGGAGCATGCCCAGGCGTTGTAGGGAGGTCATACAGGCACGTGGAGGCCACACACAATACTGAGCCTTATCAGGAGCATGCCCAGGCGTTGTAGGGAGGTCATACAGGCACGTGGAGGCCACACACAATACTGAGCCTCATCAGGAGCATGCCCAGGCATTGTAGGGAGGTCATACAGACACGTGGAGGCCACACACAATACTCAGCCTCATCAGGAGCATGCCCAGGCGTTGTAGGGAGGTCATACAGGCACGTGGAGACCACACACAATACTCAGCCTCATCAGGAGCAGGCCCAGGCGTTGTAGGGAGGTCATACAGGCACGTGAAGGCCACACACAATACTCAGCCTCATCAGGAGCATGCCCAGGCGTTGTAGGGAGGTCATACAGGCACGTGGAGGCCACACACAATACTCGGCCTCATCAGGAGCAGGCCCAGGCGTTGTAGGGAGGTCATACAGGCACGTGGAGGCCACACACTATACTCAGCCTCATCAGGAGCATGCCCAGGCGTTGTAGGGAGGTCATACAGGCACGTGGAGGCCACACACAATACTGAGCCTCATCAGGAGCATGCTCAGGCGTTGTAGGGAGGTCATACAGGCACGTGGAGGCCACACACAATACTCAGCCTCATCAGGAGCATGCCCAGGCATTGTAGGGGGGTCATACAGGCACGTGGAGGCCACACACAATACTCGGCCTCATCAGGAGCAGGCCCAGGCGTTGTAGGGAGGTCATACAGGCACGTGGAGGCCACACACTATACTCAGCCTCATCAGGAGCATGCCCAGGCGTTGTAGGGAGGTCATACAGGCACGTGGAGGCCACACACAATACTGAGCCTCATCAGGAGCATGCTCAGGCGTTGTAGGGAGGTCATACAGGCACGTGGAGGCCACACACAATACTCAGCCTCATCAGGAGCATGCCCAGGCATTGTAGGGGGGTCATACAGGCACGTGGAGGCCACACACAATACTCAGCCTCATCAGGAGCATGCCCAGGCGTTGTAGGGAGGTCATACAGGCACGTGGAGGCCACACACAATACTGAGCCTTATCAGGAGCATGCCCAGGCATTGTAGGGAGGTCATACAGGCACGTGGAGGCCACACACAATACTCAGCCTCATCAGGAGCATGCCCAGGCATTGTAGGGAGGTCATACAGACACGTGGAGGCCACACACAATACTCAGCCTCATCAGGAGCATGCCCAGGCGTTGTAGGGAGGTCATACAGGCACGTGGAGACCACACACAATACTCAGCCTCATCAGGAGCATGCCCAGGCGTTGTAGGGAGGTCATACAGGCACGTGAAGGCCACACACAATACTCAGCCTCATCAGGAGCATGCCCAGGCGTTGTAGGGAGGTCATACAGGCACGTGGAGGCCACACACAATACTGAGCCTCATCAGGAGCATGCCCAGGCGTTGTAGGGAGGTCATACAAGCACGTGGAGGCCACACACAATACTCAGCCTCATCAGGAGCAGGCCCAGGCGTTGTAGGGAGGTCATACAGCCACGTGGAGGCCACACACAATACTCGGCCTCATCAGGAGCATGCCCAGGCGTTGTAGGGAGGTCATACAGGCACGTGGAGGCCACACACAATACTCGGCCTCATCAGGAGCATGCCCAGGCGTTGTAGGGAGGTCATACAGGCACGTGGAGGCCACACACTATACTCAGCCTCATCAGGAGCATGCCCAGGCGTTGTAGGGAGGTCATACAGGCACGTGGAGGCCACACACAATACTGAGCCTCATCAGGAGCATGCTCAGGCGTTGTAGGGAGGTCATACAGGCACGTGGAGGCCACACACAATACTCAGCCTCATCAGGAGCATGCCCAGGCGTTATAGGGGGGTCATACAGGCACGTGGAGGCCACACACAATACTCAGCCTCATCAGGAGCATGCCCAGGCGTTGTAGGGAGGTCATACAGGCACGTGGAGGCCACACACAATACTGAGCCTCATCAGGAGCACGCCCAGGCGTTGTAGGGAGGTCATACAGGCACGTGGAGGCCACACACAATACTCAGCCTCATCAGGAGCATGCCCAGGCGTTGTAGGGAGGTCATACAGGCACGTGGAGGCCACACACAATACTGAGCCTCATCAGGAGCATGCCCAGGCGTTGTAGGGAGGTCATACAGGCACGTGGAGGCCACACACAATACTCAGCCTCATCAGGAGCATGCCCAGGCATTGTAGGGAGGTCATACAGGCACGTGGAGGCCACACACAATACTCAGCCTCATCAGGAGCATGCCCAGGCGTTGTAGGGAGGTCATACAGGCACGTGGAGGCCACACACAATACTGAGCCTCATCAGGAGCATGCCCAGGCGTTGTAGGGAGGTCATACAGGCACGTGGAGGCCACACACAATACTGAGCCTCATCAGGAGCATGCCCAGGCGTTGTAGGGAGGTCATACAGGCACGTGGAGGCCACACACAATACTCAGCCTCATCAGGAGCATGCCCAGGCGTTGTAGGGAGGTCAAACAGGCACGTGGAGGCCACACACAATACTCAGCCTCATCAGGAGCATGCCCAGGCGTTGTAGGGAGGTCATACAGGCACGTGGAGGCCACACACAATACTGAGCCTCATCAGGAGCATGCCCAGGCGTTGTAGGGAGGTCATACAGGCACGTGGAGGCCACACACAATACTCAGCCTCATCAGGAGCATGCCCAGGCGTTGTAGGGAGGTCATACAGGCACGTGGAGGCCACACACAATACTCAGCCTCATCAGGAGCATGCCCAGGCGTTGTAGGGAGGTCATACAGGCATGTGGAGGCCACACACAATACTCAACCTCATCAGGAGCATGCCCAGGCGTTGTAGGGAGGTCATACAGGCACGTGCAGGCCACACACAATACTGAGCCTCATCAGGAGCACGCCCAGGCGTTGTAGGGAGGTCATACAGGCACGTGGAGGCCACACACAATACTCAGCCTCATCAGGAGCATGCCCAGGCGTTGTAGGGAGGTCATACAGGCACGTGGAGGCCACACACAATACTCAGCCTCATCAGGAGCATGCCCAGGCGTTGTAGGGAGGTCATACAGGCACGTGGAGGCCACACACAATACTCAGCCTCATCAGGAGCATGCCCAGGCGTTGTAGGGAGGTCATACAGGCACGTGGAGGCCACACACAATACTGAGCCTCATCAGGAGCATGCCCAGGCGTTGTAGGGAGGTCATACAGGCACGTGGAGGCCACACACAATACTGAGCCTCATTTTGACTGGTTTTAAGGACATTACATCAAAGTTGGATCAGCCTGTAGTGTGTTTTTCCACTTTAATTTTGGGGGTGACTCCAAATCCAGGCCTCCATTGGTTAATAAATGTGATTTCCATTGATGATTTTTGTGTGATTTTGTTGTCAGCACATTCAACTTTGTACAGAACAAAGTATTCAATGAGAAGATTTCATTCATTCAGATCTAGGAGGGGGTATTTCAGTGTTCCCTTTATTATTTTGAGCAGTGTATATACACTGAATGTATCCTGCTGGTCAGTGGTCAGACCACATATCCAAGCCCTTTCCACTTCCTGCCGACTCCAACTCAAAAATATCTCCCGAATCCGCACATTCCTCAACCATGAATCTGCAAAAACACTAGTGCATGCCCTCATCATCTCCCGCCTCGACTACTGCAACCTCCTGCTGTGTGGTCTCGCCTCCAACACTCTCGCACCTCTCCAATCTATCCTAAACTCAGCTGCCCGACTAATCCACCTGTCCCCCCGCTATTCCCCGGCCTCTCCTCTCTGTCAATCCCTTCACTGGCTCCCCATTACCCAGAGACTCCAGTTCAAAACCCTAACCATGGCATACAAAACCATCCACAACCTGTCTCCCCCATACATCTGTGACCTAGTCTCCCGGTACATACCTGCACGCAACCTCCGATCCTCACAAGATCTCCTGCTCTACTCCCCTCTTATCTCCTCCTCCCACAATCGTATACAAGATTTCTCCCGTGCTTCCCCCCTACTCTGGAACTCTCTACCCCAACATATCAGACTCTCGCCGACCGTGGAAACCTTCAAAAGGAACCTGAAGACCCACCTCTTCCGACAAGCCTACAACCTGCAGTAAACACCACTGCACGACCAGCTCTACCCTCACCTACTGTATCCTCACCCATCCCTTGTAGACTGTGAGCCCTCGCGGGCAGGGTCCTCGCTCCTCCTGTACCAGTCGCTGACACGTTTTGTTAAGATTATGTAAATGTTTTTGCTATGTATATCCCTATCACATGTAAAGCGCCATGGAATAAATGGCGCTATAATAATAAATAATAATTATATATATATATATATATATATAAATATATATATATATATATATATACTGCATGTATCCTACTGGTCAGTGGTATATATATATATATATATATATATATATACTGCATGTATCCAGCTGGTCAGTGGTATATATATATATACTGCATGTATCCTACTGGTCAGTGGTATATATATATATACTGCATGTATCCTACTGGTCAGTGGTATATATATATATACTGCATGTTCCTGCTGGTCAGTGGTATATATATATATATACTGCATGTTCCTGCTGGTCAGTGGTATATATATATATATATACTGCATGTATCCTGCTGGTCAGTGGTATATATATATATATATATATATATATATATACTGCATGTATCCTACTGGTCAGTGGTATATATATATATATACTGCATGTTCCTGCTGGTCAGTGGTATATATATATATACTGCATGTTCCTGCTGGTCAGTGGTATATATATATATACTGCATGTTCCTGCTGGTCAGTGGTATATATATATATATACTGCATGTATCCTGCTGGTCAGTGGTATATATATATACTGCATGTATCCTGCTGGTCAGTGGTATATATATATATATATACTGCATGTATCCTACTGGTCAGTGGTATATATATATATATATACTGCATGTATCCTACTGGTCAGTGGTATATATATATATATATATACTGCATGTATCCTACTGGTCAGTGGTATATATATATATATACTGCATGTATCCTACTGGTCAGTGGTATATATATATATATATATATACTGCATGCATCCTGCTGGTCAGTGGTATATATATATATATATACTGCATGTATCCTGCTGGTCAGTGGTATATATATATATATATATATATATATATATATATATATATATATACTGCATGTATCCTACTGGTCAGTGGTATATATATATATACTGCATGTATCCTACTGGTCAGTGGTATATATATATATACTGCATGTATCCTACTGGTCAGTGGTATATATATATATACTGCATGCATCCTGCTGGTCAGTGGTATATATATATATATATACTGCATGTTCCTGCTGGTCAGTGGTATATATATATATATACTGCATGTTCCTGCTGGTCAGTGGTATATATATATATATATATATATATACTGCATGTATCCTACTGGTCAGTGGTATATATATATATACTGCATGTATCCTACTGGTCAGTGGTATATATATATATACTGCATGTATCCTACTGGTCAGTGGTATATATATATATACTGCATGCATCCTGCTGGTCAGTGGTATATATATATATATACTGCATGTTCCTGCTGGTCAGTGGTATATATATATATATATATATATATATATATATATATACTGCATGTATCCTACTGGTCAGTGGTATATATATATATATATACTGCATGTATCCTACTGGTCAGTGGTATATATATATATACTGCATGTTCCTGCTGGTCAGTGGTATATATATACTGCATGTATCCTACTGGTCAGTGGTATATATATATATACTGCATGTTCCTGCTGGTCAGTGGTATATATATACTGCATGTATCCTACTGGTCAGTGGTATATATATATATATATATACTGCATGTATCCTACTGGTCAGTGGTATATATATATATATATACTGCATGCATCCTGCTGGTCAGTGGTATATATATATATATATACTGCATGTTCCTGCTGGTCAGTGGTATATATATATATATATATATATATATATATACTGCATGTATCCTACTGGTCAGTGGTATATATATATATATATATACTGCATGTATCCTACTGGTCAGTGGTATATATATATATACTGCATGTTCCTGCTGGTCAGTGGTATATATATACTGCATGTATCCTACTGGTCAGTGGTATATATATATATACTGCATGTATCCTACTGGTCAGTGGTATATATATATATATATATACTGCATGTATCCTACTGGTCAGTGGTATATATATATATATATACTGCATGCATCCTGCTGGTCAGTGGTATATATATATATATACTGCATGTATCCTGCTGGTCAGTGGTATATATATATATACTGCATGTATCCTACTGGTCAGTGGTATATATATATATATATACTGCATGTATCCTACTGGTCAGTGGTATATATATATATACTGCATGCATCCTGCTGGTCAGTGGTATATATATATATATATATACTGCATGTATCCTGCTGGTCAGTGGTATATATATATATACTGCATGTATCCTACTGGTCAGTGGTATATATATATATATATATATATACTGCATGTATCCTACTGGTCAGTGGTATATATATATATATATACTGCATGTATCCTACTGGTCAGTGGTATATATATATATATATACTGCATGCATCCTGCTGGTCAGTGGTATATATATATATACTGCATGTTCCTGCTGGTCAGTGGTATATATATATATACTGCATGTTCCTGCTGGTCAGTGGTATATATATATATATATACTGCATGCATCCTGCTGGTCAGTGGTATATATATATATACTGCATGTTCCTGCTGGGCAGTGGTATATATATATATATACTGCATGTATCCTACTGGTCAGTGGTATATATATATATATATACTGCATGTATCCTACTGGTCAGTGATATATATATATATATACTGCATGCATCCTGCTGGTCAGTGGTATATATATATATACTGCATGTTCCTGCTGGTCAGTGGTATATATATATATATATATACTGCATGTATCCTACTGGTCAGTGGTATATATATATATATATACTGCATGTATCCTACTGGTCAGTGGTATATATATATATATATATATATATATACTGCATGTATCCTGCTGGTCAGTGGTATATATATATATATATATATATATATATACTGCATGTATCCAGCTGGTCAGTGG
This sequence comes from Phyllobates terribilis, assembly GCF_046119375.1. NCBI lineage: Eukaryota > Metazoa > Chordata > Amphibia > Anura > Dendrobatidae > Phyllobates > Phyllobates terribilis. The sequence continues at coordinate 1,208,546,506 of NW_027362761.1, read as the reverse complement.
TATATATATATATATATACTGCATGTATCCTACTGGTCAGAGGTATATATATATATATATATATATATACTGCATGTATCCTGCTGGTCAGAGGTATATATATATATATATACTGCATGCATCCTGCTGGTCAGAGGTATATATATATATACTGCATGTATCCTGCTGGTCAGAGGTATATATATACTGCATGTTCCTGCTGGTCAGTGGTATATATATATATACTGCATGTATCCTGCTGGTCAGAGGTATATATATACTGCATGTATACTGCTGGTCAGTGGTATATATATATATATACTGCATGTATCGTGCTGGTCAGTGGTATATATATATATACTGCATGTATCCTGCTGGTCAGTGGTATATATATATATATATATATATACTGCATGTATCCTGCTGGTCAGTGGTATATATATATACTGCATGTATCCTGCTGGTCAGTGGTATATATATATATATATACTGCATGTATCCTGCTGGTCAGAGGTATATATATATATATATATACTGCATGTATCCTACTGGTCAGTGGCATATATATATATATATATATATATACTGCATGTATCCTGATGGTCAGTGGTATATATATATACTGCATGTATCCTGCTGGTCAGTGGTATATATATATACTGCATGTATCCTGCTGGTCAGTGGTATATATATATACTGCATGTATCCTGCTGGTCAGAGGTATATATATATATACTGCATGTATCCTGCTGGTCAGTGGTATATATATATATACTGCATGTATCCTGCTGGTCAGTGGTATATATATATATATACTGCATGTATCCTGCTGGTCAGTGGTATATATATATATATTACTGCATGTATCCGGCTGGTCAGTGGTATATATATATATATATATACTGCATGTATCCTGCTGGTCAGTGGTATATATATATATATATATATATATACTGCAGGTATCTTGCTGGTCAGAGGTATATATATATATATATACGGCATTTATCCTGCTGGTCAGTGGTATATATATATATATACGGCATTTATCCTGCTGGTCAGTGGTATATATATATATATACTGCATGTTCCTACTGGTCAGTGGTATATATATATATATATATATATATATATATATATACTGCATGTATCCTGCTGGGCAGTGGTATATATGTACTGCATGTATCATGCTGGTCAGTGGTATATATATATATATATATATATACAGTACAGACCAAAAGTTTGGACACACCTTCTCATTTAAAGATTTTTCTGTATTTTCATGACTATGAAAATTGTACATTCACACTGAAGGCATCAAAACTATGAATTAACACATGTGGAATTATATACTTAACAAAAAAGTGTGAAACAACTGAAAATATGTCTTATATTCTAGGTTCTTCACAGTAGCCACCTTTTGCTTTGATGACTGCTTTGCACACTCTTGGCATTCTCTTGATGAGCTTCAAGAGGTAGTCACCGGAAATGGTCTTCCAACAATCTTGAAGGAGTTCCCAGAGATGCTTAGCACTTGTTGGCCCTTTTGCCTTCACTCTGCGGTCCAGCTCACCCCAAACCATCTCGATTGGGTTCAGGTCTGGTGACTGTGGAGGCCAGGTCATCTGGCGTAGCCCCCCATCACTCTCCTTCTTGGTCAAATAGCCCTTACACAGCCTGGAGGTGTTTGGGGTCATTGTCCTGTTGAAAAATAAATGATGGTCCAACTAAACGCAAACCGGATGGAATAGCATGCCGCTGCAAGATGCTGTGGTAGCCATGCTGGTTCAGTATGCCTTCAATTTTGAATAAATCCCCAACAGTGTCACCAGCAAAGCCCCCCCACACCATCACACCTCCTCCTCCATGCTTCACGGTGGGAACCAGGCATGTAGAGTCCATCCGTTCACCTTTTCTGCATCGCACAAAGACACGGTGGTTGGAACCAAAGATCTCAAATTTGGACTCATCAGACCAAAGCACAGATTTCCACTGGTCTAATGTCCATTCCTTGTGTTCTTTAGCCCAAACAAGTCTCTTCTGCTTGTTGCCTGTCCTTAGCAGTGGTTTCCTAGCAGCTATTTTACCATGAAGGCCTGCTGCACAAAGTCTCCTCTTAACAGTTGTTGTAGAGATGTGTCTGCTGCTAGAACTCTGTGTGGCATTAACCTGGTCTCTAATCTGAGCTGCTGTTAACCTGCGATTTCTGAGGCTGGTGACTCGGATAAACTTATCCTCAGAAGCAGAGGTGACTCTTGGTCTTCCTTTCCTGGGGCGGTCCTCATGTGAGACAGTTTCTTTGTAGCGCTTGATGGTTTTTGCAACTGCACTTGGGGACACTTTCAAAGTTTTCCCAATTTTTCGCACTGACTGACCTTCATTTCTTAAAGTAATGATGGCCACTCGTTTTTCTTTACTTTAGCTGCTTTTTTCTTGCCATAATACAAATTCTAACAGTCTATTCAGTAGGACTATCAGCTGTGTATCCACCAGACTTCTGCACAACACAACTGATGGTCCCAACCCCATCTATAAGGCAAGAAATCCCACTTATTAAACCTGACAGGGCACACCTGTGAAGTGAAGACCATTTCCGGTGACTACCTCTTGAAGCTCATCAAGAGAATGCCAAGAGTGTGCAAAGCAGTCATCAAAGCAAAAGGTGGCTACTTTGAAGAACCTAGAATATAAGACATATTTTCAGTTGTTTCACACTTTTTTCTTAAGTATATAATTCCACATGTGGTAATTCATAGTTTTGATACCTTCAGTGTGAATGTACAATTTTCATAGTCATGAAAATATAGAAAAATCTTTAAATGAGAAGGTGTGTCCAAACTTTTGGTCTGTACTGTATATATATTGCATGCATCCTGCTGGTCATTGGTATATATATACAGTATAGATCAAAAGTTTGGACACACCTTCTCATTTAAAGATTTTTCTGTATTTTCGTGACTTTGAAAATTGTACATTCACCCCATCCACAACAAAAAAATGTGAGGTACTGGTAGCAGTAGATATGCGGTTATTGACAGCAATCTCAGCCAGAGGAAGAAAAAGAGGGCCCATCGGACCTGTATAGTATTGAAGGATTTAGCGGCGTCAACATACAGTCCATTTTTGTGATCAGTAAAAACCATTACTCTATGCCTAGCCCCCCCCAACCAATGCCTCCATTCCTTGAAAGCTCTCTTAACAGCCAAGAGTTCCTGATCGCCTAAATCCTAGTTGGACTTTGCTTGTGAGAATTTCCGAGAAAAAAGAGCACAAGGATGAAAGTAACCGTCCTTCTGTGAAAGAGCAGCACCCATCCCCACAGAAGAAGCGTCTACCTCAACCACAAAAGGCAAATTAACATTGGGTTGACTGAGGACAGGAGTATTGGAAAAGGCTGCCTTGGGAGCAGCAAAAGCATCAACAACCTCAGTAGACCAAGAGGAAAAGTCAGTACCCTTCTTGGTCAAATCAGTAAGAGGTTTGAATATGACTGAAAAGTTCTTAATGAACTTACGATAAAAATTAGCAAAACCTAAGAAGCTTTGTAAAGCTTTAAGATTAGTAGGTTGTACCCAATCAAGGATGGCCTGTACCTTAACGGGATGAATCTGAAAACCTTTAGCAGATTGACACTTCTCTAACTTGGCAAACAAGTGATTGTCATGAAAAACCTGAAGCTCCTATCAAACATGCTCCAGATGCTCCTCACGAGAACCTGAGTAAATCAACATATCATCTACGTATATCCCCACAAATCTACCCACTAAGCAAGAAAAAATATAATTTATGAAGTTCTGAAACACGGCTGGAGCATTGGTCAAACCGAGAGTCATCACCAAATTTTCAAAGTGACCCTCCGGTGTATTGAAGGCAGTCTTGCACTCATCACCTTGACGAACACGTATAAGGTTATATGCCCCTCTCAGATCCAGTTTAGAAAACCATTTGGCCCATGCTAGTTGATTAAACAGATCAGGAATAAGAGGTAATGGGTATGGATTATGTACAGTAATCTTCTTAATTTCTCTAAAATCCAAACAAGGATGCAAACCTCCAACTTTTTTCTTAACAAAGAAAAAACCTACGGCGACTGGTTAGGTGTAAGGCCGTATGTGACATTTGGCCTTACACCTAACTAAAGATTACTAAAGATTACACAAAAACCACAGGACGGATTTCATCAACCAAGGTATCATTTTAATCAGTGTAATATCGCCCACCTGACAGTATATGTGGTTTGCTGAGTACAATCCTGCTGACAAGTGCACTTTAAGTTGAGGGTGCCAACAAATTTGTCATTCCCATTTTTGGGAAATTGTGTGAAGCATGAGCACCACACAGCCTCACTATATACAGTATGAGCCCCGCACAGCCTCCCTATATACAGTATGAGCCCACTCATAGCCTCCTATATGCAATATGAGCCTCCGCACAGCCCCTACAGTATGAGCGTCCGCATAGCACCTATATACAGTATGAGCGTCCGCATAGCACCTATATACAGTATGAGCCTCCGCAAAGCACCTATATACAGTATGAGCCTCCGCATAGCACCTATATACAGTATGAGCCTCCGCATAGCATCTATATACAGTATTAGCCTAAGCATAGCACCTATATACAGTATGAGCGTCCGCATAGCACCTATATACAGTGTGAGCCTCCGCATAGCACCTATATACAGTATGAGCCTCCGCATAGCACCTATATACAGTATGAGCCTCCGCATAGCACCTATATACAGTATGAGCGTCCGCATAGCACCTATATACAGTATGAGCCTCCACATAGCCCCTACAGTATGAGCCTCCGCATAGCACCTATATACAGTATTAGCCTCCGCATAGCACCTATATACAGTATTAGCCTCCGCATAGCACCTATATACAGTATGAGCCTCCGCATAGCACCTATATACAGTATGAGCCTCCGCATAGCACCTATATACAGTATGAGCGTCCGCATAGCACCTATATACAGTATGAGCCTCCACATAGCCCCTACAGTATGAGCGTCCGCATAGCACCTATATACAGTATGAGCCTCCGCATAGCACCTATATACAGCATGAGCCCACTCATAGCCTCCTATATGCAATATGAGCCTCCGCACAGCCCCTACAGTATGAGCGTCCGCATAGCACCTATATACAGTATGAGCGTCCGCATAGCACCTATATACAGTATGAGCCTCCGCATAGCACCTATATACAGTATGAGCGTCCGCATAGCACCTATATACAGTATGAGCCTCCACATACCCCCTACAGTATGAGCCTCCGCATAGCACCTATATACAGTATTAGCCTCCGCATAGCACCTATATACAGTATGAGCCTCCGCATAGCACCTATATACAGTATGAGCCTCCGCATAGCACCTATATACAGTGTGAGCCTCCGCATAGCACCTATATACAGTATGAGCCTCCGCATAGCACCTATATACAGTATGAGCCTCCGCATAGCCCCTACAGTATGAGCGTCCGCATAGCACCTATATACAGTGTGAGCCTCCGCATAGCACCTATATACAGTATGAGCCTCCGCATAGCACCTATATACAGTATGAGCCTCCGCATAGCACCTATATACAGTATGAGCCTCCGCATAGCCCCTACAGTATGAGCGTCCGCATAGCACCTATATACAGTGTGAGCCTCCGCATAGCACCTATATACAGTATGAGCCTCCGCATAGCCCCTACAGTATGAGCGTCCGCATAGCACCTATATACAGTGTGAGCCTCCGCATAGCACCTATATACAGTATGAGCCTCCGCATAGCACCTATATACAGTATTAGCCTAAGCACAGCCCCTACAGTATGAGCCTCCGCATAGCACCTATATACAGCATGAGCCTCCGCATAGCCCCTATATACAGCATGAGCCTCCGCATAGCCCCTATATACAGCATGAGCCTCCGCATAGCACCTACAGTATGAGCGTCCGCATAGCACCTATATACAGTATGAGCCTCCGCATAGCACCTATATACAGTATGAGCGTCCGCATAGCACCTATATACAGTATGAGCCTCCGCATAGCACCTATATACAGTATGAGCCTCCGCATAGCACCTATATACAGTATGAGCCTCCGCATAGCCACTACAGTATGAGCGTCCGCATAGCACCTATATATATAGTATGAGCCTCCGCATAGCACCTATATACAGCATGAGCCTCCGCATAGCACCTATATATAGTATGAGCCTCCGCATAGCACCTATATACAGTATGAGCCTCCGCATAGCACCTACAGTATGAGCGTCCGCATAGCACCTATATACAGTATGAGCCTCCGCATAGCACCTATATACAGTATAAGCGTCCGCATAGCACCTATATACAGTATGAGCCTCCGCATAGCACCTATATACAGTATGAGCCTCCGCATAGCACCTATATACAGTATGAGCCTCCGCATAGCCCCTACAGTATGAGCGTCCGCATAGCACCTATATATAGTATGAGCCTCCGCATAGCACCTATATACAGCATGAGTCTCCGCATAGCACCTATATATAGTATGAGCCTCCGCATAGCACCTATATATAGTATGAGCCTCCGCATAGCACCTATATACAGTATGAGCCTCCGAATAGCACCTATATACAGTATGAGCCTCCGCATAGCACCTATATACAGTATGAGCCTCCGCATAGCACCTATATATAGCATGAGCCTCCGCATAGCACCTATATACAGTATGAGCCTCCGCATAGCACCTATATACAGTATGAGCCTCCGCATAGCACCTATATATAGCATGAGCCTCCGCATAGCACCTATATACAGTATGAGCGTCCGCATAGCACCTATATATAGCATGAGCCTCCGCATAGCACCTATATACAGTATGAGCCTCCGCATACCACCTATATACAGTATGAGCCTCCGCATAGCACCTACAGTATGAGCGTCCGCATAGCACCTATATACAGTGTGAGCCTCTGCATAGCCCCTACAGTATGAGCGTCCGCATAGCACCTATATACAGTATGAGCCTCCGCATAGCACCTATATACAGTATGAGCCTCCGCATAGCACCTATATACAGTATGAGCGTCCGCATAGCCCCTACAGTATGAGCCTCCACATAGCACCTATATACAGTATGAGCCTCCGCATAGCACCTATATACAGTATGAGCCTCCGCATAGCACCTATATACAGTATGAGCGTCCGCATAGCCCCTACATACAGTATGAGCCTCCGCATAGCACCTATATACAATGTGAGCCTCCGCATAGCACCTATATACAGTATGAGCCTCCGCATAGCACCTATATACAGTATGAGCCTCCGCATAGCACCTATATACAGTATGAGCCTCCGCATAGCACCTATATACAGTGTGAGCCTCCGCATAGCCCCTACAGTATGAGCGTCCGCATAGCACCTATATACAGTATGAGCGTCCGCATAGCACCTATATACAGTATTAGCCCACTCATAGCACCTACAGTATGAGCCTCCGCATAGCACCTATATACAGTATGAGCCTCCGCATAGCACCTATATACAGTATGAGCCTCCGCATAGCACCTATATACAGTATGAGCGTCCGCATAGCACCTATATACAGTATTAGCCCACTCATAGCACCTACAGTATGAGCGTCCGCATAGCACCTATATACAGTGTGAGCCTCCGCATAGCACCTATATACAGTGTGAGCCTCCGCATAGCACCTATATACAGTATGAGCGTCCGCATAGCACCTATATACAGTATTAGCCCACTCATAGCACCTACAGTATGAGCGTCCGCATAGCACCTATATACAGTATGAGCCTCCGCATAGCACGTATATACAGTGTGAGCCTCCGCATAGCACCTATATACAGTATGAGCGTCCGCATAGCACCTATATACAGTATTAGCCCACTCATAGCACCTACAGTATGAGCCTCCGCATAGCACCTATATACAGTATGAGCCTCCGCATAGCACCTATATACAGTGTGAGCCTCCGCATAGCCCCTACAGTATGAGCGTCCGCATAGCACCTATATACAGTATGAGCGTCCGCATAGCACCTATATACAGTATTAGCCTCCGCATAGCACCTATATACAGTATGAGCCTCCGCATAGCACCTATATACAGTATGAGCGTCCGCATAGCACCTATATACAGTATGAGCCTCCGCATAGCACCTATATACAGTATGAGCGTCCGCATAGCACCTATATACAGTATGAGCCTCCGCATAGCACCTACAGTATGAGCCTCCGCATAGCACCTATATACAGTATGAGCCTCCGCATAGCACCTATATACAGTATGAGCCTCCGCATAGCACCTATATACAGTATGAGCGTCCGCATAGCACCTATATACAGTATTAGCCCACTCATAGCACCTACAGTATGAGCGTCCGCATAGCACCTATATACAGTATGAGCCTCCGCATAGCACCTATATACAGTGTGAGCCTCCGCATAGCACCTATATACAGTATGAGCGTCCGCATAGCACCTATATACAGTATGAGCGTCCGCATAGCACCTATATACAGTATGAGCCTCCGCATAGCACCTATATACAGTATGAGCCTCCGCATAGCACCTATATACAGTGTGAGCCTCCGCATAGCACCTATATACAGTATGAGCCTCCGCATAGCCCCTACAGTATGAGCGTCCGCATAGCACCTATATACAGTATGAGCCTCCACATAGCCCCTACAGTATGAGCGTCCGCATAGCACCTATATACAGTGTGAGCCTCCGCATAGCACCTATATACAGTATGAGCCTCCGCATAGCACCTATATACAGTGTGAGCCTCCGCATAGCACCTATATACAGTGTGAGCCTCCGCATAGCACCTATATACAGTATGAGCGTCCGCATAGCACCTATATACAGTATGAGCCTCCACATAGCACCTATATACAGTATGAGCATCCGCATAGCACCTATATACAGCATGAGCCTCCGCATAGCACCTATATACAGTATGAGCCTCCGCATAGCACCTATATACAGTATGAGCGTCCGCATAGCACCTATATACAGTATGAGCCTCCGCATAGCACCTATATACAGTATGAGCCTCCGCATAGCACCTATATACAGCATGAGCCTCCGCATAGCACCTATATACAGTATGAGCCTCCACATTGCACCTATATACAGTATGAGCCTCCGCATAGCACCTATATACAGTATGAGCCTCCGCATAGCCCCTACAGTATGAGCGTCCGCATAGCACCTATATACAGTATGAGCCTCCGCATAGCACCTATATACAGTGTGAGCCTCCGCATAGCCCCTACAGTATGAGCGTCCGCATAGCACCTATATACAGTATGAGCGTCCGCATAGCACCTATATACAGTATGAGCGTCCGCATAGCACCTATATACAGTATGAGCGTCCGCATAGCACCTATATACAGTATGAGCGTCCGCATAGCACCTATATACAGTATGAGCATCCGCATAGCACCTATATACAGTATGAGCCTCCACATAGCACCTATATACAGTATGAGCCTCCGCATAGCACCTATATACAGTATGAGCCTCCGCATAGCCCCTACAGTATGAGCGTCCGCATAGCACCTATATACAGTATGAGCCTCCGCATAGCACCTATATACAGTATGAGCGTCCGCATAGCACCTATATACAGTATGAGCCTCCGCATAGCACCTATATACAGCATGAGCCTCCGCATAGCACCTATATACAGTATGAGCCTCCGCATAGCACCTATATACAGTGTGAGCCTCCGCATAGCACCTATATACAGTATGAGCCTCCGCATAGCACCTATATACAGTATGAGCCTCCGCATAGCACCTATATACAGTATGAGCCTCCGCATAGCACCTATATACAGTGTGAGCCTCCGCATAGCCCCTACAGTATGAGCGTCCGCATAGGACCTATATACAGTATGAGCGTCCGCATAGCACCTATATACAGTATTAGCCCACTCATAGCACCTACAGTATGAGCCTCCGCATAGCACCTATATACAGTATGAGCCTCCGCATAGCACCTATATACAGTGTGAGCCTCCGCATAGCCCCTACAGTATGAGCGTCCGCATAGCACCTATATACAGTATGAGCGTCCGCATAGCACCTATATACAGTATGAGCCTCCGCATAGCACCTATATACAGTGTGAGCCTCCGCATAGCCCATACAGTATGAGCGTCCGCATAGCACCTATATACAGTATGAGCGTCCGCATAGCACCTATATACAGTATTAGCCTCCGCATAGCACCTATATACAGTATGAGCGTCCGCATAGCACCTATATACAGTATGAGCCTCCGCATAGCACCTACAGTATGAGCGTCCGCATAGCACCTATATACAGTATGAGCCTCCACATAGCACCTATATACAGTATGAGCCTCCGCATAGCACCTATATACAGCATGAGCCTCCGCATAGCACCTATATACAGTATGAGCCTCCGCATAGCACCTATATACAGTATGAGCCTCCGCATAGCACCTATATACAGCATGAGCCTCCGCATAGCACCTATATACAGTATGAGCCTCGCATAGCCCCTACAGTATGAGCGTCCGCATAGCACCTATATACAGTATGAGCCTCCGCATAGCACCTATATACATTGTGAGCCTCCGCATAGCCCCTACAGTATGAGCGTCCGCATAGCACCTATATACAGTATGAGCGTCCGCATAGCACCTATATACAGTATGAGCGTCCGCATAGCACCTATATACAGTATGAGCGTCCGCATAGCACCTATATACAGTATGAGCATCCGCATAGCACCTATATACAGTATGAGCCTCCGCATAGCACCTATATACAGTATGAGCCTCCACATAGCACCTATATACAGTATGAGCCTCCGCATAGCACCTATATACAGTATGAGCCTCCGCATAGCACCTATATACAGTATGAGCGTCCGCATAGCACCTATATACAGTATGAGCCTCCGCATAGCACCTATATACAGTATGAGCGTCCGCATAGCACCTATATACAGTATGAGCCTCCGCATAGCCCCTACAGTATGAGCGTCCACATAGCACCTATATACAGTATGAGCCTCCGCATAGCACCTATATACAGTATGAGCGTCCGCATAGCACCGATATACAGTATGAGCCTCCACATAGCACCTATATACAGTATGAGCCTCCGCATAGCACCTATATACAGTATGAGCGTCCGCATAGCACCGATATACAGTATGAGCCTCCACATAGCACCTATATACAGTGTGAGCCTCCGCATAGCCCCTACAGTATGAGCGTCCGCATAGCACCTATATACAGTATGAGCGTCCGCATAGCACCTATATACAGTATTAGCCCACTCATAGCACCTACAGTATGAGCCTCCGCATAGCACCTATATACAGTATGAGCCTCCGCATAGCACCTATATACAGTATGAGCCTCCGCATAGCACCTATATACAGTATGAGCCTCCGCATAGCCCCTACAGTATGAGCGTCCGCATAGCACCTATATACAGTATGAGCCTCCGCATAGCACCTATATACAGTATGAGCGTTCGCATAGCACCGATATACAGTATGAGCCTCCACATAGCACCTATATACAGTGTGAGCCTCCGCATAGCCCCTACAGTATGAGCGTCCGCATAGCACCTATATACAGTATGAGCGTCCGCATAGCACCTATATACAGTATTAGCCCACTCATAGCACCTACAGTATGAGCCTCCGCATAGCACCTATATACAGTATGAGCGTCCGCATAGCACCTATATACAGTATGAGCCTCCGCATAGCACCTATATACAGTATGAGCGTCCGCATAGCACCTATATACAGTATTAGCCCACTCATAGCACCTACAGTATGAGCGTCCGCATAGCACCTATATACAGTATGAGCCTCCGCATAGCACCTATATACAGTGTGAGCCTCCGCATAGCACCTATATACAGTATGAGCGTCCGCATAGCACCTATATACAGTATGAGCGTCCGCATAGCACCTATATACAGTATGAGCCTCCGCATAGCACCTATATACAGTATGAGCCTCCGCATAGCACCTATATACAGTGTGAGCCTCCATATAGCACCTATATACAGTATGAGCCTCCGCATAGCCCCTACAGTATGAGCGTCCGCATAGCACCTATATACAGTATGAGCCTCCGCATAGCACCTATATACAGTATGAGCCTCCGCATAGCCCCTACAGTATGAGCCTCCGCATAGCACCTATATACAGTATGAGCCTCCACATAGCACCTATATACAGTATGAGCCTCCGCATAGCACCTATATACAGTATGAGCGTCCGCATAGCACCTATATACAGCATGAGCCTCCGCATAGCACCTATATACAGTATGAGCCTCCGCATAGCACCTATATACAGTATGAGCCTCCGCATAGCACCTATATACAGCATGAGCCTCCGCATAGCCCCTACAGTATGAGCGTCCGCATAACACCTATATACAGTATGAGCCTCCGCATAGCACCTATATACAGTATGAGCCTCCGCATAGCACCTATATACAGCATGAGCCTCCGCATAGCCCCTACAGTATGAGCCTCCGCATAGCACCTATATACAGTGTGAGCCTCCGCATAGCACCTATATACAGTATGAGCCTCCGCATAGCACCTATATACAGTATGAGCCTCCGCATTGCACCTATATACAGTATGAGCCTCCGCATAGCACCTATATACAGTATGAGCCTCCGCATAGCCCCTACAGTATGAGCATCCGCATAGCACCTATATACAGTATGAGCCTCCGCATAGCACCTATATACAGTATGTGCCTCCGCATAGCACCTATATACAGTATGAGCCTCCACATAGCACCTATATACAGTATGAGCCTCCGCATAGCACCTATATACAGTATGAGCCTCCGCATAGCACCTATATACAGTATGAGCCTCCGCATAGCACCTATATACAGTATGAGCCTCCACATAGCACCTATATACAGTATGAGCCTCCGCATAGCACCTATATACAGTATGAGCCTCCACATAGCACCTATATACAATATGAGCCTCCGCATAGCACCTATATACAGTATGAGCCTCCGCATAGCACCTATATACAGTATGAGCGTCCGCATAGCACCTATATACATTATGAGCCTCCGCATAGCACCTATATACAGTATGAGCCTCCGCATAGCCCCTACAGTATGAGCGTCCGCATAGCACCTATATACAGTATGAGCCTCCGCATAGCACCTATATACAGTATGAGCCTCCGCATAGCACCTATATACAGTATGAGCCCACTCATAGCACCTACAGTATGAGCCTCCGCATAGCACCTATATACAGTATGAGCCTCCGCATAGCACCTATATACAGTGTGAGCCTCCGCATAGCACCTATATACAGTGTGAACCTCCGCATAGCACCTATATACAGTATGAGCGTCCGCATAGCACCTATATACAGTATGAGCCTCCGCATAGCCCCTACAGTATGAGCGTCCGCATAGCACCTATATACAGCATGAGCCTCCGCATAGCACCTATATACAGTATGAGCCTCCGCATAGCACCTATATACAGTATGAGCCTCCGCAAAGCACCTATATACAGTGTGAGTCTCCGCATAGCCCCTACAGTATGAGCGTCCGCATAGCACCTATATACAGTATGAGCGTCCGCATAGCACCTATATACAGTATTAGCCCACTCATAGCACCTACAGTATGAGCCTCCGCTTAGCACCTATATACAGTATGAGCCTCCGCATAGCACCTATATACAGTATGAGCGTCCGCATAGCACCTATATACAGTATTAGCCCACTCATAGCACCTACAGTATGAGCGTCCGCATAGCACCTATATACAGTATGAGCCTCCGCATAGCACCTATATACAGTGTGAGCCTCCGCATAGCACCTATATACAGTATGAGCGTCCGCATAGCACCTATATACAGTATGAGCGTCCGCATAGCACCTATATACAGTATGAGCGCCCGCATAGCACATATATACAGTATTAGCCTGCGCATAGCACCTATATACAGTATGAGCCTCCGCATAGCACCTATATACAGTATGAGCCTCCGCATAGCACCTATATACAGTATGAGCCTCCGCATAGCAACTACAGTATGAGCGTCCGCATAGCACCTATATACAGTATGAGCCTCCACATAGCACCTATATACAGTATGAGCCTCCGCATAGCACCTATATACAGCATGAGCCTCCGCATAGCACCTATATACAGTATGAGCCTCCGCATAGCACCTATATACAGTATGAGCCTCCGCATAGCACCTATATACAGCATGAGCCTCCGCATAGCACCTATATACAGTATGAGCCTCCACATTGCACCTATATACAGTATGAGCCTCCGCATAGCACCTATATACAGTATGAGCCTCCACATAGCACCTATATACAGTATGAGCCTCGCATAGCCCCTACAGTATGAGCGTCCGCATAGCACCTATATACAGTATGAGCCTCCGCATAGCACCTATATACAGTGTGAGCCTCCGCATAGCCCCTACAGTATGAGCGTCCGCATAGCACCTATATACAGTATGAGCGTCCGCATAGCACCTATATACAGTATGAGCGTCCGCATAGCACCTATATACAGTATGAGCCTCCGCATAGCACCTATATACAGTATGAGCCTCCGCATAGCCCCTACAGTATGAGCGTCCGCATAGCACCTATATACAGTATGAGCCTCCGCATAGCACCTATATACAGTATGAGCGTCCGCATAGCACCGATATACAGTATGAGCCTCCACATAGCACCTATATACAGTGTGAGCCTCCGCATAGCCCCTACAGTATGAGCGTCCGCATAGCACCTATATACAGTATGAGCGTCCGCATAGCACCTATATACAGTATTAGCCCACTCATAGCACCTACAGTATGAGCCTCCGCATAGCACCTATATACAGTATGAGCCTCCGCATAGCACCTATATACAGTATGAGCCTCCGCATAGCACCTATATACAGTATGAGCCTCCGCATAGCCCCTACATTATGAGCGTCCGCATAGCACCTATATACAGTATGAGCCTCCGCATAGCACCTATATACAGTATGAGCCTCCACATAGCACCGATATACAGTATGAGCCTCCACATAGCACCTATATACAGTGTGAGCCTCCGCATAGCCCCTACAGTATGAGCGTCCGCATAGCACCTATATACAGTATGAGCGTCCGCATAGCACCTATATAAAGTATTAGCCCACTCATAGCACCTACAGTATGAGCCTCCGCATAGCACCTATATACAGTATGAGCCTCCGCATAGCACCTATATACAGTATGAGCCTCTGCATAGCACCTATATACAGTATGAGCGTCCGCATAGCACCTATATACAGTATTAGCCCACTCATAGCACCTACAGTATGAGCGTCCGCATAGCACCTATATACAGTATGAGCCTCCGCATAGCACCTATATACAGTGTGAGCCTCCGCATAGCACCTATATACAGTATGAGCGTCCGCATAGCACCTATATACAGTATGAGCGTCCGCATAGCACCTATATACAGTATGAGCCTCCGCATAGCACCTATATACAGTATGAGCCTCCGCATAGCACCTATATACAGTGTGAGCCTCCGCATAGCACCTATATACAGTATGAGCCTCCGCATAGCCCCTACAGTATGAGCGTCCGCATAGCACCTATATACAGTATGAGCCTCCACATAGCACCTATATACAGTATGAGCCTCCGCATAGCACCTATATACAGTATGAGCGTCCGCATGGCACCTATATACAGCATGAGCCTCCGCATAGCACCTATATACAGTATGAGCCTCCGCATAGCACCTATATACAGTATGAGCCTCCGCATAGCACCTATATACAGCATGAGCCTCCGCATAGCCCCTACAGTATGAGCGTCCGCATAGCACCTATATACAGTATGAGCCTCCGCATAGCACCTATATACAGTATGAGCCTCCGCATAGCACCTATATACAGCATGAGCCTCCGCATAGCCCCTACAGTATGAGCCTCCGCATAGCACCTATATACAGTGTGAGCCTCCGCATAGCACCTATATACAGTATGAGCCTCCGCATAGCACCTATATACAGTATGAGCCTCCGCATTGCACCTATATACAGTATGAGCCTCCGCATAGCACCTATATACAGTATGAGCCTCGGCATAGCCCCTACAGTATGAGCATCCGCATAGCACCTATATACAGTATGAGCCTCCGCATAGCACCTATATACAGTATGAGCCTCCGCATAGCACCTATATACAGTATGAGCCTCCGCATTGCACCTATATACAGTATGAGCCTCCGCATAGCACCTATATACAGTATGAGCCTCGGCATAGCCCCTATATACAGTATGAGCCTCCGCATAGCACCTATATACAGTATGAGCCTCCGCATAGCACCTATATACAGTATGAGCCTCCACATAGCACCTATATACAGTATGAGCCTCCGCATAGCACCTATATACAGTATGAGCCTCCGCATAGCCCCTACAGTATGAGCGTCCGCATAGCACCTATATACAGTATGAGCCTCCGCATAGCACCTATATACAGTATGAGCCTCCGCATAGCACTTATATACAGTATTAGCCCACTCATAGCACCTACAGTATGAGCCTCCGCATAGCACCTATATACAGTATGAGCCTCCGCATAGCACCTATATACAGTGTGAGCCTCCGCATAGCACCTATATACAGTGTGAGCCTCCGCATAGCACCTATATACAGTATGAGCGTCCGCATAGCACCTATATACAGTATGAGCCTCCGCATAGCCCCTACGGTATGAGCGTCCGCATAGCACCTATATACAGTATGAGCCTCCGCATAGCACCTATATACAGTATGAGCCTCCGCATAGCACCTATATACAGTATGAGCCTCCGCAAAGCACCTATATACAGTGTGAGTCTCCGCATAGCCCCTACAGTATGAGCGTCCGCATAGCACCTATATACAGTATGAGCGTCCGCATAGCACCTATATACAGTATGAGCCTCCGCATAGCACCTATATACAGTATGAGCCTCCGCATAGCACCTATATACAGTATGATCCTCCGCATAGCACCTATATACAGTATGAGCCTCCGCATAGCACCTATATACAGTGTGAGCCTCCGCATAGCACCTATATACAGTATGAGCGTCCGCATAGCACCTATATACAGTATGAGCCTCCGCATAGCACCTATATACAGTATGAGCCTCCGCATAGCACCTATATACAGTATGAGCCTCCGCATAGCACCTATATACAGTATGAGCCTCCGCATAGCACCTATATACAGTATGAGCCTCCGCATAGCACCTATATACAGCATGAGCCTCCGCATAGCACCTATATACAGTATGAGCCTCCGCATAGCCCCTACAGTATGAGCGTCCGCATAGCACCTATATACAGTATGAGCCTCCGCATAGCACCTATATACAGTATGAGCCTCCGCATAGCACCTATATACAGTATGAGCCTCCACATAGCACCTATATACAGTATGAGCCTCCGCATAGCACCTATATACAGTATGAGCCTCCGCATAGCCCCTACAGTATGAGCGTCCGCATAGCACTTATATACAGTATGAGCCTCCGTATAGCACCTATATACAGTATGAGCCTCCGCATAGCACCTATATACAGTATGAGCCTCCGCATAGCCCCTACAGTATGAGCGTCCGCATAGCACCTATATACAGTATGAGCCTCCGCATAGCACCTATATACAGTATGAGCCTCCGCATAGCACCTATATACAGTATGAGCCTCCGCATAGCCCCTACAGTATGAGCGTCCGCATAGCACCTATATACAGTATGAGCCTCCACATAGCACCTATATACAGTATGAGCCTCCGCATAGCCACTACAGTATGAGCGTCCGCATAGCACCTATATACAGTATGAGCCTCCGCATAGCACCTATATACAGTATGAGCCTCCGCATAGCACCTATATACAGTATGAGCCTCCACATAGCACCTATATACAGTATGAGCCTCCGCATAGCACCTATATACAGTATGAGCCTCCGCATAGCCCCTACAGTATGAGCGTCCGCATAGCACCTATATACATTATGAGCCTCCGCATAGCACCTATATACAGTATGAGCCTCCGCATAGCCCCTACAGTATGAGCGTCCGCATAGCACCTATATACAGTATGAGCCTCCGCATAGCACCTATATACAGTATGAGCCTCCGCATAGCACTTATATACAGTATTAGCCCACTCATAGCACCTACAGTATGAGCCTCCGCATAGCACCTATATACAGTATGAGCCTCCGCATAGCACCTATATACAGTGTGAGCCTCCGCATAGCACCTATATACAGTGTGAGCCTCCGCATAGCACCTATATACAGTATGAGCGTCCGCATAGCACCTATATACAGTATGAGCCTCCGCATAGCCCCTACAGTATGAGCGTCCGCATAGCACCTATATACAGTATGAGCCTCCGCATAGCACCTATATACAGTATGAGCCTCCGCATAGCACCTATATACATTATGAGCCTCCGCATAGCACCTATATACAGTATGAGCCTCCGCATAGCCCCTACAGTATGAGCGTCCGCATAGCACCTATATACAGTATGAGCCTCCGCATAGCACCTATATACAGTATGAGCCTCCGCATAGCACTTATATACAGTATTAGCCCACTCATAGCACCTACAGTATGAGCCTCCGCATAGCACCTATATACAGTATGAGCCTCCGCATAGCACCTATATACAGTGTGAGCCTCCGCATAGCACCTATATACAGTGTGAGCCTCCGCATAGCACCTATATACAGTATGAGCGTCCGCATAGCACCTATATACAGTATGAGCCTCCGCATAGCCCCTACAGTATGAGCGTCCGCATAGCACCTATATACAGTATGAGCCTCCGCATAGCACCTATATACAGTATGAGCCTCCGCATAGCACCTATATACAGTATGAGCCTCCGCAAAGCACCTATATACAGTGTGAGTCTCCGCATAGCCCCTACAGTATGAGCGTCCGCATAGCACCTATATACAGTATGAGCGTCCGCATAGCACCTATATACAGTATTAGCCCACTCATAGCACCTACAGTATGAGCCTCCGCATAGCACCTATATACAGTATGAGCCTCCGCATAGCACCTATATACAGTATGAGCCTCCGCATAGCACCTATATACAGTATGAGCCTCCGCATAGCAGCACCTATATACAGTGTGAGCCTCCGCATAGCACCTATATACAGTATGAGCGTCCGCATAGCACCTATATACAGTATGAGCCTCCGCATAGCACCTATATACAGTATGAGCCTCCGCATAGCACCTATATACAGTATGAGCCTCCGCATAGCACCTATATACAGTATGAGCCTCCGCATAGCACCTATATACAGTATGAGCCTCCGCATAGCACCTATATACAGCATGAGCCTCCGCATAGCACCTATATACAGTATGAGCCTCCGCATAGCACCTACAGTATGAGCGTCCGCATAGCACCTATATACAGTATGAGCCTCCGCATAGCACCTATATACAGTATGAGCCTCCGCATAGCACCTATATACAGTATGAGCCTCCGCATAGCACCTATATACAGTATGAGCCTCCACATAGCACCTATATACAGTATGAGCCTCCGCATAGCACCTATATACAGTATGAGCCTCCGCATAGCCCCTACAGTATGAGCGTCCGCATAGCACCTATATACAGTATGAGCCTCCGCATAGCACCTATATACAGTATGAGCCTCCGCATAGCACCTATATACAGTATGAGCCTCCGCATAGCCCCTACAGTATGAGCGTCCGCATAGCACCTATATACAGTATGAGCCTCCGCATAGCACCTATATACAGTATGAGCCTCCGCATAGCACCTATATACAGTATGAGCCTCCGCATAGCCCCTACAGTATGAGCGTCCGCATAGCACCTATATACAGTATGAGCCTCCACATAGCACCTATATACAGTATGAGCCTCCGCATAGCCACTACAGTATGAGCGTCCGCATAGCACCTATATACAGTATGAGCCTCCGCATAGCACCTATATACAGTATGAGCCTCCGCATAGCACCTATATACAGTATGAGCCTCCGCATAGCCCCTACAGTATGAGCGTCCGCATAGCACCTATATACAGCATGAGCCTCCACATAGCACCTATATACAGTATGAGCCTCCACATAGCACCTATATACAGTATGAGCCTCCGCATAGCACCTATATACAGCATGAGCCTCCGCATAGCCCCTACAGTATGAGCGTCCGCATAGCACCTATATACAGTATGAGCCTCCGCATAGCACCTATATACAGTATGAGCCTCCGCATAGCACCTATATACAGTATGAGTCTCCGCATAGCCTCCTATATGCAGCGTGAGCCCACACATAGCCTCCTATATGCAGCGTGAGCCCACACATAGCCTCCTACATACAGTGTGAGCCCACACATAGCCTCCTATATACAGCGTGAACCCACACATAGCCTCCTACATACAGCGTGAACCCACACATAGCCTCCTATACACAGTGTGAGCCCACACATAGCCTCGTATACACAGTGTGAGCCCACACATAGCCTCCTATACACAGCGTGAGCCCACACATAGCCTCCTACATACAGTGTGAGCCCACACATAGCCTCCTATATACGTGAGCCCACACATAGCCTCCTACATACAGTGTGAGCCCACACATAGCCTCGTATACACAGCGTGAGCCCACACATAGCCTCCTACATACAGTGTGAGCCCACACATAGCCTCCTATATACGTGAGCCCACACATAGCCTCCTATATACAGCGTGAGCCCACACATAGCCTCCTATATACAGCGTGAGCCCACACATAGCCTCCTATATACAGCGTGTGCCCACACATAGCCTCCTATATACAGCGTGACCCCACACATAGCCTCCTATATACAGCGTGAGCCCACACAGCCTCCTATATACAGCGTGACCCCACACATAGCCTCCTATATGTAGCGCCGGCGTCCCTGCCTTCTGCTAGGCAGGGACGCTGTTCCCCTCACCTCCCTGCTCCGTGCCCGGCGTCCTCCTCCCGCTCTGCTGGCAGCGCGCGCTCCTTCCCGGCCACTGTGCTTAGGGCGCGCGCGCTCTCCCTCCCTCTTAAAGGGGCCGCGCGCGCCGTCCTAAGGAGTCCCCGGCCAATGGCCGGAGGACTTCACCATATATAAGGCACCTCCTCCAAAATGGAGGTGCCCGAGCAATGTTGTTGCACTGTTCTACTCTGCTTCAGCCCTCAGGTCCCGTTGCCAGTTACCTGCCAGTTACCTGCCTGATTCCTGCCAGAGTCCTGTCAGTTTGCTGTCTGTTTCCTGCCAGTTATTCCTGCTACCTGCTTGCTAGCCTGAGGTCCGACGGTCTGCCTTACAACTCTTGTCAGTCTGTCTAAGGACCAGCTTGCCCGCTCACCTGGGAGCGCACATCAGCTACCTGCCTGCTTGCTAGCCTGAGGTCCGACGGTCTGCCTTTCTACTCCTGTCAGTCTGTCTATGGACCAGCTTGCCCGCTCACCTGGGAGCGCTCCTCCGCTACCTGCCTGCTTGCCTGCCCGGAGGCTCCGCCGTCACGTGCTGTGACCACCAGCTATTCCAGAGACTCTTGCCCGCTCACCTGGGAGCGCTTCTCCGCTACCTGCCTGCTTG
Organism: Phyllobates terribilis; assembly: GCF_046119375.1. Taxonomy (NCBI): domain Eukaryota; kingdom Metazoa; phylum Chordata; class Amphibia; order Anura; family Dendrobatidae; genus Phyllobates; species Phyllobates terribilis. The sequence continues at coordinate 1,208,524,834 of NW_027362761.1, read as the reverse complement.
CCTGCCCGGAGGCTCCGCCGTCACGTGCTGTGACCACCAGCTATTCCAGAGACTCTTGCCCGCTCACCTGGGAGTGCTTCTCCGCTACCTGCCTGCTTGCCTACCTGGAGGCTTCGCCGTCACATGCTGTGACCACCTGCTATTCCAGAGACTCTCGCTTGCTCACCTGGGAGCACACATCCTCCATCTGCCTTGCTAGCCTACCTGGAGGTTCAGCCATCACAGGTCGTACCTACCCTTTACCTAGAGACTGCCCCAGTCACTTGCCGTGACCTCCAGCCCATTCACCCAGAGACTGCCCCGGTCACTTGCCGTGACCTCCAGCCCGTTCACCCAGAGACTGCCCCGGTCACTTGCCGTGACCTCTAGCCCGTTCACCCAGAGACTGCCCCGGTCACTTGCCGTGACCTCCAGCCCGTTCACCCAGAGACTGCCCCGGTCACTTGCCGTGACCTCCAGCCCGTTCTTCCAGAGACTGTCCCGGTCACTTGCCGTGACCTCCTGCCCATACACCCAGAGACTGTCCCGGTCACCTGCTGTGACTGCCTGCCTGGTCGCCACCCGCTCCCTTACAAGGACCGCCCCCTTGTATAGTAGCTCAGAGGTTCCGCCTCCCAGACCCGTTACAGTTTGCTCGGGCCATGGAACCCGGTGGCACCCAAGCTCCCTCGCTCTCGGACCTCTGTCATGAACTGTCCCGTCAGAGGTCCCAACAGGAGTCCATCCTGGGTCACCTGCGGAATGTCAATTCTCGCCTGGATACTCTGACTGCTCCACCAGCAACCACCGCCAGTGCCATGACTCGCAACCCGGCAGCTCCGCTGCCCACCAATACCATGGTATCCTACCCCGGACCCCGGCTTTCTGCACCTCCTCGCTTCGGAGGCGACTCCGCCCAGGCTCGGGGCTTCATAAATCAGTGCACCCTGAACTATTGTCCCACTAGTTTAACTCCGACCGGGCCAAAATTGCCTTCATCATGTCCCATCTCACCGGGGAGGCCCTGGCCTGGCTAAATCCTCTATGGGAGAGAGGAGACCCCCTGGTGTCCGACTTGCCTGCCTTCCTCACGGCTTTCCGGAAAGTCTTCGACGAACCCGGACGGAAGACCTCATCCGCATCATCTCTGCTACGCCTCCGTCAGGGAAGTCTCACCGTGGGCCAATATGCCATACGGTTCCGTACCCTTGCCTCGGAGCTGGCCTGGGATAACGACGCTCTGGTATCCGTCTTCTGGGAGGGTCTGTCCGGCCGTATTAAAGATGAACTTGCCGGTCGGGACATTCCTACCACTCTCGATGACCTAATAACTCTTGCCACCCGGATTGACCTACGGTTCCAGGAGCGTGCCAAAGAGGTCACCCGTGAGAGGAGGTTTCCACGTCTAGCTCCTACCTTTCAGAAACCCGTCACTCCCTCCATCTCTCCCCAGGTATACTCTCCTGAGTCTATGCAGGTCGACCAGACCAAGATGGTCAAAACCCGTCAGGACTTACGCCGTGCCGAGGGGAGCTGCTTCTACTGTGGCAGTAAGGAGCACCGGATCCGTGCCTGCCCAGAGAGGTCGGGAAACGCCTGTGTCTAGGTTCGCTCAGAGAGGTCGACCTAGACAAGAATAAATCCTCTCCATCTCTGCTGCTGTCAGTTTCAATCGTCTGCGGGGAGAACCGTTATTTCGAACTAGCCCAACTGGACTCTGGAGCAGCCGGGAATCTTATTTCACAGTCCCTGGTAGAGAAATACCGCATCCCCACCAAACCTCTGGCTGTACCCTTGTCTGTTGCTGCCGTGGATGGGGGTCTCTTACCACGCCCCATCCAACTCATCACCGAATCCATTACTCTACAGGTGGGAATGCTGCATTCTGAAAGTATCTCCTTTCATGTTCTGCCTGGACTCTCTCACGCCCTCTTGCTAGGTCTACCTTGGCTCCAGAGACATGCACCCGTGCTTGACTGGCAGACCGGAGAAGTCCTTCGCTGGGGACAGGACTGCCATAAGACCTGTCTGGTTCCCGTCCATCCCGTCCGTCCTTCTCCTACCCCAGCTAATCTACCTGGACTTCCGATTCCTTATTGGTCTTATGCTGATGTCTTTAATAAAAAGGAAGCAGAGACACTACCCCCTCATAGACCATACGACTGCCCTATCGACCTGTTACCCGGTACTACTCCTCCCCGTGGGCGTATTTATCCATTATCCGCTGCTGAGACCCGGTCGATGTCCGAATATATTGAGGAGAATCTGGCCAGGGGATTCATCCGGAAATCTACCTCCCCGGCGGGAGCAAGCTTCTTCTTCGTAAAAAAGAAGGACGGCTCTCTCCGTCCCTGTATAGACTATAGAGGCCTTAACCAAATCACGGTGAAGAATAAGTACCCCCTTCCGCTCATTCCGGAGTTATTTGATCGTCTGAGAGGGGCTAGAATCTTCACCAAACTGGACCTCCGTGGGGCGTATAACCTGGTTCGTATCCGTCAGGGGGATGAATGGAAGACGGCATTCAACACCCGGGACGGCCACTATGAATATCTGGTAATGCCCTTTGGTCTCTGTAACGCTCCTGCCGTCTTTCAAGAGTTGGTCAATGACATCTTCCGGGACCTTCTCTACTCCTGCGTAGTGGTGTACCTGGACGACATCTTGGTCTTCTCTCCGGATCTCCAGACTCACCGGAGGGACGTTCGTCAGGTCCTGCTCAGGCTCAGGCAGAATCACCTCTTCGCTAAATACGAGAAGTGCCTCTTTGAGCAGACCTCGCTTCCGTTTTTGGGCTACATTATTTCTCAGACCGGCCTATGAATGGATCCAGAGAAACTGTCTGCCATCGAGAAATGGCCTCGACCGGAGGGGTTGAAGGCCATTCAGCGGTTCCTGGGCTTCGCCAACTACTACCGCCTCTTCATACCACACTTCTCTTTCCGGACTGCCCCAATTTCCGCGCTCACCCGTAAGGGTACTAATCCCAAAGAGTGGCCGCCCGAAGCAGAGGAGGCCTTTCTTTCCTTAAAACAGGCCTTCTCTTCCGCCCCGGTGCTGCATCGCCCGGACGGCAACAAGCAGTTCTTCCTGGAAGTTGACGCCTCCTCCTCTGGAGCCGGAGCGGTACTTACTCAAAAATCATCTTCCGGGAGGATGGTAACTTGCGGCTTCTTCTCTAAACTCTTCTCCTCCTCAGAGCGCAATTATTCCATAGGAGACCGAGAGTTATTGGCCATCAAACTGGCATTGGAGGAGTGGCGTTACCTGCTCGAGGGGGCTCTTCACCCGGTAATAATTTACACGGACCACAAGAACTTGGCTTACCTCCAGCATGCCCAGAGACTTAACCCGCGCCAAGCCCGGTGGTCCTTGTTTTTTGCTCGCTTTGATTTTGTTCTTCATTTTCGCCCGGCTGACAAAAACGTCAAGGCGGACGCCTTGTCTCGATCCTTTCTGGTGTCTGATCTCGAGGAAGATCCGAAACACATCATCGATCCCGCCAGAGTAATGCAGGTGGCTCCCGTGAGTCTAAATCGTCTCCCTCCCGGAAAGACGTTCGTATCAGTACCTGATCGGGAGAAGATCCTTCACTGGGGTCACTCGTCTAAACTGGCTGGCCATGCCGGTCAAAAAAAGACCCTCCAGCTTATTACCCGGCACTACTGGTGGCCTACCCTGCACAAGGACGTAATAGACTTTGTTTCTGCCTGTGTGTCCTGCGCCCGCAACAAGGTTCCAAGACATCTGCCAGCTGGTCGCCTCCTTCCGCTCCCAGTACCTGCTGCCCCCTGGCAGCATATAGCAATGGACTTTATAACAGACCTCCCAGTCTCTGCCAGTTGTACGGTCATTTGGGTGGTCGCTGACCGCTTCTCCAAGATGGCTCATTTCGTTCCCCTGCCAGGCCTCCCGTTTGCACCCGAGCTAGCTAAAGACTTTATTCGTCACATCTTCCGTCTTCACGGCCTGCCCCTCCACATCGTGTCGGATCGTGGGGTACAGTTCACCTCACGCTTCTGGAGAGCCACTTGTAAACTGCTAGACGTCACCCTGGACTTCTCTTCCGCTTACCACCCACAGTCCAATGGTCAAGTGGAGCGGATCAATCAGAACCTGACCAGTTACCTCCGGCACTTCGTTAATGCCCATCATTCAGACTGGGTGGATCTCCTACCATGGGCCGAGTTCTCTTATAACAATCACGAGAGCGAATCCTCCTCCAAATCCCCGTTTTTTGTAGTCTTCGGTCAGCATCCTCGGATTCCTTTTCCTGTCTCCACCTCTGTGGACAACCCGGCTGCGGAATCTCTCGTTGGCAAATTTTCCTCCATTTGGGAGAGTACCCGATCCGCACTCCTTCAGTCGTCCGAACGGATGAAAAGACACGCTGACAAAAAACGCCTGGATCCTCCACAATTTCGTCCCGGAGATAAAGTCTGGCTCTCATCTAAATATGTCCGACTCAAGATACCTTCTTACAAGTTAGGGCCTCGGTTCATCGGCCCCCTGGAGGTCATCAGTCAGATCAACCCGGTGGCCTATAAATTGAAACTCCCGGCCAACTTACGGATCCCTAACTCCTTCCATGTATCTCTCCTCAAACCTGTGGTACTTAACTCTTTTTCCAAGTCTACAGGTACGCCTCCTGCTCCGGTTTCTGCTGAGGACGAGTTTGAGGTAGAGAACATTCTTGCCACCAAAAGGGTAAGAGGAAAGACCTTTTTTCTAGTAGATTGGAAGGGGTTTGGTCCTGAGGAGAGAACGTGGGAGCTCCGGGAGAACATCCATGCCCCTCTTATCCTTGCTAAATTTCTGTCTGGCCTAAAAAAGGGGGGGCCTAAAGGGGGGGGTACTGTAGCGCCGGCGTCCCTGCCCTCTGCTAGGCAGGGACGCTGTTCCCCTCACCTCCCTGCTCCGTGCCCGGCGTCCTCCTCCCGCTCTGCTGGCAGCGCGCGCTCCTTCCCGGCCACTGTGCTTAGGGCGCGCGCGCGCGCTCTCCCTCCCTCTTAAAGGGGCCGCGCGCACCGTCCTAAGGAGTCCCCGGCCAATGGCCGGAGGACTTCACCATATATAAGGCACCTCCTCCAAAATGGAGGTGCCCGAGCAATGTTGTTGCACTGTTCTACTCTGCTTCAGCCCTCAGGTCCCGTTGCCAGTTACCTGCCTGATTCCTGCCAGAGTCCTGCCAGTTTGCTGTCTGTTTCCTGCCAGTTATTCCTGCTACCTGCTTGCTAGCCTGAGGTCCGACGGTCTGCCTTACAACTCCTGTCAGTCTGTCTAAGGACCAGCTTGCCCGCTCACCTGGGAGCGCACATCAGCTACCTGCCTGCTTGCTAGCCTGAGGTCCGACGGTCTGCCTTTCTACTCCTGTCAGTCTGTCTATGGACCAGCTTGCCCGCTCACCTGGAAGCGCTCCTCCGCTACCTGCCTGCTTGCCTGCCCGGAGGCTCCGCCGTCACGTGCTGTGACCACCAGCTATTCCAGAGACTCTTGCCCGCTCACCTGGGAGCGCTTCTCCGCTACCTGCCTGCTTGCCTGCCCGGAGGCTCCGCCGTCACATGCTGTGACCACCAGCTATTCCAGAGACTCTTGCCCGCTCACCTGGGAGTGCTTCTCCGCTACCTGCCTGCTAGCCTTCCTGGAGGCTCTGCCGTCACGTGCTGTGACCACCAGCTATTCCAGAGACTCTTGCCCGCTCACCTGGGAGTGCTTCTCCGCTACCTGCCTGCTTGCCTACCTGGAGGCTTCGCCGTCACGTGCTGTGACCACCTGCTATTCCAGAGACTCTCGCTTGCTCACCTGGGAGCACACATCCTCCATCTGCCTTGCTAGCCTACCTGGAGGTTCAGCCATCACAGGTCGTACCTACCCTTTACCTAGAGACTGCCCCAGTCACTTGCCGTGACCTCCAGCCCGTTCACCCAGAGACTGCCCCGGTCACTTGCCGTGACCTCCAGCCCGTTCACCCAGAGACTGCCCCGGTCACTTGCCGTGACCTCTAGCCCGTTCACCCAGAGACTGCCCCGGTCACTTGCCGTGACCTCCAGCCCGTTCACCCAGAGACTGCCCCGGTCACTTGCCGTGACCTCCAGCCCGTTTTTCCAGAGACTGTCCCGGTCACTTGCCGTGACCTCCTGCCCGTACACCCAGAGACTGTCCCGGTCACCTGCTGTGACTGCCTGCCTGGTCGCCACCCGCTCCCTTACAAGGACCGCCCCCTTGTATAGTAGCTCAGAGGTTCCGCCTCCCAGACCCGTTACACTATATACAGCGTGACCCCACACATAGCCTCCTATATACAGCGTGTGCCCACACATAGCCTCCTATATACAGCGTGACCCCACACATAGCCTCCTATATACAGCGTGAGCCCACACACAGCCTCCTATAGACAGCGTGAGCCCATACATAGCCTCCTATAGACAGCGTGAGCCCACACATAGCCTCCTATATACAGCGTGAGCCCACACATAGCTTCCTATATAGTGTGAGCCCACTCATAGCCACCTATATACAGCGTGAGCCCACACATAGCCTCCTATATACAGCGTGAGCCCACACATAGCCTCCTATATACAGCGTGAGCCCACACATAGCCTCCTATATACAGCGTGAGCCCACACATAGCCTCCTATAGACAGCGTGAGCCCACACACAGCCTCCTATATGCATTGTGAGCCCACACATAGCCTCCTATATACAGCGTGAGCCCACACATAGCCCCCTATAGACAGCGTGAGCCCACACATAGCCTCCTATATACAGCGTGAGCCCACACATAGCCTCCTATAGACAGTGTGAGCCCACACATAGCCTCCTATAGATAGCGTGAGCCCACACATAGCCTCCTATAGATAGCGTGAGCCCACACATAGCCTCCTATAGATAGCGTGAGCCCACACATAGCTTCTTATATAGTGTGAGCCCACTCATAGCCACCTATATACAGCGTGAGCCCACACATAGCCTCCTATATGCATTGTGAGCCCACACATAGCCTCATTATATACCAGTGTTTCCCAAACTCCAATCCTTACGGCCCCCAACAAATCATGTCTTCAGGATTTCCTTAGTATTGCACAGGTGATGGAATTATCATATGTTCTCTCACCTGTGCAATACTAAGGAAATCCTGAAAACATCATCTGTCGGGGGCCGTGAGGACTAGAGTTTGGGAAACACTGCTATGTACCACATGAGCCCTCACACAGCCCCCAATATACAGTATAGGCCTCCACATATCCTCCTATATGCAGTATAAGCCTCCACATATCCCCTGTATACGTACATACAAACATCCCTTGCAATGTTATGACATCATCACATCTGCTGTTTCACACGCTGACTGGTGGAAGAAGGAGACGGCGGCTCAGTCCTCCACCAATGTATTCTCCCACTGTCGGCATCCTGAGGATGCAGATAGCGGTGACATCGGGAAGCGGCGTACGGGCAGCGGGTAAGGGCATGGCGCAGACTGGGGGCCACTGCTTTCAGTCCTTTGGTTGTCTCAGTCCGCGGGCCATACCTAGCCCAGCTCTGGAGTAGAGGATGGTTAGTGGATGACCACCATGTCCCAACAAGGCTGCGATGTCAGCTGAAGGTGAGAAAATGACCTCGGCAAAGTATATAGAGTTTTGTTACTGATCACTTTCTTCCATCTGTCCACCGCGTCGTCCACAGCAAAATGATCTTCATACATGACAATGTCCCATCTCGTGCTGCAAAGAAACCTCCGAGTCATTGGCTGCTATGGGCATAAAGAAACTCATGGTGCGGCCACCATCCTCCCCTGACCTCAACCCTATTGTGAACCTTTCGAGTATCCTCAAACTGAAGATCTATGAGGGTGGGAGGCCGATCACATCAAAAACGTTAGCACCGGGAGGCGATTCGGACGTCCTGCAAATAAATCCAAGCAGAAACTCTCCAAGAACTCACAAGTTCATTGGAGGGAAGAAGAATTTGCGGCTTTTTGAGTTTTCTTAGTTTTGAAAAAAAATCCTGTTCTCAATGGGAGCTTTGTCCAATAAAATGTGATTTTTACGAACTCATTTGCATCAATCATTTAAAAAAAATCAGAGATAAATAGCATTTGCATTATAATTTGGAACGCGGTGTATACATACATTATATGGAGAAAAGTATGTGCCCCCTCACATTCCACCTCCAGGAGCTTTTCTGACCTCCCATCCTACATCCATTGACATTGATATGGAGTAGTCCCTCTGCAGATATAATGGCTCCGCTCTTCTGGGAAGGATTTTTACAAGATTTTGGAGGCGTCTGGGTCTGCCCCCTCATCCAGATCATTGGTGGGGTCAGACCCAGGTGTTCTGCGGAGGCCGGGCTCACAATCTCCATTATAGGATGGGGTTGAGGTCTGAGCTCTGTGCGGCCCCTCATGTTCTTCCCCTCTCCCATGTCTGTATGGACCTTGTGCACTGGGTACAGTCAGGGGGAACAGAGAAGGGTCTTCCCCAAACTGCTCCCATAAAGCTGGAGGCTACAATTGTCCACAATGTCTTGTGCTGAAGATGAAGATTTCCCTTCACTGGAGCTGAGGGTCCGCGACCGCCCCCTGATAACAGCCCGTAGAATTATCCTCCTCCACCATCTGTACAGCGGCACAATGCAGTCAGGGGGTAACGTCCTCCTGGAATCACCAAACCCAGACCCCTCCATCAGACGCAGATAGAGAAGTGCGATCCATCACTGCACAGACAACGTCTCCTCCATAGTTCAGTGGTGGCGGCTTTACACCACTCCATTCGATGCTTTGCATTGTGCTTGGTGATGTACGGCTGCATGCAGCTGCTCGGCCATGAAGCTCCTGGCGGGGGCGCAGTGTTTGTGCTGATACCAGAGGAGGTCTGGACTCTGCAGTTATGGGGTCAGCAGAGCAGTGGTGACTTTTCTGCCCTCTGCTCCTCCGCACTCGGCCCCCCGCTCTGTAACTTTACAGGGTCTCCACTTCGTGGCTAAGTTGCTACTGGTTCTTCCACTTCTCTATACTATCACTCACAGGTGATAAGGGAAAATCAAAGAGGAGAAATGTCATGGACGGACTTGTTACCCCGGTGGTTCCTATTACAGGACCGCGCTGGTATCAGTGACCTCTGCACCACCGGCCGTTCTGTCACGTTAGATGGCATGGCGGGGGGCCGGAGGTTATACACCGGGGGCCGGAAGTCATACACAGAAATGGGGCCAGATATGATACGCCAGGGGCAATAGGGCCGGATGTTATATACCTGGCATTATATACCTGGCATGAGCGGCCGGATGTTATATACTGTGGGCAATAGGGCCGGATGTTATATACCTGGCATGAGGGGCCAGATGTTATATACTGGGGGCAATAGGGCTGGATGTTATATACCTGGCATGAGGGGCCGGATATTATATACTGGAGGCAATAGGACTGGATGTTATATACCTGGCATGAGCGGCCGGATGTTATATACTGTGGGCAATAGGGCCGGATGTTATATACCTGGCATGAGGGGCCAGATGTTATATACTGGGGGCAATAGGGCTGGATGTTATATACCTGGCATGAGGGGCCGGATATTATATACTTGGGGCAATAGGATTCGATGTTATACACCTGGCATGAGGGGCCGGATATTATATACTGGGGGCAATAGGGCCGGATGTTATATACCTGGCATGAGGGGCCAGATGTTATATACTGGGGTCAATGGGGCCGGATGTTATATACCTGGCATGAGGGGCCGGATATTATATACTGGGGACAATAGGACTGGATGTTATATACCTGGCATGAGGGGCCGGATATTATATACTGGGGACAATAGGACTGGATGTTATATACCTGGCATGAGGGGCCGGATATTATATACTGGGGGCAATAGGGCCGGATGTTATATACCTGGCATGAGGGGCGGGATGTTATATACTGGGGGCAATAGGACTGGATGCTATATACCTGGCATGAGGGGCCGGATGTTATATACTGGGGGCAATAGGACTGGATGCTATATGCCTGGCATGAGGGGCCGGATGTTATATACTGGGGGCAATAGGACTGGATGTTCTATACCTGGCATGAGGGGCCGGACGTGTATGCAATATGCGATGTGTTCTCCATCCAGTGTAAGTCTGTATACTGAGGTTGGAGCAGATTTGCACTTTCCTTGTGTATTTCATCTCTGGGTACATGTTATATACATGGAGCTCACTGTTCGCAGACGTGGGGTGCCATTAGGCAGGAATCCCTCTTATGTGCGACCTCCGTGTGCCGCGCTGTCATAACACGACGACTGATCACAGCCGTAGAGAATAACTGCAGGAAATTACCTCTGGCTGATTTGGTTGTATCCTCAGAGTCATTCATGTCTATTGCTCCTTTTATATCTTCCAGATGTTTTGGGGTCTAGTTGGGACTTGTAGAAGCTTCCTCTGTAGGAGGCTGTGGTCACCGGATGACGCCTATTCCACAGATCATAAATCTGCACTGAGCAGTGATGGTGGAGGAGGCCATCCCATCCTTATAAACACTTATCAAGGACCATGTTTCCATATAATAACAAGGTTTATTGGCCGGTTCTCATGACAGCCCAATTTCTTGACTTCAGCTGTTCATTCAGGATTAACGTGAAGCATAGAAGTTTTTTTGGTAGAAAGCTGAAAATAGTGTGCCGAGTTTCCGAGACCTCCAGCGATCAGCTGACATCTGAGGTAGTAAGTGTTTTTAATGCAGCGCCCCCCGCAGGAGAGATAAATATATTTATTTTTGAAGGGGTTTAACAAAATTCTCAGAATGGGTTACAAAAAAAAAATAAAAGGAAGCGACATCCATCTACAAGACTCAATTCTGGGGCTGAGTGGTCCATTGCCGGTCTCCGATTCCTCCTCCGTGTCTCATCACAAGAACATGTGAACCCTACAGCCGATCACGGACCAGGGAGGCATTGGAACGAGAGATCAGTATCTTCCCATTTCTTCACCTCACGTGAGTGTTTTCTTAAAATCTTTTCCTTCCACAACCACCACTTTAAAACCGAAATGGTTGTCCATGTAAAGCATGGGTTTGCCATGTCCTACAAACCAAGAGCCACCAAGTCTTCTTCAATCATTGTTATAGCGGTTTCTTTTGATTTATTCTATTCGCTTTGGACATTGGCATAATTCCTTGTCTTTAATCCAAATTAACATGCCATGTTTTTGGAGTACTGGAGGAAACAAACATGGAGAAAAAATATAAATCTTGGATCCTTGAAGAAGGACAACTGTGCTACCCACAATGGTACTTTAGTTAGATTTATGACCAGAGATAGTAGAATTGATTGGCAGAACCCAACCATGAATGGCTGGGAGACTGGCACTATCAATTGTTTTTCGCAGTATTGGGGTGGGCGCCACCTGAACACTCTCAAAACTGTGCCAAATATTACGAACCAGGTAATCAAGAGGCTTAAAAAACGCCACAATCCATTACACTTCACGCACATGTTCTTCGTGGAGCCTCCGCAGTCAATGGGATCGATAAGCTTTGGATGATCACTCAAGATTTAAGCAAAGAGATTAAAAAGCGCCCAGGGCCTCGGGAGCGCAGATCCCATGAGGCCGCGTCTATCAAGGCGTGGTGGCATGCAGGGATTCCTGGGCGGTTGTGCCGCGTTTCTTCGTTTTATGACAGCGCCACAGCTGTGCTTTTGACCCGTCCAGGTGAAGAGTTAAAATATGAGCCCATTAAATCTTATCATTAAAGATATCAGCAGCAGAAAATGACTCAGGTCCTGCTGAGATGGGAACATAAAACAGGAAAATTAGTGATCTATCTACTTGCCAGAGGCACAAACCTGTCACGGAGCGATAATCTCTTCCTATAATGCACATTCCTCTGCACCCCCCACCCCTCGCTCGTCACTCAGGCCTTTCATCCTCTGCCCGGTCACAACCAAACACTGGGAGTCGTAGCCTTCATTCAGCACCAAACAGCAAGAATATGAGACTATTACATATAATGGCCGGTCCCCTGCCACAGCTGCGGCTAACATGAAAGCCTCAAAATATCAGGAAGCACCCCCATATGAAGTCACCACTGACCACCTACATTGACGCTAGGGCAGGGGCCATCGGATAAAGTGATGTCCTTCACTTTAGGACAAGCTTAAAATCAAAAGCAAATGTGAAGCTGTGGACATGTGACTGTCAAAGTTCTCTTCTGGCGAGATCGTATTCTTCTATATCTCACGATACTTTTGTAAAGTACAACATCCATTATCTTGTTACTTGTTCAATTCCTGTCGTGTGAAAAGTTTATTGGCCATAAGTACTATGAAGAGAAAAACAGTGGGTTCCAATAAAAAATAAAACTGAAATTATGGAATCAGAAAATTGCGGTTTACCAAAACAAAAGGTACCATCAGAGGTGCTGTGCCCAATGTAACAAAGGATTAGGAACATCAGTTCACAACTAAAGCTCCATTCCAACAGAAGATCCATCATCACCGGTGATCAGAGCCCATTATGGCAGAGGATCCATCATCACTGATGATCAGAGTCCCTCAGGAAATAGGATCCATCACCACTGATGATCAGAGTCCCTCAGGAAATAGGATCCATCACCACTGATGATCAGAGTCCCTCAGGAAATAGGATCCATCACCACTGATGATCAGAGTCCCTCAGGAAATAGGATCCATCACCACTGATGATCAGAGTCCCTCAGGAAATAGGATCCATCACCACCGATAATCAGAGGCCATCATGGTAGAGGATCCATCACCGCCAAACATCAGAGTTCATCACGGCAAAAGACTTATCAGCACAGATGATGACAGTCCATCATGGAATAAGATCCACCATCACAGGTGATCAAAGTACATCTCGGCAGAGGATTCATCAGCACAGGTAATTAGAGTCCATTGTGGAATAGGATCCATCAGGATCGATGATCAGAGTACATCATAGAATAATATCCATCACCACAAATGATCAGTATCCATCACGGCTATGGAGCTACCAGCACAGATGATCATAGTCCATCATTGCACAAGATCCACCATCACACGAGATCAAAGTACATCATGGCAGAGGATCCATCAGCATAGGTAATCAGAGCCCATCATGACCAATTTTCAGGGTTCATCATGAAAGAGGATTCATCAGCATCGATCACAGTCCATCATGGCACAAGATCCATCATCACACAGAACCAAAGTGCATCATGGCAAAGGATCAATCACCATCAATGATCAAAGTTGATCAAGCAGAGGACGTATCCGCACAGGTGATCTGCGGCCACCACAACAAAGTGTCATCAGCACAGTCCATGATGTTACAAGATCCATCATAACCAGTGATCAAAGTCCATCATGACAGAGGATCCATCAGTCAACCATTAGAGGATCTGTCCCCAATGCAACACTGGACCGGATTTACCAGGAAACAGGATCCATCACAGCATAAGGTCCATTCCAACAGTCCAACAGAGGATCTATCAGCACAGATGATCAAGTCAATCACAAGTCAATGTCTTCTAAAACACAGAACTGAGATCCATCTTAACTGAGAATGCATCAGAACAGAAGGTATCACAATTCACAACAGAAGCTCCATGAACGGAAGGATCAATCACAAAATAAAATGGACCACTATCCTGACAGAGATAAGGAGGGTCCATCACAACAGAAAATCAAGACCTTTCACAACAGAGGAGAGGAAAAAAAATAATATTGGGTTATTTTACACTAATCTAATTATACAAAACACAGTCCATGGAACGACCATCCTTGTGTTTGATACAACTTGTCCAAAGGAAAGGAATTAAATTCCTTACCTAATGGCCAGTGGATAATCCTTATCCATAAACATCTACAGATCTGAGGCTGCATCCTGTCGGCATGATCAGGGCACTTTACACTTCTCAGGTGACCTCGGGCTCCTAAAAATAAACAAAAAAACTGACCACGATGGGGGCTTGACCAGAAAAACAGCGGGCGATTCAGTCACCTATGTACAAACACACCTGGAGCTGCCATCTTCAGAGGCAGATAAGCCCCGCAGACATAGCAATGCAGGACATACCTTCCATCTGTCGTCATCTCTACATCTTCTCATTGTCAATGTCTCGTCTCCTCGGGAAACGTCTGAAGCTCTGTGGCCGATAGATGCCTGACAGAGCGGAGATGGAGTCATTTAAGAATAAATGAGCAATCAAGGGATGTATTAAACATAGGTACAAAATATACCGATACCTATGGACAGGTTTATAGAGGGACATTTCCGGAAAGAAAGTCAAAATCTGGACTTGAGGTCAACAGAGGTGCAAACAACAGAAGCTGAACATAGCAGTTTTACTAGGCTGGGTAGAAGAAAATTCTTACAACTGAGACTAATTAAAGACGGCCATCTATTTATTAGTGTTTAGTTGGAGTTGTGATGCTTACCGGGCACCACTCCTGCCAACCACGGTGTCTCCTTGCCCATAGGATCTCCTCATTCTGCCAGCCCTTTCTACTGGACCTCCTGGAGGTGCAATCCTGAAATTGAATTTCCCTAACCAACCTGGCTAGTGTTGCTGACCCACATTATTGTTTGCCGCCTCTCCTGACCCATTGCTTATCCCACCATATAGAATACTGTCTGCTCGCTCTTGAACCTGGGCTTTTGGACTGCACTTTGCAGATTTCATGAACATTCAGCTGTTCACAACGGAGGGAGCATCAAGATCATCCCTTCATCTCCCTTGCCTGTCCATTATAACTCAGAGATCTGCTACTGCCCTGACCCATTGTATCTCTACCTGCCCTTGAGCTCAACGTTGCCTCATGCTCCAGACTTCACGTACAGTCATCGGTCTCCAATGGAAGAAGCATCAATATCATCTTTCTAATGTGCCTTAACCCAAAAGTCCGCTACTCCCAGGTAGGTCTCATGGCAGCAATTATTGCTACTTAAAGGGTTATTTCCATCTGAACCTTTCACGGTTGAGGCAGAAATAATCTGTCCAGGCTCTGACCACTGGAGCTATGTAGCACAGCGAGCCGCATTGTTTCCGTAGCTCTCATTCCTTTCTATAGGAGTTATGGAAATGGCGTAGCCTAGCCGCTCTTGGCCGTCTCCGTAGCTTTACCTCCCAGTGGTTGGAGCCTGGAAGAAGTTATTTCATCTCAGCCTTGAAAGGGTGAGATGGGAAATATCTCTTTAAAGGAAGTGCACTGATATAACAAGTGCTGTTTGTAAGACCCTTGGGCTAAACTATTCCAAGACACAACCCAGAAGAGAAGACAACATTTTGCGAAAGTCAAAAGAGCCCGATTCATGCATTCATTTGCTCCTTTTTGTCTACCTTTTGTTGTTTTGTGCCAACTTCTCCTTTTCATTTCCTTTTCCACTGAAATCTATTTTATATTTTCGCTTGTTTTTTTTGTTTCTATGTTTGCCAATACGGGCGTGTTTTTTTTTTTGTTTTCCAGATGTTTGAGTTCCTTCCCCCTGGAATTCATGTATGTTTGTGTAAATTTTGAGGCATTGTGGCAGAACATGCATTAAAAAGTCTAAAAAAATGATAAAAAAAAATAAAATTAATGACATTTTCTATTTTAAGAAAAATTCATAAACCGCGACCGCTGATTTTGAAGCATTTGGCACAAAAGAATCCTCAACGAATACAAGGCAAAAAAAAAAGAAAAAATGCAAATGATGAACAGGGCCAAAAATCGTAATTCCTTAAAATTAGAAAACGTCTGACCAAAGAAAACCAGACCAGGAACATTGCAAATAACAGAGACTCTCAAAGACGGACTGACACCAGAGACGAGTAGCTGAAGAGGATACCCCAATATTTTTAAGAGGTGCTGGTGAAAAGTTAAGTCACTGAGATGTGACAAAGGCGACCACTTCAGGGGGAGATCAGACTGCGATAAATTGGGGTCACTGGATGAAAGAAAGCTGAGACGTGCATGTAGCTCTCCGGCGAGGGGTTCTCATAAGGTTTCCAATTAGGAGACCGTCGGGGGCATCTGTAGGGTCCCAAACTCCGTTTGAAGGATGTGTCAGAAACGATGGTAACTAAGAGTATAGGACCCAATACAGAATCTCACATGTACGACACCCAGAGGCGTCAGGTGAACACAAGGCAGGATTGCTCAACGTTCAACACCAGCAAGTCAGATGGATCAGGATTAACCAAAGTTGTGTGCCAACAAATACATAAAGCCATCGGTAGAAGCAACAAGTTTATGGGTAGAGCATATCCCAAGCATATCTATAGGATCCCGATTAGTGCCATCTGTAGCCATGGCAGATAATAGGCGATGGATGACCTATACTCAAAACAGGTCACCAATATCTGAAGGAAGGACTCCCATGCCCACCGATCAGTTGATTGAAGGGGCTGTGGCAGATGTCCATACATTGAGCAGTGGACGTGGAAGGTACTGCAGCTCTCTTTCGTACATATGAATAGCAGAAAGCAAACAGTACCATTCACGGCCACTATAAAATGTGAGGCGTTGTGCCACTTGTGAAGTGCCGAAGATGGACCACCACCGATCTGATACTGATGACCTATCTCAAGTGTCTCAAGAGTCTCCAGACGTAACCCTACAGTCTCACATACTCTGGTCAGGAGAGCTGCAGTCAGTCCAAGCATCTTGGTCAATACAGGGACTGGGAAATACGCTGGTCTGAGCCGAGCCTCAGTCAGAGGACACAATAACAACCTCCCCATGAGTTTGTTTGCATTGGGATCGAAGGGGTAACGTTTCTCCAGGCCTGGCATGTCAGAGTGAGGAGACTTCTATGCCATGCATGCTTGTGACATCTTGTTACCTTTTATTTACCTGGCTGGTCAGGATCTCATGACCGGTACCCCGCCGCTTTGGCGCTGCAGGTCATTTGTCAGACACGTCCGGCCCGTGTGGTGCTTCCGATGGATTATCGGTATGTAGTGCTTGTTACACCCGGCATTACGAGGGTGAATTTCGCTATTGCACCAGCCGGGGCATGTACTAGAGATCTGATCCGATTACTTGGTGAGATACACAATGTGAGGAGACATTTCGGAGGGGCTAATGTTCTTGCACAGCGCAGTATCCAGAGCTTGCATGGCACAAGGAGGACAAGGAATTAGGGTGGGATTGGAAAGAACAATAAGTATAGAAGTGGTGCAGATGACAAGTAGAGGGGCTGATGGGTGCAGCCCCGGACGCTATACCATAAGCGCGAGCATGTGGTTGGCGCTACCACCATACCACTAATGACGATACAATACAGGCTGACATTTGTGCCGAGAACCAAATGCTTCCATTTACATTGCTGCATCTTTGTTTATCAGTCTAATACGTCTGGGCACTTTTAATGAAGGGTGGGCAGCTCTCGTTAATAGCTGGTGTCACCATATCGGAGGAGCGCCAGGGGCTGTATTGTAACAGGGAGTGTGTGGAAAGATGGTAGGAGAGCCGTGTGCTACCAGCTGGCCGGACTGACTGATCGCAGCGAGGCCGCAGATGCTATTCTTGGCCACTCTCGCAGAAGCTTCTTGTACAGCGTGAGTCTCCTGCATTTCTATAGTCAGGGCTTATCCATCGACCACCGCGGCGTTACATCAGTGTTACCGACAGCTGCTGCCGAGACTATTATAGCACGGGGCGGCCTGGCACCACGGCACGGTCTACAGCCCCGACATACCTGCTGCCATGGGACACGCCGGTGCTCCGAGCGCTTAATATAAGCGCAATATAGTGACTGGAGTAAGGGCAAAGCTGCGGCGTCGGGTAGACCCAGCGATCGTATGGTCTCCGGGGGTCTGACACTACTTATGTCATGGCGGAGAGTTCTGTCCCCCCTGTAACCGGACTTCTGTAAATGACCCAATTACAGTAAAAAAAAATGTTTTTGTGTAGTAAAAAAATATATATATATTTTTTGATACATAAAATGTCCTTTGTCAGAAATCCTTTAGTTCAACATTTTGGAATACCATATTACAAAATACTCCCAAACATGTGGGTCATTAATTGCAAGCAAAATTTCTTATTTTTCCCACCCAAAAAAATTCATTCTAGACCATGTTACAAACATGAGTATACCCCAATGAAAGCCTTAGGCTAAATTCCCACGATGAGTTTTTTGAGTTGTGTATTTTCAAAAAAAATGCAAGTAATCTATGTCACCTAACGGGTGTAGAAATGGTGCAGAACAACAAAAACTCACCAAAGACTTAGTCTTAGGAGCAAAGTTTAGACTACAAAATTCTAAGTAACAAGAATTCAATCACAGGTAAGTCGAATTATTCATTAATCAAAGGGGTGTTACTTAACAAAGAAAACCCTTCCCATTTCATGCTATCAGCAATAGCACCACATGGAAGAGAAATGTCACAAGACCTGAGAAAGACAATATGTCTTCACACAATAAAGGTAAAGGCTACAAGAAGATCAGTAAAGCTTTACTTATCAGTCAGGTACTGGAGCAAAAATGACACAAAAATGTAAACATTAAAGGGGTTGTCCACTTCTAGGACAACCCCTTCTTGAACAAAATGTTCGGCCCCGATAAAATAAAAAAAAACTATACTCATCTCTCGTGCTAGTGCCATTTCAGTGGTGTCGGCACTCGTGGTCCCGGGGTTCTTGTCAGGTTGTATGACACGTGGTGCTTAGCGCCCAATCAGCGCTGGTATCACTGTCCCCGCCTTCATACGGATCGAACATGAAGAGAAACTCAGAGATCAGCTGCAGCCTGGACGTCCTCTTCATGATCAAAAGGTTTGAAGGCATAGACAGCGACACCAGCGCTGATTTGGCGCCGGGCACCACGTGTCATTTCACTGCACCAGAGCCTCGGAGCTTGCGAATGCCAACACCACTGGAACGGGGCCGACACGGCAGGTGAGTATAGTTTTTTTATTTTATCGGGGCCAATCATTTAGTTCAAGAAGGGGTTGTCCTAGTATTTGGCAACCCCTTTTAAGGAGCAGGTGACCACAGAAGTTACCACCTAAACAGGAGCGTATTCTGATGAGAAGAAAATTGATATGCAAGTTCACTGCAGATATCTAAAGTAGTATAAAGACATATGGGTGTGATACAATCCAGCATACAGTGCCTACAAGTAGTATTCAACCCCCTGCAGATTTAGCTGGTTTGATAAGATGCAAATAAGTTAGAGCCTTCAAACTGCAAACGAGAGTAGGTTTTATGAACAGAAGCACAAATCTTACAAACCAAAAAGTTATGTTGCTCAGTTGAATTTTATTAAATTTTAAGCATAAAAGTGTGGGTCAATTATTATTCAACCCCTATGTTTAATATTTTGTGGAATAACCCTTGTTTGCAATTACAGCTAATAATCGTCTTTTAGAAGACCTGATCAGGCCGGCACAGGTCTATGGAGTTATCTTGGCCCACTCCTCCATGCAGATCTTCTCCAAGTTATCTAGGTTCTTTGGGTGTCTCATGTGGACTTTATTCTTGAGCTCCTTCCACAAGTTTTCAATTGGGTTAAGGTCAGGAGACTGACTAGGCCACTCCAACACCTTGACTTTTTCCCTCTTGAACCAGGCCTTGGTTTTCTTGGCTGTGTGCTTTGGGTCGTTGTCTTGTTGGAAGATGAAATTACGACCCATCTTAAGATCCTTGATGGAGGAGCGGAGGTTCTTGGCCAAAATCTCCAGGTAGGCCGTGCTATCCATCTTCCCATGGATGCGGACCAGATGGCCAGGCCCCTTGGCTGAGAAACAGCCCCACAGCATGATGCTGCCACCACCATGCTTGACTGTAGGGATGGTATTCTTGGGGTCGTATGCAGTGCCATCCAGTCTCCAAACGTCACGTGTGTGGTTGGCACCAAAGATCTCGATCTTGGTCTCATCAGACCATAGAACCTTGAACCAGTCTGTTTCAGAGTCCTCCAAGTGATCATGAGCAAACTGTAGACGAGCCTTGACATGACGCTTTGAAAGTAAAGGTACCTTACAGGCTCGTCTGGAACGGAGACCATTGCGGTGGAGTACGTTACTTATGGTATTGACTGAAACCAATGTCCCCACTGCCATGAGATCTTCCCGGAGCTCCTTCCTTGTTGTCCTTGGGTTAGCCTTGACTCTTCGGACAAGCCTGGCCTCGGCACGGGAGGACACTTTCAAAGGCTGTCCAGGCCGTGGAAGGCTAACAGTAGTTCCACAAGCCTTCCACTTATGGATGATGCTCCCAACAGTGGAGACAGGTAGGCCCAACTCCTTGGAAAGGGTTTTGTACCCCTTGCCAGCCTTGTGACCCTCCACGATCTTGTCTCTGATGGCCTTGGAATGCTCCTTTGTCTTCCCCATGTTGACCATGTCTGAGTGCTGTTCACAAGTTTGGGGAGGGTCTTAAATAGTCAGAAAAGGCTGGCAAAAGAGATCTTTAATCCACACATGTGAAGCTCATTATTCTTGGTGCCTGAACTACTTCTTAATACTTTAGGGGGACCAAACAGAATTCTTGTGGTTTGAGGGGTTGAATAATAAATGACACTCTGAATTAACTTTTAACATTTTAAAAAAAAACAAAAACAAAAAAAAACAATATTTGCTGCAGTGCATTTCCCACTTCCAGGCTGATCTACAGTACAAATGTCACAATGCCAAGTTAATTCCGCATGTGTCAACCAGCTAAATCTGCAGGGGGTTGAATACTACTTGTAGGCACTGTATATTGCAGAGGAGCGGCAGCATGGGGGGCGTCCACAGAGGAAGTCGTTCCTAAAGCCCACGCAGAAAAAAGCTGACTACAATTTGCCAGGGCCCATGCTGAAAAATATGAAGATACTGGGGCTCTATAATCGAGAGTGATGAGACAAAGACAAAGGGTTTCAGAACTGATGGCTCCAAAACCGTATGGCGTTGCAAAGGTGAAGAGGACAAAGAAAAATGCCTGGTGCCTACAGAGAAACATGGTGGCGGCCTTGTCCTTATGTTGGGGAACATGAGCTGCTGGTGTCATGGGGGGCACATGAGCTGCTGGTGTCATGGGGGGCACATGAGCTGCTGGTGTCATGGGGGGCACATGAGCTGCTGGTGTCATGGGGGGCACATGAGCTGCTGGTGTCATGGGGGGCACATGAGCTGCTGGTGTCATGGGGGGCACATGAACTGCTGGTGTCATGGGGGGCATATGAACTGCTGGTGTCATGGGGGGCATATGAGCTGCTGGTGTCATGGGGGGCACATGAACTGCTGGTGTCATGGGGGGCACATGAGCTGCTGGTGTCATGGGGGGCACATGAACTGCTGGTGTCATGGGGGGCATATGAGCAGCTGGTTTCGGGGGGCACATGAGGTGCTGGTGTCGGGGAGCACATGAGCTGCTGGTGTCGGGGGGCACATAAGCTGCTGGTGGTGTTGGGGGCTACATGTAGTGATGGTGTCATGAAGTCACAGACGTTCTGCTCTATATTGACAGAGAAGATGCCGCCCTAACTCTGGACCCTCGGTAGACAAAACACTTCTCCAAAATAACAATGATTCAAAACTCAGTTATATTTCAGAAGAAGAACAGGGTGAAAGTGGTTCATGGCCCAGTGTCTAATGATCTGACAACCGAACACCTACAGGAAATTCTGAAGACACAAGTTGTCATCACTCTCCACCCGGCATCCAGGCTCTAGAAAAGCTCATTTTGACGAATGAAAAAATATCGATGTTGCAATATGTCGCCACCGTGTCCGTTCCAGGCCTAGAAAACATGGTGCTGTCCTTAAAAATTATGGAGATCATGCAAATACTAGATGTCGTTTTTGATGTGGGGCGTACTCATTTTGCATCAACTAATGTGAGTAAAACTGAAGATTTTGTCATGAAAGTTATATTATTAACCTTACCTTCATGTTATGGGTTAAAAAAATCTTCTATGAAACTGTCAAAATGTTGTAAATCATTTGTGTCTCCACCAGTGAGATATTGATTAAAATCTTACTATTCAAAGGGGGTGTACTCATTTTTGCTGAGCACTATATACACAGTTGAAACCAGAAGTTTCCATACACTATATAAACAGACACATCTGCATGTTGTTTCTCCCAATATCTGACATGAAATCAGAATAAACCTTTCCCGTTTTAGGTCAGTTAGGGTTACCATAATGTTTAATATTTGCCAAATGCCGGAATAATGAGAGAGAGAGAGAATGCTTTAAGGCATTTTTATTACTTACTGCAAAGTCAGAAGTTTCCATCCATTTCATTAGTATTTGGTACCATTGCCCTTAAACTGAATGACTTGGGTCACACGTTTGGGATTTCCTTCCACAAGCTTCTCACAATAGTTGGTCAGAATTTGGGCCGATTCCTCCTGACAAAACTGGTGTAACTGATCCAGGTTTGTAGGTCGTCTTGCTCGGCGCTCGCCGCCTTTTCGGCTTTGCCCATAAATTTTCAATAGAATTGAGATCAGGGCTTTGTGATGGCCGCTCCAAAACATTGACTTTGTTATCCTTAAGCCACTTTGTTACCATTTTGGCAGTATGCTTCGGGTCATTGTCAGTATTGCCACATAATCTTCTTTTCTCACGATGCCATCTATTTTGTGAAGTGCACCAGTCCCTCCTGCAGCAAAACAACCCCACAACATGATGCTACCACCCCCATGTTTCACAGTTGGGATGGTGTTCTTAGGCTTCCAAGCTTCTCCCTTTTTCCTCCAAACGTAACGACGGTCATTATGCCCAAAAAGTTCAATTTTAGTTTCATCAGACCACAGGACATGTCTCCAAAAATTAAGGTTTCTGTTCCTGTGTGCATTTGAAAACATTAATCAGACTTTTTATGCTTCTTTTGGAGTAATGGCTTCTTCCTGGCGGAGTGGCCTTTCAGCCCATGTTGATACAGTACTCGTTTCACTGTGGTTATTGACACAATCTTACCAGCTTTCGCTATCATCTTCACAAGGTGTTTTGCTTTTGTCCTTGGGTTGATATGCACATGTCGGACCAAAGCACGTTCATCTCTGGGACACAGAACCCGTCTCCTTCCTGAGCGGTATGATGGCTGGACATTCCCATCTTGTTTGTACTTGTGTATAATTGTTTGTACAAATGAATGAGGCACCTTCAGGTATCTTGAAATTGTACCCAAGGATGAGCCAGACTTGTGCAAGTCCACAATTCTCTTCCTGATATCTTGGCTGATTTCTTTAGACTTTCCCATGATGCTACACAAAGAAGCAGTGTGTTTCAGGTGTTTCCAAACACATGACATCATCATATGAGCAGTCCAGAATTGTTTAAAGGCATAGTAATCTTAGTGCATGTAAACTTTTGACTTTGCAGTAAGTAATAAAAATGCCTTAAAGCATTCTCTCTCTCTCATTATTCTGGCATTTGGCAAATGTTAAAAATTATGGTAATCCTAACTGGCCTAAAACGGGAAAGGTTTATTCTGATTTCATGTCAGATATTAAGAAAAACATGGAGATGTGTCTTTTTTTATATCGTGTATGTAAACTTCTGGTTTCAACTGTATATCCAACACATGTATAACAAAAGAAAAAAAAGTGAGAAAAATGTAATAGAAAACGTAAACCATCCGATTCATTTCTCGATTCTTAGCATTCTCTGTGCAAACAATACATAAAAACAAAACTCGAATGTGTATATAACCGTAAGCAGAGCTAACAAGATCTCCAGAAAGGGACACTGAAATGTTTAGAGGCCAAAACAAACAAAACAATGTCCGCCCATCCATCTACATTTGTCTTATAGAATCCAGTGCAGAATCGCTGCACATTTTGGAGAACATCAGGTACTCTCCTTGAGGCCGCAGATTCTGAGATATCACAGCAATATTGGGATTGTTAGGCTTTACCCCAGAAGGGAGACGACAGAAGCAATCTGCGGACAGACGCTGACACCCTGCTGGCTGGGATGGTTGCCCTCTTCCCCCACACTACGAGGTGCATGCAGTTCTTGGGCTCTTGGCGGGCTCTAGTCTGGATCCATCTGTCTGGAGGGCAGCCTGCCTGCTCTGAATCTGGACACTGCCATATATCGGGACCACAGCTAGATCCTGTCATCCCCTGAGGACACCAAATATTATCTATTAAATCGGTTGGAGATAGTAACACCACTGCAGCACACATCATGTCATTTCTACTACGTAGGAGAAACTACGGTATGTGACTCCTGCTCTTCACTGGAGACCATGTCACGTCCTGAAGTGGTCACAAGAAGTTCTGCTATGCAGTAGGCTGCCTCTCCATGCTGTGCAAACTATTCAGGCAAAATCAGACAACAGGAAGGCTGGTAAGACCATGAGAAGCCAAACGATTTAGATGAAAGAAACTTCCAGTTGGTAGTGGAAAAAGGGAGTGCTGCTATTTGTGAGGCATGTCCATCTCTCCTGGGCCTCCAAATGACTTCTCCATCATCTTGGGAGTCCCCTGGACATTCGAGGAGAGCTGGCAATTAGGATTACGAGTAGATGCTGGTTTACACCACGAATGGTAGAACAATGGAGAAAATCAAGGGAGAATCATTATGAGACAAGTCATGGCTTCCAGCAACCCAACAACCAAAGTAGCAGGACAAACAGATGGTAACGGGTCTAATAGTTGAAATGACTATTTCCAGAGATGAGAACTGTTGTTGAAGATATCAGATACCCAGCTCGGGGGAGATTACGTGTGCGACTCAAGTGGAGAGGTAAAAGAAAAAACTATGCAGAGCTCTGAAAGACCATGAGTATACAGCAAAAAATATACTGAAAATAACACTTTTGTAGGCTTCTTCAGGTGTAGAAAATTTCCTAAAACCCTTAGATACTGAAGATGGGCATAAGTATGGGCACTAAGGGCAACTTCTATCTTTGACCGGAAACTCTATTTAATGGCAGGAAAACCAAATGGAAAATTGAACACATGCCAGCTAAAATATAATGAGGGTCTTCAGGATTGTTCTGCATTTTATCTACAGAAGTACATGAGCCATAAGACCTACCAAACATTAAGTCCAATATGAACATCACTAGGGTTGATTAAAAACTACAAGATGTATTTTATAGATGCCCTCAAAGAAAAGGATTGCAGGTGCCAAGCATATTTACCACACTTGGATCCCCACAATGTTGACCTGGGATAATGATGATGGGTGCCTCCATACGTCCTCCTTTCCGTGAACTCTCCCAGAACTGTTCGCATCTAGAAGACAGCCAACAGCCAAGTAGGATCTCACCACAATGTTGACCTGGAAGAATGACGATGGGTGCCTCCATACTCCCTCCGCTACTTGAACCCTCAAAGACCCGTTCACATCTGACAGATGCGTCCGACCAACAGCCAAGTAGGATATCACCAGATGGTTTAATACCAAAATATATTCCATTTAGTTGGGTGAAGCTCCTCGATGTGCCCCTGTGCCATCAGTGATGTTCAGTAGCGTCGGGAAGGAATTCGATTGACATTTTTGAGGAGGGCTTAGTTATAAGTTTGGTGGATGACTTGGGAAGAGTAGTTGGATACCCTTGGTTCTTGGCGCTGACACATTGGGCCCACCTGTCATCCAGCAGCTGATATACACAGTCTATTGACAATACACATTGAATGTAGTCATTTTGTGCGAGCTGACAATCCGACATGTGAGAGGAGGCTGGTGTTCTTATGTCAGGAGAGAACATGACAGCTTGCGGAGAGCGAGAGCTGCATAGGGGACAATCGCATTCATATCTGATTTTGTTATTGTGATGTAATTGTGACTTGTCCTCATTTACATTAGCAGTCAGACTGCAGAACAGATGGTAAGGTTTAGATGTATTAAATAATCTCTGATGCCCGGTGACAGATCTGAGCGAGGAGGAGGAGGGGGACAAGGAATCTGGCCTGGAATGTGCGCTGACTTCTGCATGGAAAGAAGGAAATTCCGTTAGTGCAACGATATCGGCCACCAAAAATATTCCCAAAGGGGATTGTCATCTGGAGTGGTTCTGCAAATGTCTTGGTCCAAGGTAAAAAAATTGGGTCACCAAGCTGAAGGATTAAAAAGGACTTTAGAGCATATTTGTCAACATTACCACTGGTAAAATGGGAACTTTAGGTCCCGGTCACAGAAATGAGCAAAATCAGGTGGCAATACCCACTTTTGAGCAGGGCTTCTGTAATTCCAGGGCCTGATCAGCCTAGAACATTCCCAAAATTGCTGGGATTGTGTTTGAAAATTTAAGGCACTCCTGGCAAATTCCGATGCTTTGTCAATTATACTTTAAAGGAATTGTCCATATAAGTGACCCACTAAGTATCATTACAATTACTGAAATTGTACTGTAAATATTTTCTTAGCCAAGTCCCATTTTCAGGTCTTGCCCCTCAGACCTTTCTACACCTCTACCAGCCTCCATTACCTTCTTCCAGGGTTTGGACACTGGGGCTCCATCTAATGACGCACCATTTTGGAAGCAAGCACAAGAAGCCTTCTGTATGCGCTTCTGTCGGGAATTGCTTCTGCAGCGACCATTGCATTTTTCAATTGTTCCAAGAATCTTGGATACTTTTTGGGACAATTGTCAATTGCGACAAAACAGCCAGATGCTCTTTAAGGATCCTCCATTATGGGGAGATTTTTGGATTTATTATGGCAAAGCTATAGAATTCTCAAAGAGTTTCTTTGCAACTTTGTAGGGACTGGGCTTTCAAAAGTAAAAGGCCAGCTTTAGTTACCCATACCCTGGAATCATCTCGTTCTTTTTGGAACTGTTCTATTAGGTCGATAAGTGGGCAGAATGTATCCAAATTACTTCTTGGGTTATTCTGTTGCCAGGTGGATTTGGGGTGGGGATGTCTAATGGATATAGAAAAGCAAAAACATTCACTTAGTTCCGATCTATGTTTTGGTCTTTCGTTGCAGCTGGACTTCATTTCGGTGGCCAGCATTCTTTGTCCTGGCATCTCCTGAGGTCCTCGAACACTTTTTAGGCTCTGTGACGTCATGACATGTATTGTGACATGTAGGAAAAGACAAAGGAGCCCAGGAGAAACTGGGTCAAGGATGCCGGCGTAAAGTCCGGCTGCAACAGAGGACTGGACCATAGTTTGGAAACAAGTATCCCAAATCTTTTTGGTTATAAAGTTTCTCCTTAAGATTGCCAGGCTGGTGTAGGGAGACTTACAGGGCATGCAATCCTCTCTGGAAAAAAGTATGCAAAGAGCCTCTTTGCAGAGGACGAGGGCAGGGTCTCTAGTGTCACCTATTGGAAGTAGAAGTCCTAGACATCAATATCAAGCCTTGTTACAAGAGTCTCGTTACAGGACTTGGGATATAAATCCAAACCAGAGAAAGTCCTCCCTTTGTAGACAGCTGTTTCGGAGTTTTTGTATCTCTCAGTGCGAAGTAGGTGACCATTTCCTCTTCCTCTGTTAAGAGACTATTTAAATACTTTTTTTCTGCAGGAAGCATAGCTTGACCAATTGATCCACTATGCCAATTTCTTAAGAAGACTTTGCCTCTTAAGCCCTATGTCAAAAACCTCTCACCCAGGTAACCATTCTCCTACTTTCTTACTTTGCACTAGTAAGCCACGAGAATTCAGAAACAGCTCTCTACAAATGGAGGTTTTTCCCTCTTGGAGAAGATTCTGGTTGGTTGTATATCCTAAGTCATGTGGCAAGGGTCGTTAACGGGATGATATTGACTTTTAGGATTGCTCCCTCCAATAGGTGGCACTGGTGACCCTGTTCTCTACCAATGCTGGCAGCTATGCACATGACACATGGCAGTAGTACAATATCTTGAAGGGTTTGGATGCTTTGAAAGCAAAGTTCTGGATGTGCAAACAGTGAATTATCTCCAATCCACAGCGGTTCCGGTCCAGAGGACAGTAAACAGGCCTGACACCTTCCGGAAATGGCCCCTTCTCCTCGTCATTCATGGTCAGAGCAGGATTCGGTTTCTTGTTTACCGGTTGAGGTATGTAAAGTATCCGTCCTGCGCCTCTCCCCAGGTGTGAGGGTGACAGGACATGGACACATTCCTCACACCTAGCCTCTGCAGCCACTGATCACCCCTCCATGGCTGGAAGCCATTAGGAATCAAAGGGAAAAGGGCTGACATCTGACAGCCCGGACTAAACACCTTGCTCTTAACCATTCGGGGGATGGGGCTTGAAAGCAGCACTTAAAAGGCACTTGATAAGACAGAATCGTTTTTCCGGTACTTGAAAATTTTTCTTTTGTCAACAACTCAGATGCATCACTTGTGAGAAAGTGTCACTTGTATGGAGCGATATCAATATGGGGCACTGTGGGCAGGCGGCATCCGCTTTACCTATGGGGCACTGTGGGCAGCCGGAATCCGCTTCATCTATGGGGCACCGTGGGCAGGCGGCATCTGCTTTACCTATGGGGCACTGTGGGCAGCCGGAATCCGCTTTATCTATGGGGCACCATGGGCAGCGGGCGTCTGCTTTACCTATGGGGCACTGAGGGCAGCAGGCGTCTGCTTTACCTATGGGGCACTGTGGGCATCCGGCATCTGCTTTATCTATGGGGTACCGTGGGCAGCGGGCATCTGCTTTACCTATGGGGCACTGTGGGCAGCCGGAATCCGCTTTATCTATGGGGCACCGTGGGCAGCGGGCGTCTGCTTTACCTATGGGGCACTGTGGGCAGCAGGCGTCTGCTTTACCTATGGGGCACTGTGGGCAGCCGGAATCCGCTTTATCTATGGGGCACCGTGGGCAGCGGGCGTCTGCTTTACCTATGGGGCACTGTGGGCAGGCGGCATCTGCTTTACCTATGGGGCACTGTGGGCAGCCGGAATCCGCTTTATCTATGGGGCACCGTGGGCAGCGGGCGTCTGCTTTACCTATGGGGCACTGAGGGCAGCAGGCGTCTGCTTTACCTATGGGGCACTGTGGGCATCCGGCATCCGCTTTACCTATGGGGCACTGTGGGCATCCGGCATCCGCTTTACCTATGGGGCACTGTGGGCAGCCAGAATCCGCTTTATCTATGGGGCACTGTGGGCAGCCGGCATCCGGTTTATCTACGGGGCACCTTGGGCAGCGGGCGTCTGCTTTATCTATGGGGCACCGTGGGCAGCGGGCGTCTGCTTTATCTATGGGGCACCGTGGGCAGCGGGCGTCTGTTTTACCTATGGGGCACCGTGGGCAGCGGGCGTCCGCTTTACCTATGGGGTACCATGTGCAGCGGGCGTCCGTTTTACCTATGGAGCACCGTGGGCCGCGGGCGTTCGCTTTACCTATGGGGCACCATGGGCGTCCGCTTTACCTATGGGGCATCATGTGCAGCGGGCGTTCGCTTTACCTATGGGGCACTGTGGGCGTCCGCTTTACCTATGGGGCACCGTGTGCAGCGGGCGTCCGCTTTACCTATGGGGCACCGTGGGCATCTGCTTTACCTATGGGGCACCGTGGGCAGCGGGCGTCCGCTTTACCTATGGGGCACTGTGGGCATCTGCTTTACCTATAGGGCACCGTGGGCAGCAGGCGTCCGCTTTACCTTTGGGGCACCGTGGGCGTCTGCTTTACCTATGGGGCACCGTGGGCAGCAGGCGTCTGCTTTACCTATGAGGCACCGTGGGCATCTGCTTTACCTATGGGGCACCGTGGGCAGCAGGCGTCCGCTTTACCTATGGGGCACTGTGGGCATCAGCTTTACCTATAGGGCACCGTGGGCAGCAGGCGTCCGCTTTACCTTTGGGGCACCGTGGGCGTCCGCTTTACCTATGGGGCACCGTGGGCAGCAGGCGTCTGCTTTACCTATGGGGCACTGTGGGCGTCTGTTTTACCTATGGGGCACCGTGGGCATCTGCTTTACCTATGGGGCACCGTGGGAGCAGGCGTCCGCTTTACCTTTTGGGCACCGCGGGCGTCTGCTTTACCTATGGGGCACCGTGGGCAGCAGGCGTCCGCTTTACCTCTGGGGCACCGTGGACGTCCGCTTTACCTATGGGGCACCGTGGGCGTCCGTTTTACCTATGGGGCACCGTGTGCAGCGGGCGTCCGCTTTACCTATGGGGCACCGTGAGCGTCCGCTTTACTTATGGGGCACCGTGGGCAGCGGGCGTCCGTTTTACCTATGGGGCACTGAGGGCAGCGGGCGTCCGCTTTACCTATGGGGCACCGATGGCAGCGGGCGTCCGCTTTACCTATGGGGCACCGAGGGCAGCGGGCGTCCGCTTTACCTATGGGGCACCGTGGGCAGCGGGCGTCCGCTTTACCTCTGGGGCACCGTGGACGTCCGCTTTACCTATGGGGCACCGTGGGCGTCCGTTTTACCTATGGGGCACCGTGTGCAGCGGGCGTCTGCTTTACCTATGGGGCACCGTGAGCGCCCGCTTTACTTATGGGGCACCGTGGGCAGCGGGCGTCCGTTTTACCTATGGGGCACTGAGGGCAGCGGGCGTCCGCTTTACCTATGGGGCACTGAGGGCAGCGGGCGTCTATTTTACCTATGGGGCACCGTGGGCAGCGGGCGTCCGCTTTACCTATGGGGCACCGTGAGCGTCCGTTTTACCTATGGGGCACCGAAGGCAGCGGGCATCCGCTTTACCTATGGGGCACCGTGGGCGTCTGCTTCACCTATGGGGCACCGTGGGCGTCCGCTTTACCTATGGGGCACCGTGGGCGTCTGCTTCACCTATGGGGCACCGTGGGCGTCCGTTTTACCTATGGGGCACCGTGTGCAGCGGGCGTCCGCTTTACCTATGGGGCACCGTGAGCGCCCGCTTTACTTATGGGGCACCGTGGGCAGCGGGCGTCCGTTTTACCTATGGGGCACTGAGGGCAGCGGGCGTCCGCTTTACCTATGGGGCACCGAGGGCAGCGGGCGTCTATTTTACCTATGGGGCACCGTGGGCAGCGGGCGTCCGCTTTACCTATGGGGCACCGTGAGCGTCCGTTTTACCTATGGGGCACCGAAGGCAGCGGGCATCCGCTTTACCTATGGGGCACCGTGGGCGTCCGCTTCACCTATGGGGCACCGTGGGCGTCCGCTTTACCTATGGGGCACCGTGGGCGTCTGCTTCACCTATGGGGCACCGTGGGCGTCCGCTTCACCTATGGGGCACCGTGGGCAGCGGGCGTCCATTTCACCTCCACTACATCAGGCTCCAGGTTTCGTTTCCTTTCCTCTTTAGCATCAATTAAGCTTGAGGATTTCTGCAGAATTATCCTGCACAGATTAGAAGATTATAGTGCGGAGGTTAATTACGGCCATTACGCCAGCGACACGATCCGGACTCGCTCTGCCTGACATGAAAAGGCACAAGGTGGATTCTGAGATGGAGCTAATGAGGTAGGAGCCACAGGGTGAGGAGTGTCATCTCCGAGTCGGGGGAGGCTCGGATATCGCACACGTTACATAGACGTTATACTTATTTCATGGTCCAGTGTAAATGTATCTGGACCGTGTACCGGTCACGAGAGGCGAACAACGATCTAGCCAGTCAATCAGCTCTCGCTGCAACTTACATGGAGCAATCAAGTGATCTTTTGGCCAATCGTCAGCTCTTACAAATGGGGGTGGTAAAAGATGTGGGGCAAGATCAACCTGAACTGACCCGATCCATCGGCCACGTCACTAATCTGTGGCTGCTGGTCGGGAGTCCTGAGAACTTCCTCTGACCGCATCTGTGACTCTTCTTCTGGTTAGCCGACCTGGTGCAACGTCAAGTCTGATGCCACAACGCTGATGTCGCACCGCGCCAGTTAATCAAACGAGGAGCCAGAGATGCCATCAGGTAAGAGACGGTTCTGAGGGAGCTACAGATTACTGATGTGACCCAGGAAAAAAGCAAAAAAACCCCAAAAGGAGCATATACCCTACAGCAAGTAAATAGTAATAGTATATGTAAATAACATAGGGTACATAGTCAATGCAATTTTGATAAAATAAAAGTCACAAAAGCCATCCCATGTGCTGCAAGGTGCACCCACCAGGACGGTCCTAATGGTCTCAAGTATTAAAAGCTCGCCTTGTGTCAGCCGACCTCAATGTGAATAAGGGCAGAACAGGACAGGGCCCCGACTGAGACACCCATCCATGGGAAGCTATACAGATGAAAATATGTAGCTCAGAAAGGGGGCACCACGCCCCTGTTTGCACAAGGCGCAAGAAACTACAGCAAAACCAAAGATATGAGCCGGACTATAAGTTGGTATAAGTGCAATGTGTAAGAAAACGTTCATTGTGGCTTCTGCTGGTCTTGAAGGGTTTCTGGGCTTTGGATGATTTCCCTTGATAAGTCCCTTGACAATAAGCTGATCACAAAGTGTCCTGCCAGCGATCAGCTATGATCTGTGGATTAACCTGGCTGTTCAGTTTCCCTACAGTGACACCACAGGAGAAATGAAGAATTACACAGTGTCCATTCATATCAGTGTTAGGTCTTGGACAGGTCCTCCAGAGTGAGAGACGCTCTTTATAATCACCCTCTGGCCAAGAGATGAGAACCCTGACCAGAAAACCTTCCTTCTATTAACCCTCAATTCCTTAATAGGGTAAATGACAAATCCTTTAAGGAAAGAATCACATTGACACGACTCACATTGACCCAATGTAAAGACAGGTAGACCGGTAAACCTGGATAGGCGAGTTGTCTACAAAAGATGGGCAGTCGGCCTCTACCACAGCATATTGTAAGCCAAATGGTTGACAATTTGGGATTTTTTTTAGACACTAGTAGAATTACATTCTAATTAGATGTCATCTCGGTATGTGTCCACAGGCGTACCACCCACACATAAGGCCCACACACACATTAGACTACAGTTGGCCGGACCCACCGATATTGGCAGGATCGGCGCAGTCTAATGTGTATAGGGGGCCTCCGACAGTCACCCAACAGATGATGCCAGGGAGACAGAGATCCCGTCCTGTGAATTTCAACAGCTGAAACTTTTGCTCCCCGAGGAGCCGGTCAGCAGCTCTATCATAGAGAATCAGGAGCCTCGGCCGAGCGTCCCCATGTGTGGGGGATTTGGGAACGATCATTCGGCAGACAGCCATCTACTGTGCATGAGAGCCGCATGAGGATTGTGCAAGAAGAAAACCATCAACCATTGTCTGACCGCACAAAACCAATAGAGCGGTGCCACCGGGGCTCCACCAGCGACCTCAGCGCAGCTCTAGAGTAAAGTGTCATTTCATTAAAGCATTAGCCTTTTAACTGTGGACACATTTCACCCTCACCAGCTCCGCTAATTATTGACAGTTGGTGAAGAGGAGATTTCACTTTTTTCCTCCTGTTAAACTGCATCTAATTAGTAATTACTGGTTCACTGTCATCTTCCTGAAATAATCCCGCTGCACATCGGCTCATTAACCTTTTGCGGTTTTTGATTTGGCCCTGCCAGTAATACAAGGGTTGGAACAGATCTGGAAATAACAGCGCAGATCTACAGCTTGGTGCGAAGGATGGATTACAGATGGCAGGTGACCGGAAGTGTGGACCATAGACATGGGAAACCACGAACAGGTAACGCCATTGTCTCTACATAAGGACTAAGCAGTTGCTATCCTTCTTTCCTAGGAATTTGCAGATAGAGAAGAGTCACGATGCCCCCCTTACACATTAGATGGCTTCTTGGGTTGTAGGTTTACGGAAGCTTTCAGAATTACCGTAAATTCTGAGAAACCAACTCCTGGATAGACCCATCCAAGGACGTCTAAGAAGGCATTATGATTGATGGACCAACTGGAAGGAGCAAAATCGATCTTCCCATTTTCTATCTTTCCCGTGCAAACTAATATTTATTGTCCGCCATGTACGAGTATCAAGAAGTATTCACATATGTCTGGATCTCATGTGAGATTTCTGGATCAGAAGACATCTTCTGTAGATAAGTTCTCCTCCAAAAGTAAGAAAACTGATAGTCCCACCTAACCCGTAAGTCAATGTCCCGCCCAGCTGTAGGCAGCTGTTTCGGGGTTCTTGATCCTGGTTAGTACCGAGTAGGGCACTGGTAGGTTGTGTGAGATGCTTTTGAAACAAGCACCTGGCAGCTGACAGTGAACAATGACTTTGAGACAGTGCTCTATATAGGTGGATGTCTGCTTTGGCTGATACTCCCCTAGACATGTTTCAAGACTTTTCACTGGTTTGGACACTGATTTCTTCCTTTTGGATGTAATTTGCATACATGGACCTTTGCTGTTAAGGGTCCCTACTAGAGATAAACGAATCTTGTTTGAGACAAATTCACTCGATTCGGCCCTAATAAAGTTAGTCCACAAGAAAGAGCCTCAATTGCCGTGGAAAGATGTTCATTATGTTCTGGGGTCTCCCCAAGACACCAAAGCTTAATAAATGTAGGGGAGGGAAGGGGTTAATAAAAATTACATTATACTTGACTGCCCTAGATTCTCCCCTGACTCCTTAAAGCCCTCTCAACTGTCAATGACGAGCATCACCACAACATGACCACGTG
Organism: Phyllobates terribilis; assembly: GCF_046119375.1. Lineage (NCBI taxonomy): Eukaryota > Metazoa > Chordata > Amphibia > Anura > Dendrobatidae > Phyllobates > Phyllobates terribilis. The sequence goes on along the minus strand of NW_027362761.1, from coordinate 1,208,490,466 downwards.
GGCTTCACCTGCAGAAGAATAGAAGACCTTTGAGGAGGACCCGGAAGCGTCAGCGGAGGAGGCGTAAGGAATCAGGAGAGGGCCCGGGACAGTTGAATGTAATACATTTTCATTATAATGGCTTCCAGACCCTCAAAAGAATCTAGGAAAATAGCAGCTGGCTGGCGAAATTAATATTATTGGGAAAATCGTAAAGAATTCCATTTGTTAGGGCTCGATTCCTCATATCTCTACTCCCTACATTTGCTGGATCTCCACATAGGGAACGAGTGAATTCCAAGGCCGTGCTTCTATTCAAAGACTTCTCATAGAAAAAGCCCCTGCAAGGGGAAGACGCCCTTCCTCACCTTTCATCTTACTCGCCCTAGGGTCATCCTTCACTTCTCTCCAACAAGAAGATGAGAAGATAATGGGTTGAGGCGAGAAAAGACCAAGGTTGGGATGTTGGCATGACCTGGCGAAAGGAATAAGCCCGGTCTCGTCAAGGTGAACTGCCATTCAGAAAGGCAAAATGTTGAGAAATCATGTGATCATTGAAAATTAAAATTACATGAGAGGCGGGAGATTAATAATAAAAAAAAATAAATAAATAAAATAAAACAGAGGGAAGAACACTTGTTTTGTTCTTGGATGTCGATTCACTTCTCCTCGGTGCAGCAGTCTCATTAATTCTCAAATGTTGTTATTAATCATTTCGCTAATCATAAAATCAGTGATGGCCATATGACCTCAGACTGTGGTAATAGAGCCAACACAGACTGATCGTAATGAGGGAAGAGTACATTTGTACGACATACATAGAAAAAGAAAATACAAAAAAAAAAAAAAAAAAAAAAAAAGCTCTAATTGCATCTGGGCACTTGGCATTCCCGGCACATTTGAGGGAGCTCAGGGCTCTTGGCCACAGAATTCTTGGCGGGCTCGACGAGACAAAGTGAATTCACATGATGTTGTTGGGTAGCTGACACCAACGTTAAAGGGAAAAAGACAGCTCTAAGGGAAGAGTAGCGGGGCGAGAGAGAAAAGTGCCAACGTCTGGCCGGCCCACGGGGCAAGAGCAGGTGTCACCGGAGACCTTCACGGAACGGTATGACGCCGCTAACAAAGTAACCATTCAATTAATTAAGCTGCGACCTTCCTCAACTGGCGGAAAACAAAATCAAAATGGATTAGTAATTAATTTTTACGTAATTGAAAAACTGAAAAAAACCTCCAGATATAAAGACGCAGCATGGCAGGACACAACCGACCAAGTCACTGACGGGGCCAGCCCTCTACGAGGCCGCCGTGATATCTGTCTCCATTAACAGACGACCAGGCAATGGTTAAACATGTCCCCGTTCTTACTGAATACGTCTCCAAACAGGTTGGAATTTCAATTGAAAGCTGTTTAAAGGCCAAATCCATTTGTAAATGATTTAGAATAATTAAAATAAATGTGTTTTCCATTGCTAATTGCTGAAGTGATTGGAGAGAAGCGAGGACGATAGCTGATCACGTAGGGTACAGGCTCGCCGGGTAGTTTAGATAGGTCATACGGCAGAGATTCCGGTCTATCAGGTTTGAAGAAAAATTGCCCCATAAAATAAGAATACCCCAAAACTTAGGGGAACATGTGACAAAGTGATGTTATTCCCATAGATGATGTTCTAGAAGCTTTCATGGGACCAACAAGGGTAAAATCTCTTTCTGCTCTTGGATTTTCGGGGATTGACCGTAGAACTGGGTTGTTACGGGGTGACTTGGTGACGAGCCCTTATTGCAGAAGACCCAGGAGCAAACTGTGGATTTAGTAGGGTCTTCAATGGTTTTTTTTAGTAGTTTTCTGCTGTGATGATCATAGGCTCTATAGGATATCAACATTCCCCGTAGCATCACGCTGGACTATCAGGCTGAGGAATCGGGAATCTCTGAATCGATTCTACACAAATTCCTGTGACGAGAGCAGGCCAGTTCAGCGGGACCAGAGAACAGACAAACAGCACGATGGATGAGTTTCCAGTGCATCCGTCAGTGAGCTCGTATTGACGGCTTTATCCCTTGACACTCTTATATTTAATTTTCTTCGAATGATGATTAATGAGCATATCACTTAAACTTTTACTTGGTCATAATCAGCTATTGAAAACTCTATATAGATTTTTTGTATTGCTCATTTGCTTCCTACATGCAAAATAAAGTAACTTTATAAATAGTCCTCATTGGTACAAATATGTCCAATCTCCTGGTCCTGGTTTTGAGGTTTCTCTCTCCCTTCTCTTAGTGTTAGAGATAGAAGCAAAGATTTCCATAGGCTAGAGAGGGGAGACAGTATCTCAAAAAAGTTATAGAATACATGCTATAGAAAAGACGGAAAGCACATATAGAGGAAATTAGTGCAGGATAGAAGCTGTGCTGATACGCTCCCCAACTCCAAGAAGGAAAAGCGTTGTAATTATGAAAATCACAGGATGGATAGATGAGTTACTGATGTCTAGTTCATCACCAGAATGCTGAAAAGCCATACTGTTGTGATGGATGCAGGATGCAATTTAGTATTGTCTGCTGAAATAGGCACGATCTTTCCTGAAATAGATGTTGTCTGGATGGAGCAGATGTTGTTCTAACACCGCTATATAATGCCCCCATATACCAGAGCCGAAAGACCTTTGAGTTCATAACAAGATGGATGGTCCCTCTCCTCGATAACAAGCTGGATGGTCCCTCTCCTCCCAAGTCCAAATGACACGGCATCCGTAGTTTCCATAAAGATTTTCACATTTTTATTCACCCGACCACAGAACAGAACCTCCGTCCATTATAAATGAGCTTTGGCCCAGAAAATACAGCAGCGTTTCTGCATTGTTGTAAATCTAATGCTGGCTCCTCTGCATGGTTCCCCTTCCCCCTCGATGCAGGGATGCTGATATACTCACCGCCGCAGTCACACGGCCACCTCTCCGTCTCCGGAGCATCTCTGTTTCCTGGCCATTGATTTCCGTTTAAGCATCTAGTACGCGTGCGCACTCCCCTGATCTTAAAGGGGCAGCAAGCACACATTGTAAATGCCTCCAGCCAATAGCTGGGAGGCATCCAAGTATAAAAGGCACCCTTCCCATTGGGGAGGTGCCTAAGCAACCCATATAGTTCCAGTGTAGTAGTGTGTGTGTGTGTGTGTTCAACTGTATGTTGCCAGGTCCCTCATCTCGTGCAGCTGAGTGTTAACCCGAACCCTTGGTCCTTGTATGACCAAGGCCTGATTCTGCACCCCTGGTTCTTGTATGACCAAGACCTGATCCTGAACCCCTGGTCCTTGTGTGGCCAGGGCCTGATCCTGAACCTCTGGTCCTTGTGTGGCCAGGGCCTGAACTTGAACCTCTTGTCCTTGTGTGGCCAAGGTCTAAACCTGAACTCCTGGTCCTTGTGTGGCCAGGGTCTAAACCTGAACTGCTGGTCCTTATGTGGCCAGGACCTGATTCTGAACCACTGGTCCTTGTGTGACCAGGGCCTGATTCTGAACCTGAACCCTTGGTCCTTGTGTGGCCAGGGTCTGAACCTGAACCCTTGGTCCTTGTGTGGCCAGGGTCTGAAACTGAACTCCTGGTCCTTGTGTGGCCAGGGCCTGATCATGAACCCCTGGACCTTGTGTGGCCAGGGCCCGATCCTGAACTCCTGGTCCTTGTGTGGCCAGGGCCCGATCCTGAACCCTTGGTCATTGTGTGGCCAGGGCCCGATCCTGAACCCGTGCTCCTTGTGTGGCCAGGGCCTGATCCTGAACCCCTGCTCCTTGTGTGGCCAGGGCCTGATCCTGAACCCCTGCTTCTTGTGTGGCCAGGGCCCAATCCTGAACCCCTGGACCTTGTGTGGTCAGGGCCCGATCCTGAACCCCTAGTCCTTGTGTGGCCAGGGCCTGATCCTGAACTCTTGGTCCTTGTGTGGCCAGGGCCTGATCCTAAACACCTGGTCCTTGTGTGGCCAGGGCCCGATCCTGAACCCTTGGTCCTTGTGTGGCCAGAGCCTGATCCTGAACCGCTGGACCTTGTCTGGCCAGGACCCGATCCTGAACTCTTGGTCCTTGTGTGGCCAGGGCCTGATCCTAAACCCCTGGTCCTTGTGTGGCCAGGGCCCGATCATGAACCCTTGGTCCTTGTGTGGCCAGGGCCTGATCCTGAACCCCTGCTCCTTGTGTGGCCAGGGCCTGATTCTGAATCTCTGGTTCTTGAGGGGCCAGGGTCTGAGCCTGAACCCTTGGTCCTTGTGTGGCCAGGGTCTGAACCTAAACCCCTGGTCCTTGTGTGGCCAAGGTCTAAACCTGAACTCCTGGTCCTTGTGTGGCCAGGGTCTAAACCTGAACTGCTGGTCCTTATGTGGCCAGGACCTGATTCTGAACCCTTGGTCCTTGTGTGGCCAGGGTCTGAACCTGAACCCTTGGTCCTTGTGTGGCCAGGGTCTGAAACTGAACTCCTGGTCCTTGTGTGGCCAGGGCCTGATCATGAACCCCTGGACCTTGTGTTGCCAGGGCCCGATCCTGAACCCCTGGTCCTTGTGTGGCCAGGGCCCGATCCTGAATTCCTGGTCCTTGTATGGCCAGGGCCTGATCCTGAACCCCTGCTCCTTGTGTGGCAAGGGCTCGATAATGAACCCCTGCTCCTTGTGTGGCCAGGGCCCGATCCTGAATCCCTGGACCTTGTGTGGCCAGGGTCTGAACCTGAACTCCTGGTCCTTGTGCGGTCAAGGTCCGAACCTGAACCCCTGGTCCTTTAGTGGCCAGGGCCTGAACCTGAACCCCTGCTCCTTGTGTGGCCAGGGCCTGATTCTGAATCTCTGGTTCTTGAGGGGCCAGGGTCTGAACCTGAACCCTTGGTCCTTGTGTGGCCAGGGTCTGAACCTGAACCCCTGGTCCTTGTGTGGCCAAGGTCTAAACCTGAACTCCTTGTCCTTGTGTGGCCAGGGTCTAAACCTGAACTGCTGGTCCTTATGTGGCCAGGACCTGATTCTGAACCCCTGGTCCTTGTGTGGCCAGGGCCTGATTCTGAACCTGAACCCTTGGTCCTTGTGTGGCCAGGGTCTGAACCTGAACCCTTGGTCCTTGTGTGGCCAGGGTCTGAAACTGAACTCCTGGTCCTTGTGTGGCCAGGGCCTGATCATGAACCCCTGCTCCTTGTGTGGCCAGGGCCTGATTCTGAATCTCTGGTTCTTGAGGGGCCAGGGTCTGAACCTGAACCCTTGGTCCTTGTGTGGCCAGGGTCTGAACCTGAACCCCTGGTCCTTGTGTGGCCAAGGTCTAAACCTGAACTCCTGGTCCTTGTGTGGCCAGGGTCTAAACCTGAACTGCTGGTCCTTATGTGGCCAGGACCTGATTCTGAACCCCTGGTCCTTGTGTGGCCAGGGCCTGATTCTGAACCTGAACCCTTGGTCCTTGTGTGGCCAGGGTCTGAACCTGAACCCTTGGTCCTTGTGTGGCCAGGGTCTGAAACTGAACTCCTGGTCCTTGTGTGGCCAGGGCCTGATCATGAACCCCTGGACCTTGTGTGGCCAGGGCCCGATCCTGAACCCCTGGTCCTTGTGTGGCCAGGGCCCGATCCTGAATTCCTGGTCCTTGTATGGCCAGGGCCTGATCCTGAACCCCTGCTCCTTGTGTGGCCAGGGCTCGATAATGAATCCCTGCTCCTTGTGTGGCCAGTGCCCGATCCTGAATCCCTGGACCTTGTGTGGCCAGGGTCTGAACCTGAACTCCTGGTCCTTGTGCGGTCAAGGTCCGAACCTGAACCTCTGGTCCTTTTGTGGCCAGGGCCTGAACCTGAACCCCTGGTCCTTTTGTGGCCAGGGCCTGAACTTGAACCCCTGGTTCTTTTATGGCCAGGGCCTGAACCTGAACCCCTGGTTCTTTGGTGGCCACGGCCTGATCCTGAACCAACCGTGAGAACTGATGGTACCTGAACCCTGAAACCGTTCTGTCAGTACTTTAACCTACACCTATTTCAGTGTTGGTTAGCATTCCTGTGTGAATTCTGGTAGAGCCAGTTCCAGTATCTGAATCCAGCCCTATCTGTGACTCAGTATCCATTCTGTCAGAACACCCTGAATTGAGTAGTCTGAACAGAGTCTGAATCCTGCCTGTCAGTGACTTCGAGTCCTTATCCATATCGGTGAACCTCGGCCACAGTATCGGGGACTGCCTGGGAGTGGTACCTGGAGGCTAACTGCACCATCAGGAGCTCCAGTGAAAATCAAGTAGCCGCTTAGCCATGCCTCTCCTAGGTAAAACCAGCCCTGTGAGATAGTGTGTCCACAAACCACGTGTGCCACTTGCGGGCGTGACAATTGTGATGATATATGGCTTCTTCTTCGCATGATGGAGCTTTCACTTGCGTTTGTGGATTGCATGGTGAACTGTGTCCAGAGAGAATCATTTCTGGAAGTAGTACAGAGCCCATGCAGTGATTTGTATGACCGGATCATGCCTGTTTTAATGCATGGCAACCTGAGGGCCACAGATCTGGAGCATCCAATATTGACCGTTGGTCTTGTCCCTTGAGTACATGGATCTTGTCAGAAACCTCTGATGATATTATGTCCTGTAGATGGAGGATATTCAAAGTCTTTACAATTTTACAATGAGGAACATTTTTCTGAAATTGTTCCACAATTTTTAGACACAGTTGTTCACAGATCGGTGACCTCTGACCATCTTTGCTTCTGAGAGACTCTGCCTCTCTAACATGCTGCTTTTATACACAGTCATGTGACTTAGTTGAAAATTGATCCTCCGGCTGTTTTTCATTAGCAATGCTTAACCTGTCCTAAATTTTTTGAGAAGAGTTGCTGCCGATTTTGAAATGAGTTCATTTTCTCAAATGAAATGAAAAATGTCCATTGTTCAAGTTTTGATCTGTTTTCTATGTTCTGAATAAAACATGGCTATAAAAGATTTCCAAACCATTCCATTCTTGTTTTCTTTACATTTTAAACAACGTTGCAACTTTTTTGGAATTGGGGTTGTACAGGAGACACACACACACACCTCACATTCAGCCTATGTTAATGGAAGAGATATACACACCTCACATCCAGCCTACAGTTGGGCTCAAAAGTTTACATACCCCGGCAGAATTTTTCCTTTCTTGGCCTTGTTTCAGAGAATATGAATGATAACCAAAAACCTTTTTCTCCACTCATGGTTATTGGTTGGGTGAAGCCATTTCTTGTCAAACTACTGTGTTTTCTCTTTTTAAATGTTAATGACAACAAAAATCATCCAAATGACCCTGATCAAAAGTTCACATACCCTGGTGATTTTGGCCTGATAACATGCACAGAATTTGACACAAATGAGTTTGAATGGCTACTAAAGGTAACATCCTCACCTGTGACCTATTTGCTTGTAATCAGCGTGTGTACATAAAAGCTGAGTGAGTTTCTGGGATCCAGACAGACTCTTGCATCTTTCATCCAGCCACTGACGTTTCTGGATTGTGAGTCATGGGGAAAGCAAAAGAATTGTCAACAGATCTACGGGAAAAGGTAGTAGAACTGTATAACACAGGAAAGGGATACAAAAAAATATCCAAGGAATTGATAATGCCAATCAGCAGCGTTCAAACTGAGATTAACAAATGGAAAATCAGGGGCTCTGTAAAAACCAAACCACGGTCAGGTAGACCAACAAAAATTTCAGCCCCAACTGCCAGGAAATTGTTCGGGATGCAAAGAAAAACCCACAAATAACATCAGCTGGAATTCAGGACTCTCTGAAAACTAGTGGTGTGGCTGTTTCAAGATGCACAATAAGGAGGCACTTGAAGAAAAATGGGCTGCATGTCCAAGTCACCAGAAGAAAGCCATTACTGCCCAAAATGACACAAAGTATCTCGCCTACAATACGCCAAACAGCAGAGACAAGCCTCAAAACTCCTGGAACAAGGTAATTTGGAGTGACAAGACCAAAATTGAACTTTTTGGCCACAACCATAAAACTTACATTTGGAGAGAGGTCAACAAGGCCTATGATGAAAGGAACACCATTCCTACAGTAAAGCACGGAGGTGGATCGCTGATGTTTTGGGGATGTGGAAGCTAAAAAGGCACAGAAAACTTGGTATATGTAGAAGGAAAGATGAATGCAGCACGTTATCAGCAAATACTGGAGGCAAATTTGCACTCATCAGCCCGGAAGCAGCACATGGGACGTACTTGGAAGTTCCAACATGACAACGATCCAAAACACAAGGCCAAGTAGACCTGTCATTGGCTACAGCAGAACAAAGTGAAGGTTCTGGAGTGGCCATCTCAGTCTCCTAACCTCAATATCATTGAGCCACTCTGGGGAGATCTCAAGAGCGCAGCTCATGCTAGACAGCCCAGGAATTTACAGGAACTGGAGGCTTTTTGCCAAGAAGAATGGGCAGCTTTACCATCTGAGAAAATAAAGAACCTCATTCACAACTATCACAAAAGACTTCAAGCTGTCATTGATGTTAACTGTTGATCAGGGTCATTTGGATGTTTTTGGTTGTCATTAAGATTTAAAAAGAGAAAACAGAATAGTTTGACAATAAATGGCTTCACCCAACCGATAACAAAAAATCTTTTTCTCCACTCATGGTTATCATTCATTTTCTCTAAAACAAGGCCAAGAAAGGAAAAATTCTGCCGGGGTATGTAAACATTTGAGCATAACTGTATATTACAGGGGAGAGACACAGAACTCACATCCAGCCTATATTACTGGAAGAAACACACAGACCTCACATCCAGCCTACATTCCTGGGATGGACATGCAGATATCAAATCAAGCCTATATTACTGGGAAAAACACACAGCTCACATCCAGCCTATATTACTGGCTAGATTCACAGACCTCATTTTCAGCTTATATTACATTATGCAGCCTTCTTCAATTATCAGTGCTGTTTTGGACCTGTGTCTGATTTCACTTGCAATGCCAAAGAAAGGCTTACATAAGGTGCAAGTAAAGATGAAACTGCATATGATTTGAGCAAACAAATACTCCACAGAATAAGAGATAGTAATACTGCAAATATATCATGGGAAATAGAGGAAAGTATTATAGTAGCTACATTCTTGTACATAGGGGGCAGTATTATAGTGGTTATATTCTTGTACATAGGAGCAGTATTATAGTAGTTATATTCTTGTACATAGGGACAGTATTATAGTAGTTATATTCTTGTACATAGGGGCAGTATTATAGTAGTTATATTCTTGTACATAGGGGCAGTATTATAGTAGTTATATTCTTGTACAAAGGAGCAGTATTATAGTAGTTATATTCTTGTACATAGGGGGCAGTATTATGGTAGTTATATTCTTGTACATAGGAGCAGTATTATAGTAGTTATATTCTTGTACATAAGAGCAGTATTATAGTAGTTATATTCTTGTACATAGGGAGCAGTATTATAGTAGTTATATTCTTGTACATAGGGGGCAGTATTATAGTAGTTATATTCTTGTACATAGGAGCAGTATTATAGTAGTTATATTCTTGTACATAGGAGCAGTATTATGGTAGTTATATTATTGTACATAGGAGCATTATTATAGTAGTTATATTCTTGTACATAGGGGCAGTATTATAGTAGTTATATTCTTGTACATAGGAGCAGTATTATAGTAGTTATATTCTTGTACATAGGAGCAGTATTATAGTAGTTATATTCTTGTACATAGGAGCAGTATTATAGTAGTTATATTCTTGTACATAGGGAGCAGTATTATAGTAGTTATATTCTTGTATATTGGGGCAGTATTATAGTAGTTATATTCTTGTACATAGCGGCAGTATTATAGTAGTTATATTCTTGTACATAGCGGCAGTATTATAGTAGTTATATTCTTGTATATTGGGGCAGTATTATAGTAGTTATATTCTTGTACATAGCGGCAGCATTATAGTAGTTATATTCTTGTACATAGGGGCAGTATTATAGTAGTTATATTCTTGTACATAGGGGGCAGTATTATAGTAGTTATATTCTTGTACATAGGGGCAGTATTATAGTAGTTATATTCTTGTACATAGCGGCAGTATTATAGTAGTTATATTCTTGTATATTGGGGCAGTATTATAGTAGTTATATTCTTCTACATAGCGGCAGCATTATAGTAGTTATATTCTTGTACATAGGGGCAGTATTATAGTAGTTATATTCTTGTACATAGGGGGCAATATTATAGTAGTTATATTCTTGTATATTGGGGCAGTATTATAGTAGTTATATTCTTGTACATAGCGGCAGTATTATAGTAGTTATATTCTTGTACATAGCGGCAGTATTATAGTAGTTATATTCTTGTATATTGGGGCAGTATTATAGTAGTTATATTCTTGTACATAGCGGCAGCATTATAGTAGTTATATTCTTGTACATAGGGGCAGTATTATAGTAGTTATATTCTTGTACATAGGGGGCAATATTATAGTAGTTATATTCTTGTACATAGGGGCAGTATTATAGTAGTTATATTCTTGTACATAGTAGCAGTATTATAGTAGTCATATTCTTGTACATAGGGGGCAGTATTATAGTAGTTATATTCTTGTACATAGGAGCAGTATTATAGTAGTTATATTCTTGTACATAAGAGCAGTATTATAGTAGTTATATTCTTGTACATAGGAGCAGTATTATAGTAGTTATATTCTTGTACATAGGGAGCAGTATTATAGTAGTTATATTCTTGTATATTGGGGCAGTATTATAGTAGTTATATTCTTGCACATAGCGGCAGTATTATAGTAGTTATATTCTTGTACATAGGGGCAGTATTATAGTAGTTATATTCTTGTACATAGGGGGCAATATTATAGTAGTTATATTCTTGTACATAGGAGCAGTATTATAGTAGTTATATTCTTGTACATAGGGAGCAGTATTATAGAAGTTATATTCTTGTACATAGTAGCAGTATTATAGTAGTTATATTCTTGTACATAGGGGGCAGTATTATAGTAGTTATATTCTTGTACATAGGAGCAGTATTATAGTAGTTATATTCTTGTACATAGGGAGCAGTATTATAGAAGTTATATTCTTGTACATAGTAGCAGTATTATAGTAGTTATATTCTTGTACATAGGGGCAGTATTATAGTAGTTATATTCTTGTACATAGGAGCAGTATTATAGTAGTTATATTCTTGTACATAGGGGCAGTATTATAGTAGTTATATTCTTGTACATAGGGGCAGTATTATAGTAGTTATATTCTTGTACATAGGGGGCAATATTATAGTAGTTATATTCTTGTACATAGGAGCAGCATTATAGTAGTTATATTCTTGTACATAGGGAGCAGTATTATAGAAGTTATATTCTTGTACATAGTAGCAGTATTATAGTAGTTATATTCTTGTACATAGGGGGCAGTATTATAGTAGTTATATTCTTGTACATAGTAGCAGTATTATAGTAGTCATATTCTTGTACATAGGGGCAGTATTATAGTAGTTATATTCTTGTACATAGGGGCAGTATTATAGTAGTTATATTCTTGTACATAGGGAGCAGTATTATAGTAGTTATATTCTTGTACATAGGGGCAGTATTATAGTAGTTATATTCTTGTACATAGGGGCAGTAATATAGTAGTTATATTCTTGTACATAGGGGCAGTATTATAGTAGTTGTATTCTTGTACATAGGAACAGTATTATAGTAGGTATATTCTTGTACATAGGAGCAGTATTATAGTAGTTATATTCTTGTACATAGGGGGCAGTATTATAGTAGTTATATTCTTGTACATAGGGGGCAGTATTATAGTAGTTATATTCTTGTACATAGGAGCAGTATTATAGTAGTTATATTCTTGTACATAGGAGCAGTATTATAGTAGTTATATTCTTGTACATAGGAGCAGTATTATAGTAGTTATATTCTTGTACATAGGAGCAGTATTATAGTAGTTATATTCTTGTACATAGGGGCAGTATTATAGTAGTTATATTCTTGTACATAGGGGGCAGTATTATAGTAGTTATATTCTTGTACATAGGAGCAGTATTATAGTAGTTATATTCTTGTACATAGGGGGCAGTATTATAGTAGTTATATTCTTGTACATAGGGGCAGTATTATAGTAGTTATATTCTTGTACATAGGAGCAGTATTATAGTAGATATATTCTTGTACATAGGGGGCAGTATTATAGTAGTTATATTCTTGTACATAGGGGGCAGTATTATAGTAGTTATATTCTTGTACATAGGGGGCTATTATAGTAGATATATTCTTGTACATAGGGGGCAGTATTATAGTAGTTATATTCTTGTACATAGGGGGCAGTATTATAGTAGTTATATTCTTGTACATAGGGGGCAGTATTATAGTAGTTATATTCTTGTACATAGGGGGCAGTATTATAGTAGTTATATTCTTGTACATAGGGGGCAGTATTATAGTAGTTATATTCTTGTACATAGGGGGCAGTATTATAGTAGGTATATTCTTGTACGTAGGGGCAGTATTATAGTAGTTATATTCTTGTACATAGGGGGCAGTATTATAGTAGGTATATTCTTGTACATAGGGGCAGTATTATAGTAGTTATATTCTTGTACATAGGGGCAGTATTATAGTAGTTATATTCTTGTACATAGGGGGCAGTATTATAGTAGGTATATTCTTGTACGTAGGGGCAGTATTATAGTAGTTATATTCTTGTACATAGGGGGCAGTATTATAGTAGGTATATTCTTGTACATAGGGGGCAGTATTATAGTAGTTATATTCTTGTACATAGGGGCAGTGTTATAGTAGTTATATTCTTGTACATAGGGGGCAGTATTATAGTAGTTATATTCTTGTACATAGGGAGCAGTATTATAGTAGGTATATTCTTGTACGTAGGGGCAGTATTATAGTAGTTATATTCTTGTACATAGGAGCAGTATTATAGTAGTTATATTCTTGTACGTAGGGGCAGTATTATAGTAGTTATATTCTTGTACATAGGGGGCAGTATTATAGTAGGTATATTCTTGTACATAGGGGCACTATTATGGTTTAGGTTGGCACTCACCTCAGACATCTGGGGGAAGAGACTGATGGCTAAAGGGAGAGCCAGTCCAAAGGCAGCAAGGCACACAAGGCTATGCACGGGAAGGATCAGTCTTGGGTATGTTCGCAGCAGTGATGTCCTGCAATACACAGAGTTGAACAAAAGAGTCAACAAAGACAACGCGCCCCTTCCAACATGGAATCACCCCAACATCTCAGGGATGAGCGGAAGCTACAGAGACGTGTAATTCCCTACAATAGGAGAATAAGAAGGTTGTCTAATAATAAAGCTGAAAGCCAATGGCATGCATACAACAGGGCACTATAACTGCAGACCCCATACTGCTATACTGATTAACGCTACCGTCACTATGTTCCTTCAGGTAAAAAAGGAATATGCAGCAAAGACCAGGACTCCTGGTAGAAGTATCGGTGGTAGGTCCGCAACATTCAGAGTTATGATGTTGTCTAATAGGAGTCAGATATTTTCCCATATTCCTGAATATTTGTTTCCGTCAAACTGAAATTCACAGGCTCGGACATTTTTTCTATGGGAGAGGATATGAGAAGACTTGCAGCAGAAAAAAAGGATTGACCATGTTGAAATCCAACATTTATATATGTATAGATATAGAGAGTGGGTGATTATAGGGAATAGAAAATCAGTAGCGATTTGCAACATCCTGGTTAGAAATCCAAAAATGTCTCACGGTTCATCTTTTTGAGTTTTTTTTTTCTTTTGAGAATGTAGATTAAAAAAAAAAAAGTAAAATAATAATGAGTGAAAGTAAAAAAAAAATAATTTTAATGCAGTGAAATACATAGAAAAAAGTGACACCGAGGAACTTTAGGAAATAGCCTGAAGAAGAAGAGCATGAAGAAGAAGAGCACGAAGAAGAAGAGCACGAAGAAGAGCACGAAGAAGAAGAGCACGAAGAAGAAGAGCACGAAGAAGAAGAGCACGAAGAAGAAGAGCACGAAGAAGAAGAGCACAAGGAAGAAGAGCACGAAGAAGAAGAGCACGAAGAAGAAGAGCACAAGGAAGAAGAGCACAAGGAAGAAGAGCACGAAGAAGAGCATGAAGAAGAAGAGCACGAAGAAGAAGAGCACGAAGAAGAAGAGCACGAAGAAGAAGAGCACGAAGAAGAAGAGCACGAAGAAGAGCACGAAGAAGAAGAGCACGAAGAAGAAGAGCACGAAGAAGAAGAGCACGAAGAAGAAGAGCACGAAGAAGAAGAGCACGAAGAAGAAGAGCACGAAGAAGAAGAGCACGAAGAAGAAGAGCACGAAGAAGAAGAGCACGAAGAAGAAGAGCACGAAGAAGAAGAGCACGGTCTGTGCGAGTGCGCCCGTGGTCTTCGGCTTTTTTGATTCTGTATCAATTAGTTAAATTTAATCTATTAATTTCCCCAAAAAATATTGCTACAAAATATGAAATCTGTTTTTTGGTATTTATTCACTTTGTTTTCGGCAGAGTGTGTAATCGGGAGGGACTAGAAAAATCAGTAACAAATTTGTTATAGAAATCCAAAAATGTCTCCCAGTCTGTGTCTTTTTGTCACTTCTTTTATTTTGTAAAAAATATCAAATGAATGTAAAAAAAAAAAAAGAAAAAAAAACTTTAGTGCAGTAAAATGCATAGAAAAAGTTACGCTTTACTTTGGAAAACTTCTTGAAACTTAAGCATAGTTCGAGTGCGCTCATGGCTTTTGGTTTCGCCTTTTCTGTCTGAAAGTTAAATATAATTAATTTCTCTAAAAAAAAATATTAATACATAATTTGAAAAATTTGGGGCAAATTTGAGAGGTGAGATATTTTCTTCCCAGGCTGGGATGATCTGATGGAGCAGGGTTAGCAGTTACAGGTGCCGCTCGGCGTAGTGGTGGGACAGGCGAGGACTAATCCTTACCACAGTCCCTCGCTCTCGAAATTAAGTCATATTAAGTCCCCTTCTTAACACCAAATCTTGGCAGGTACCCATGAAGTTTTCAAAGCCTTGGGGCTCTTTGTAAAGATGACTGAACCCAAGAGATAATTTCTGTCTGTCTTCTGCGGCCATCAATAGACCGATGGGTTCCCCTAATTAACAGTTGCCGCTCATTAGGTGGAGGGGATAAGTTTTGGTTGCAGGGTGTCGGCTTCCTATATGAATGTGCACAAAGAAAAATGGATGTGAGAGCGAGTCACTTAATGACTTCAGTGAGCGAACATTCAAATGAGGCCCTAAGGGCTCCGAGTCCCCCCGATGGAGCAGGAGGCTGAGCCAACCCCGGCTTTGTCTGATCAAACTTCCCCGTGATCCAGAGCCGGGGACGTGTTGGAACACCTACGCAGGAAGTAGCACGCGCAATCAGAGCGAGCGTGAAAGTGTGTCAGCGAGAGCGAGGTGACAGGTACAAGAGAGCGCACAGCTCGCTGACTCGGCTCGGGCCAGATTGCCAGCTTTAATGATGGTGGAAGGTTCATTTTAGTTTCACTCAGGTAGAAAACAAAAAAGTGCTTGTGGAGCAGCTGCCTGCGCCGTTCCTGTGCCAGGCGCCTCGCTCTGCCATTGTGCTCCGATCTGCGTATGTGGTGACAAGAAACCTAACAAATGGGACTGAAATAGACAAATCAGGATGTGGGCTTGTGTGTAGTGCCACCGCCACATCGTCATCGGGAGGAATAAGTAATGAGCGGCGGCGCTGCTGCACCGCCAGGACCAGACAATATGGCTCGGGTGGTGCCATGCTCAGAGCAGCGCTTTGATCCCATACAGGGGGGCACCCTCCATTGTCCAATATTCCTGTAATCTGCCAACAGCATCCTTGTGTCATTCAATGGTGATGTCACTAAAATACATGGTGAACGAGAATACACAGAGGATTGTGATGTCACCAGAGTGTACAGAGGATTGTGATGTCACCAGAATGTACAGCGGATTGTGATGTCACCAGAACGCACAGAGGATTGTGATGTCACTAGAATACACAGAGGATTGTGATGTCACTAGAACGTACAGAGGATTGTGATGTCACAACATACAGAGAATTGTGATGTCACCAGAATGTACAGAGGATTGCGATGTCACCAGAATGCACAGAGGATTGTGATGTCACCAGAACGCACAGAGGATTGTGATGTCACCAGAATGCACAGAGGATTGTGATGTCACCAGAATGTACAGAGGATTGTGATGTCACCAGAACGCACAGAGGATTGTGAGGTCACCAGAATGCACAGAGGATTGTGATGTCACCAGAATGTACAGAGGATTGTGATGTCAACAGAATGCACAGAGGATTGTGATGTCACCAGAATGTACAGAGGATTGCGATGTCACCAGAACGCACAGAGGATTGTGAGGTCACCAGAATGTACAGAGGATTGTGATATCACCAGAACGTACAGAGGATTGTGATGTCACCAGACGCACAGAGGATTATGATGTCACCAGAATGCATAGAGGATTGTGATGTCACCAGAACGCACAGAGGATTGTGATGTCACCAGAACGCAGAGAGGATTGTGATGTCACCAGAATGCACAGAGGATTGTGATGTCACCAGAACGCACAGAGGATTGTGAGGTCACCAGAACGCAGAGAGGATTGTGATGTCACCAGAATGCACAGAGGATTATGATGTCACTAGAATGCATAGAGGATTGTGATGTCACCAGAACGCACAGAGGATTGCGATGTCACCAGAACGCACAGAGGATTATGATGTCACCAGAATGCATAGAGGATTGTGATGTCACCAGAACGCACAGAGGATTGCGATGTCACCAGAACGCACAGAGGATTGTGATGTCACCAGAACGCAGAGAGGATTGTGATGTCACCAGAATGCACAGAGGATTGTGATGTCACCAGAACGCACAGAGGATTGTGATGTCACCAGAACGCAGAGAGGATTGTGATGTCACCAGAATGCACAGAGGATTATGATGTCACCAGAATGCATAGAGGATTGTGATGTCACCAGAACGCACAGAGGATTGCGATGTCACCAGAACGCACAGAGGATTGTGATGTCACCAGAACGCAGAGAGGATTGTGATGTCACCAGAATGTACAGAGGATTGCGATGTCACCAGAACGCACAGAGGATTGTGAGGTCACCAGAATGTACAGAGGATTGTGATATCACCAGAACGTACAGAGGATTGTGATGTCACCAGACGCACAGAGGATTATGATGTCACCAGAATGCGTAGAGGATTGTGATGTCACCAGAACGCACAGAGGATTGTGATGTCACCAGAAAACACAGAGGATTGTGATGTCACCAGAACGCACAGAGAATTGTGATGTCACCAGAATGCACAGAGGATTGTGATGTCACCAGAATGTACAGAGGATTGTGATGTCACCAGAACGCACAGAGGATTGTGATGTCACCAGAATGCATAGAGGATTGTGATGTCACCAGAACGCACAGAGGATTGTGATGTCACCAGAACGCACAGAGGATTGTGATGTCACCAGAACGCACAGAGAATTGTGATGTCACCAGAACGCACAGAGGATTGTGATGTCACCAGAATGCACAGAGGATTGTGATGTCACTAGAATACACAGAGGATTGTGATGTCACCAGAATGTACAGAGGATTGTGATGTCACCAGAACGCACAGAGGATTGTGAGGTCACCAGAATGTACAGAGGATTGTGATGTCACCAGAGTTCCCAGTGAATTAGAATCCAAAAATGCTGATGTCACCAGAATGCACAGAGGATTGTGATGTCACTAGAATACACAGAGGATTGTGATGTCACCAGAATGTACAGAGGATTGTGATGTCACCAGAACGCACAGAGGATTGTGAGGTCACCAGAATGTACAGAGGATTGTGATGTCACCAGAGTTCCCAGTGAATTAGAATCCAAAAATGCTGATGTCACTAGAATACACAGTGGCTTCAGAACAACTCTGTGACCATTCTTGACTGGCCCAGCCAGAGCCCTGACCTAAACCCAATTGAGCATCTCTGGAGAGACC